>NC_080427.1:52823735-53138735 GCF_029873635.1 Malania oleifera | reverse complement strand
GGGCGGATCACGGGTTGACCCATTTATAAACGAGTTGATTTTCATAAACCTGGGCCCGTCAGGTCTACACCTGTTTTGCCAAGCCTATTCAAAACTGTCACTAAAAGTCTACTATTAGTGACGGTTTCTTTAAATCATCACTAATAATGCATTTTTTGGGAAATGAAAGTCAACACTATTAGTAACGGTTGGTATAAATCCTCACTAATTGTAGGTTATTAGAGACGGTTTATGAGAACCATCACTACTAACCCATTATTAGTGACGCTTTTTACAAACCATCACTAATAGTCTTTTCTATATTAAAAAAATATATAAACAATTTATTTAACTATTAGTGACGATTTATGAGAACCGTCCCAAATAGTCCATTATTAGTGACGGTTTTTACAAACTATCACTAATAGTATTTTCTTTATTAAAAAAATATATAAACAATTTATTTAACTACTAGTGAGGGTTTTATTGAGTATTAGTGATGGTTCTAAAACCATCACTAATACTCTAAAATGAAAAACCCTAAACCCCAAAGCATTTCCCCACTTTTTCCCCAAGCTTTCCCCCTCCCTCCTCCTTCTCCTTGCACGCCTTCTCTCCGCCCACCCCCATCACCATTCTTCCTTCCTCCCAACCACCCCATGGTCATTCTTTCCTCCTCCCATCGCCGCTTACGTTGTCAGTGTCGTTCGCTTCTCTCACCATCGTTGTTGCCGCTAATGTTCCCTCCTCCCATATCCTTCTTCTTCTTCTACAAACACTATGTGTCCAAGCGCGCGCGCGCGCGCGCGTGTGTTTCTACTTGTGGTTTTCTATATATTAGTTTAGGAACTATGGTCTGTGATTTATGAATATATGATCATACTTATAATGATGCTTGTTCATTTATTCATGTGGAATTGTTGCTTTAATTTGTGTGGGATTGTTAATTGAGTATATCTAAATCTGAATGGAATTGTTCATCTTATTGGTCTAAGGTTCTAAAGATGCATCATGAAATTCTAAATTGATATCCTCATTTAGGTTTGGAAATTCTACATTGAATCATGGAGAGCTATGTGCAAAATGTTTTAAAGGTCATTGAATCCATCTAGTTGAGATAGTCATAGTTTTCAATGTTTTATCGAAGCTAGGGTTTTTTATAAAGACATTGGGAATCTTTTTTATTTTTTATTGTAATTCTTTTCTATTTCTAGTGTTTTATTTGGTCGCTAAATATGTTTTTAAGAAAAATAACTAAGGTTTATTATTTTCTTAAGATATTAAAAATGATAATTTTAGTAATTATTTCCTTCCATTTTTTTTCGAACCAATCTTTGTAAGGGTTCGATTTTATGTCAAAAATATTTTCATTAAGAAATATATAGGAATTTAATTGTAGTGGAGAAGTCGATTTTTTTACATGGTGTTTGTTTGTATTAAGAATTTTATAATAGTTGGTTCCAATACATATAATAAGTCATTAAACGAAGTGGGGTTAGTCTCTACACGTCCGTGACATTGAGTTTAATGTTTCGGAGCTGACGGTGCCAAAAAACTCCTCCCCGATTAAAAATTATGCGCTTAGAGGCGAACTTAGTAAACTTAATTGATTTTAAGCACTCAAACGTCTAATTTGGGTATACGAGGTCAAAGCTGAGTTAGGTTAGTCCCGACACATCCGTTCCATTGAGCTAGAAGTGCTGGAGTTGACGATGACCAAAAACTCCTACCTGCGAGCTTTTTGCGCACTTAGAAGCAAAGTAAAAATACAAACAAACTTAGAAAACTTAGTGGATTTTAGCACTTAGGTGTCCAAGTCAAGCATATGTGATCCAAACCAAGTGGGGTCAGTACCCATACATCCATGACATTGAGATTGACATGCCAGAGCTGACGGTGCTTAAAAACTCTTCCCCGATTGAAAATTATGCGCTTAAAGGTTGCTAACTTTGGGGTATTCCCAAGAGGGGGGTGAATTGGAATTTTAAAAGTTCTTTCCTTGGTTAAACTAGTTCAGCAATAGTACATTCACAACCTAAGTCTATCTACCCAAATGCGCAGATAAGTATAATATGCAGAATTTATATCATGCACATCATTCACATAATAACATACACGTATGGTAAATATAAAGTACGGAAATATAAACAGACACACGATATGTTATCGGGGTTCGGCCAACTGTGCCTATGTCCCCACCTCAAGCTCATAAGCCCAAAGATTCCACTAATGCTCACTTAATGGATGGAGCGACACGTAATACAATCAGGTCAATTAGTACAAGACTAACCTTGACATTTACAAACTCTCCTTGTGAGGCGGAGAAGGCCTTAGGTCAAATTCACAGGGCTGACCCCAACCTTTACACAATCCTTACCGAGTTGGATTATCGCCCCCTTAGGCCATCCCTGGAAATACAACAAAATGTTCACTCAAATGGTATAGTGATTATGCTTTCATGTAAGCTCAGTGATGCAAATAGTTGTGCTAACAACACTCAATATGGTATAATCAGTGATATGCTCAAGAGTGTTCAAAACAAGCAGTATCTTGGAATCTAAGCAAAGCACAATTCAATAGCAAATCAATATTCCAAAGATATGAATATGATAATCAAACTAGTTCAAGAAGATTTTTCTCAATGAAATAAGCACAATACTAGTTTGAAAATATTTTGCTTGTTTGATCTTTGCACAACAAAAAACTAAGCTATTGGACACTTGCAATAATAATGCAAATATCCTAAGCTTGCTAGTTTATCCCAACATAAGATTTATAATATTGAAATCTGTGGGATAAAACTAAGCTAAACTCCCCAAAAATAATATCACAATCAACCAATCAAATGGGAGTATTAGCACTATCGAATAAACACAAGACATCTCAATAAACTCTCTCAATATCAAGATATATCAAGGGAATAAATATTTGAGAGTATTTTGACCAAAATGGGATTTTGAATAGAGAGGATTTTTACTAATTATTTTCGCTAATCTCATACTAATCTTGCAAATGAACCCATATTTATAGACAAGGTCAAAAATATAACCATTTGGGACATGTTAGGAATTATTAGAAAAGATTCAAAATGTTTAAACACCATTAACCCCATTTAACCCAATTTTACAGCAGTTAAATAATTTTTAACCCTCCAAGGTTCAGGTGGCTGAACCGTGCTTCAGTCGCCCGAACAGACACAACTTTAAAAGTTATTTAAATAAGTTCGATCACCCATGTCATGCTTCGGCAGCCCGAAACAAAGTCAGTAGCCTTTGTTCGTGACTTCGGGTTCCCGATCCTAGGTTCGGTCGCCCAAACTCTTGTTTCGATCGCTCGGGGCTCATTTTCAAATGTATAGTTCTGTCACCTGGGTCGGTGAAAAGCACTCAGACACAAGTTTGGGTGCCCGAGGAAAATACGTTCAAAAAGGTTCAATTGCCCAAAACCAAGTCAACTCGCTAACCTCCCTGCGGTTCGAATGCTCGGGGAGTTTTGAACTCTTAGGGTTCAGTCGCCCGACCTTTCTCATTTTATGCCTAGTAGGTTTATTTTCACTTTAATTGATTTCCCAGATATTATAAGTGATATTGGGGGCTTTCTTTTGTGCAAGTTCTAGGACCTAGGGTTTTTTCTAAGGTTTTACTAAGTACGCCAAAAATCTGGCATCGGTCGATCGTGCCCTAAGGTCATTCAGCCCCTATAGTCATTGTACAGTCATTTTGAGCTTACAAAACCTACATGCATGACATGTAAGGATCATTACAGACCAATATACTTAGTTACTATTACAGACCCAAATTACACAAAATATAAATTACAATAAGTCTTCAGGGTCTTTAGTCTTCAAGTCTTCATGTGTCATCAATTGGTTTGCTAATATAAATCTGCACACAAACTTGGCAAATGTTAAATACCAGAGTATTTTTCATAATCAAAACAGGGTATGACCCATGAGGTCAATAAAGGCGAACTTAGTAAACTTAGTTGATTTTAAGCACTTAAGTGTCCAATTTGAGCATACAAGGTCCAAACTGAGTGGGGTTAGTCCTGACACTTCTGTCACATTGAGTCGTATGTGTCAGAACTGACAATGCCAAAAACCTCTTCCTCTAAAGCTTTTTGTGCACTTAGAAGTAAAGTAAGAATACAAACAAACTTATCAAACTTAGAGGATTTTAGCACTCAGGTGTGTAAGTTAGGCATACGAAATCTAAACCAACTGGGGTCAATCCCAATACATCTCTGACATTGAGCTTGATGTGTCGGAGATGACGGTGCCCAAAAACTCCTCCCCAATTGAAAATTATGCGCTTGGAGGCGAACTTAATTAGTAAACTTAGTTACGTTGATTTTAAGCACTCGGGAGTCCAATTCATGCATACGAGGTCCAAAATAAGTGGAATCAATCCCAACACGTCCATCACATTGAGTTAGAAGTGCCGGAGCTAACAGTGCCAAAAAATTCCTCCCTAAAAGCTTTTTGCCCACATAGAAGTAAAGTAAGAATACAAACAAACTTAGTAAAGTTAGTTGATTTTAGCATTCAGGTGTCCAGGTCAAACATATGAGGCCCAAACCAAGTGGGGTAAGTCCTTACACATCTGTGGCATTGTGCTTGACGTGATAGAGCTGAACGTACCTAAAAACTCCTCCTCGATTGAAAATTATACACTTAGACGCAAACTTAGTAAACTTAGTTAATTTTAGGAACTTGGTGTCCAATTCGGGGATATGAGGTTCAAACTAAGTAGGGTTAGTCCTGACACGTCGTCAGCCAAAAAACTCCTCCCAGTGAACTTTTTGCACACTTAGAAGCAAAGTGAGAATACAAACAAACTTAGCAAACTTAGTATATTTTAGCACTCAGATATCCAAGTCAAGCATATGAGGTCCAAATCAAGTGGGGTTAGTCCCGACACGTCCGTGACGTTAAGCTTGATGTGCCGGAGCTAACAGTACCCAAAAACTCTTCCTCGATTGAAAATTAAGTGTTTAGAAGCGAACTTAGTAAACTTAGTTGATTTTAAACACTCAGGTGTCCAATTCAGGCATACATGGTCTAAACTGAGTGGGGTTAGTCCCAAAACGTCCGTCACATTGAGCTAGACATGCCGGATCTGACAGTGCCCAAAAACGCCTCCTCGGGAGCTTTTTGCACACTTAGAAGTAAAGTAAGAATGCAAACAAATTTAGAAAACTTAGTGGATTTTAGCATTCAGGTGTCCAATTCGGGCATATGGCATCCAAACCAGGTGGGATCAGTCTCGACACATCTGTAACATTGAGTTTGACATGTCGGAGCTTACGGTGCCCAAAAACTCCTCCCCAATAAAAAAATTATATGCTTAGAGGTGAACTTAGTAAACTTAGTTAGGTAGACTTTAAGCACTCAGGTGTCCAATTCGTGCATACGAAATCCAAACTAAGTGGGGTCAGTCCCGACACTTCCGTCACATTGAGCTAGACATGCCGAAACTAATGGAGCCTAGAAACTCCTCTCTAGGAGCTTTTTGTCCACTTAAAAGTAAAGTTAGAATACAAACAAACTTAGCAAACTAAGTGGATTTTAACACTCAGGTGTCCAAGTAGGGCATACAGGTCTAAACTGAGTGAGGTCAATTCCGACTTATCAAACTTAGCTATTTAAAATTGTATCATTTTTTTAACTATGTCCAAATGTTCAAACATTTTGCTATCAAATCATTTTTACTTATAGTACGTACATATATGTTCAAAAATCGTATACTAGTTTTTTGTATAATTATTACTTTGTAAGGTTTGCGGCTATCACACCATCAAGAGGATGCCAAGCACTACAGTTGGATGTAGATTTTGACTCTTTCTGTATTTTTTGTTATCTGAACATAATGAAATATTGTATTTGAATTTTAATTTGTATTTGTATTTGAATTTTGAAGAATTTATGAATTTTGAACCATTTTTGTTTTAATTTTGAATAATTTATGAATTTTTTAGTAATTATGGTTCAATATTATGTATTCTAAAATGTAATTATAGGCTTTTATAGGAATTAATGAATGAATTCAAAAAAAATTTATTTATTTTAAAACATTAGTGACGGTTTTTAAACCATCACTAATAACACCACTGCAAAGTATTAGTGATGGTTTGCAAAACCGTCACTAATAGTACCCCCTACAAAGTATTAGTGAGGATTTTTAAATCGTCACTAATAGTACCACCAGTATGCATTAGTGACAGATGGAAAACCGTCACTAAAAGTGGTTACTATTAGTGACGGTTTTCAAACTGTCACTAATAATTGGTCTTTAGTGACGATTTTATGTCAAGAAAATGTAGAATTTATAGTGAAGGTCTTAGTCTTTTAGTGACAGAATAAAATCATCACTAATACTTTATTATTATTGATGGTTTTAAAATTCGTCACTAATAAGTATTTGTCACTGCCGTTTTAGTGACTAAATTGAAACAAACACTAACAACCTTACTTTTTGTAGTGAGGTAAGGTCTGGCAATGATTTTTACTTCATGCGTGGAGGCAAAACCCTTATCTCTTCTGGCTTTTCTACTCTCTTTTTGTTAAATATGATTGCATCGGGTGATTCGAAACAATATAAAATGGTAAAAAGGACTATGACGTTGATTTTGACCTTATGCACGTAAATTGAGGTAAAATCTCTATCATTATGGGCTTTTCTACCCTTTTTTTTTTCAAATCTGACTACATCAAGTAATTCGGAATAGTACGAAATGGTTAGAAAGGATATGACAATTTTTTGACTTTAAGCACGCAAAGCAAGACAAAATCCTTGTCATCCATACTTTTCTACACTCTTTCTGTCAAATCTTATTGCATTTAGTGATTTAAGGTAGTCCAAAATGGTAAGAATATGTCTAATAAAGGTTTTGACTTCAAGCATGAAAATCAAAGCAAAACCTTGCCATTTCTGGGTTTTTTAGTATTTTTTTTACTAATTCTAATTGTACCAGGCGATTGGGAACAATTTGAAATGATAAAATAGTATCCTCTAGTAATTTTGCCCTCTAACACAAAAATTGAAGTGGAAGCCCCATCATTTTTAGCTTTTTTGGCTCTTTTTTTGCCAAATCTGGCTACAAGTGATTTGGAGCAATTCAAAATAGTGAGGGGTCAAACTGTAATTTTGACTTTTTACAACAAAAAAAAATAATAATAATAATAATCTAAACAAAATTATGATTTTTCTATAATTTTTGACTTTGTTGAACACTTCTGAAATTTTTGGCCATTTTTCATGGATCCATGTACCTTTTTCTTTAAATTTGTAAATTAAATTTTTTTTAAAAATATTAATTAAATATTTTAATATTATAATATTCGATAAAAATGTGAAGATTTGAAAAAATTTAAAAATATAAAAAATAAAGAAATTTAAGGATGGCACGTGGCCGCGCGTGCAAGTACGTAGAGGTATTAGTCAAAATGAAGTTGGGCGCATACATACACACACCCACATGTGTAGCCCATGCACAAGCATGTGCCCGCAAACTCCCACCCCGTCTTCTTCCTCTCTCCCCCCTACGCGTCATCCAGTGAGTCTCTGCCATTTTCTCCGGTAGGGACCCATGTTTCTCGTTATCTCTTTTTTTTTTCTATTTCTATCTCTGCCCTCCCCTTTCATTTTCACCCTCTTGCACACTCCACCGTCTCCCAACATCTCAAACTCATCCCCTCACCCCTCTGTAGCCGCCCTAGCAGTGCAGCTCCGATGTGTTTTTTTCCCCTTTTTTGGCCTAGAAAAGCCGATGGGAGAGGGTTTTTGAGGGGTGTCTTAGCTCTCTCTCTCTCTCTCGTATTTCCATGGTGAGTGTGTATGTTCTGATGCAACCTCTGTGTGTGTGTGTGTGTGTATGTATGATATGCATGTATTGTATGAATGCATGATATGTGTGTATACATAAGTATGCATGCGCATGCATGTGTAGACATAGGGTATGTATGATATGCATGTATGCATGATATATGTGTATGCATGAGTATGCATGGTATATGCATATGTATGCAAAGGGAATGCTTGATATGGATGTATGTTTATATGCATGATGATTGCATGATGCATGCGTGATAAGGATATATGGATGTGTGTTATGTACTATATCATGTATAATATGTGTTATGTGTATAGTATGACTACTAATTTATATATATTGTGTATTATACACACACACACTATCATATACATATATGCTATCATATTATGTATGCTATATACCATATACGTGATATGCATGTATGACATATATATATAAGGCATATATATAAGTAGATTTAATAGTAGTATATGTTAGTGTACTTACCTATGTATGTGCATGAGTACATATATGTATATATGTATTTGTATATAAGTACATATATAGTATGAATATGGGTGTTTGCATAAATATGTGTGATGATACCATTATGGGATGTATGCATGTAAATGACAGCATGTAAAATGTATTATCTGGATATGCATGTAAGTGTAAGCATGTGGGGTATTGACAATGGTAAGTATGCTCGTTAATATTGCAACATGTATTTTCATTTTGTCTTTATTGAAAATCCCAAAAACTAAAAAATATTGAAAATCTCAACAAAGAAAAAAATTTAAATTTAGTCAACTGGTTCCCATAGTCTATTTATGACTAATGATGGGATTGAGGGGAGAATTCTACTAATAGTTCTTTCTTCCCCTTATCTTTTGGCAGGAATTTTAAGTTTTGAAAATCGTATAATTTGAGAAGGATTAAGGATCTGGCTAACAAAATTAGACCAAATGAGCCATGTTTTATTCATTTAGTGTCGAAGCTTTCATTTTTGAAAAACAAATCTTCTCAAAAACCTAAAAAATATGTGTTCTTCGGTATATTTTCTCGATTTTAGAAGGTGGATTATGAAGCCCTAGAATTTCAAAAACTCATGCATTTCACCACACTTTTCAACTCCAACTCCCATTTTCAAAACCACTATATTCACTCACTTCTTCTAAATATTGGTAATATAAGTTTGGTTCCCCTTTTTCTAAAACTTTGATTTTTCAGGTCAATAATATAAGCTCGGCGTTCTCAAATCAACTATTTTCATTATTCATTAACACCATCTTCACCATCATGTTTTCATCAAAACTTTGGGTTCTAGGGTCAATCCCTTTTAAAGCAATACTCTAGGCTACTCAAAGGAAGAGTGCTCAGAGGGGATTTAATCATTGGAGCCTAGAGGACCAAAAGGGTTCTTTTACTTTTCATTTTCTATTTCTTTTTTTTAAGCAATTCTACGAACGGATGTTGTTAGAGATATTGAAAGGTTGATTATGACTAAGATGATTGGTCAATCACCTTTCCTATGCACAAGTGTAATCCCAAATTCTACTAACATGATAGGACCACGAACACTACTAGTAAGAGTTTGCAACTCCGCTCCATTATTAGTACCTGACTCAAATTTTTCAGAAAAAAGCGGCCTTAATATTACCTGAGAGAGGATCACCTAACCGAAGGCCCAGTTGAGACTTGAAAAAACCCATACACGTACCATTCATCATGATCGAAAACCATGGGCTCTTAGCACATTCCGCTATTAAGTTACAAACAAGACTAGAAAAGTCAAAACCCTCCAAGATCCAAATCAAAAATCTCCAGTCAATCCGATCATAAGCCTTTGCCATATCCACTTTTAAAACTACATTTCCCCCTTTACTCTTTCTGTTGATTGAGTGAACTATTTCCTATGCCTGAGTAGTATTTTCAAAAATACTTCTATTAGGGAGAAAAGCCCCTTGCTCCGGAAAGATATTTCGAGCCGCTTTCAATACAAATAATCTGATATCCCAACTCTTTACAAAGTCAAAAGCCACTAGTAAAAGCCTGCAACTCCGCTCCATTATTAGTACCTGACTCAAATTTTTCAGAGAGAGTGGTCTTAATATTACCTGATGAGTCGCGGATGATATCACCACAATCACAAGAACCCAAATTTCCTCTACAAGAGCCATCTATATTTAAGTTCAACCAACCTATAGAAGGCTTTTCACAGACTACTTTTCGAGGAGTTCTAATCTTCGCCTTTAATTGCCATCATTTGGTTCTCCTATGTTTCCTTGGGTTTTTATTTTGCAGGTCTTTTGTTTTTGTTTGTGTTTTTTTTTTTTTTTTATTACATATGGGCACGTTTAGTTTGTTTTACTTGGTTAATGGTATGGGTTTTGATAGGCTTGTTTTGGTTTTGCCGTCTGGTCTGGTTTTGATAATTTATTTGCAAATCCCTTATGGCATGTTTGTAAGCACGGTATTCCTTCACCATAAATGAGGGCTATCAATAAATTTGGGATTTTTGCAATAAATAAATAAATGATAGGACCATGAACAACCGCACACTTATCTGATGATCAAAGAGAAGCTGGTCTAGGCCCTATAAAGTTGTTCATTGCAGAACACTCAAGTTGTTCTTGCAAAATCCCAAAATTGTAGAATCATCAAAAGTTTGAAAAAGAGCAAGATTTTGTTAAGAAAAGTATTATGGATTCTTATAAAAAGGACACTATTTCATGGTAATAGGATTTCCTCATGCAATCATGAAAACATAGAAAATAGAAATATGCCTTCTGAAATAGTGTTTGCAATTGAAAATGCTAGTATTGCTAGCTTGTGAGGATGCACCCTCATTTGTTTGTAAAATAACAAATGTATAAAATGTTGCAGAATAGAAAATGTTTCAAGGCACGTTACAATGTTGTTTTCTTTAAAGCGTTATTTGCCCCTACCAGATCGGTGTATTGAGTCAGCAAATACGTTTTCAGGATACAATGAAGCGCAAAATATATTCTGATATCAATTTGCGTTATACACAAACGAAAAACTGATCACAAACATCCTTAGAGGAATCTGAACAAATTTCTAGAATTCTATTTCGGCAGAATATAGAACTCGGGATTTAAAAAATATATAATTTGTGAAAGCCTTATGAGAGAAAGAAAGAATGATTGAATATTTCTATCTATTTATGGAGTAAATTCTGTCTTTATATAGACAGAATTATGTCTTTTCCAAAAGGTTACATCTATTCAAATTTATTTCATTAACAGCCACTCGCGAAACAAATTTCTGAAGTTGACTAAGCGTCGACCTGGTCACACCCTGGTCACACCTTGGTCAACACAGTTTGGAATATATTTAATTCTTTCTTTGTGTTCAGTAGACATGGTCGCACTTCCAAGGTCTCCCAGTCGCGCCCTAGTCGAGACATTCTAGAAAATCAATTATTTTGACCGTTAGATTATGCATACGGTTGAAATCGCATCACTTGAACTTATAAAAAAAAATATAAGATTACTTTTAAGTCATCTGATCATGATCAATGGTCACGATCTCACAATGATACAAGTGTACAAAGTGTTAAGTGCTTGTGCACCAACTAAATGCACCACATGCGCCCTACAGCCCATGCCATAAGCACACGCGTGTGCAAACTTTCGGACAAACCCACATGACATTAAATACTCATTAATGCTTTAGAGAATTTATAAATGAAGAACTTTGAAAACCCATAAAATTGATTATTTTAGAAAATATTTCAACATTATTTGCTATCTATACTACAAAAAGTGCAGTCTATGACAGCTAATTCCAAAACATTATTTGCTATCACTCTCTGGCCATGGATGCTACCAGCCCTCTTCAGTTTAGTCCTCTCTCGGTCCATACAACCTGATTTCAAGGTAATATTTTTAGTTTTTTTTTTTTTTTCGCATTTTAGATCTTACATGCACATCTTTGTGTTCAAAGTTGGGTTGACCTATTATTTTGGAAACAATTAATGCTCGAGAAAGGGATACATTTCAAAAAGTGACTTAAGAAAAGGAAACCTTTATGATCATGCATTTAGTTAATAATGATTTCTCAGATAAAAATTGAAACCTTTAGTATTTAAGTTTTAAAGCAGTAATCTAGTCAACATAAAATATTTCTAAAACAATATTATGAACTTAATAGTTGAAGTATTGGGACTTCTTGTTGCAGGTCGCATTGTGTAGCCTAGCCTAGGCATGGTGTAGGCTTCCAATCTATCACCGACCATTAAAAGAAAGATAACATTGTTTGAATAGGAACACAAACACATATATACTCATAAGGTAGTTTGTGAATTTAATAATAGAAAATGTTTTTTGAAATTTTAACTCTTTAGCATTGAATGGAATTAAAGATTTTGAAGTCGCACCATTCCAAGTTTTCATTTTCAATTGAAGCTAGTGTTTGATGATACAAATTATGAAATGAAGTTAGCTAAACTTGTTGAATTTGCAGGTGTGGAGCCGCCAACAGCCGCACTAAACCAGCCACCACCTTTGACACTGAAGACCGGCAGCCACCTACGCTGCAAATTTTGTTGAAATCTGCAGCTACCCTCTTTGAACTCTCCGCTCCCTCTCGTATATATATACGTGTATGTATGGAGTTGTGATTGGCTATGTGTTGTGTGTAGAGAGCAGAGAGTGTGGAGAGCTTTGTATGCTGTGTAGAGTGTTATATTGTGTAGTGCAGAGAGTTAGAGAGTGTGAGACAGAGAGAGTAGAGTCGAGCAGTGTGGCTCCTCCCCCTTGTTATATTTCTCTCAGTTTATAGTGCAGTGGTGTGTGCTCCCATGGATGTAGGTCAGTTTGGACCGAACCACGTAAATCCGGTGTTCCATTGTGGATGTGTTTGAATTTTTCTTCATGTGTGATTGTTGCTCCAAGGATTATTCCCCAATAATTGGTATCAAAGCCTTGGTTGGAGTAAAATCGCCCGATCGAGAAAAATTCTAAATTTTTGAGCCTCTGTCCAGTAGCTCAAAATTTGATTTTGAGGCTGCCATTGAACTCCTCTTGACGAGACGAAACTAACAGAGGTAACCGGAGCTCCAACGGAGCTTGGAACACACTGTACGCGCCCACACGCGCCGCCAGCAACAAGGGGACGTTTTCACGCCCCTGCACGCGCCCTCACGAGCCGGCAGACACGCCGCAAGTCCCTGCATGGGCGTCCACGCGTCGGTTATCGACCGGCGACTCAGCAGAAGGAAGAAGACGGTCCACGTCGACCGTCCACGTCAGCTGACTGCGCCTAGTCAGCGCGCCACGTCACCGCCACATCAGCAGTTGAGAGAGCTACCACGTCAGCCGGGCCCCACAATTACTCGTAGGTGGGCCATAGTGCCACGTCATTAGTGGGCCCACGTGCCATGTTAGCAGACAGAGTAGATAACGGCGTCACTAACACCGTCAGGGAATATTCCGTCAAGGAAAGGAATATTCCGTTAAGTTGACCAGATTTGGCCGAAAGTTTGACCGGGCTTTTCGAAACCATTTTGGGTCCGTTTCTCAAACAAATTAAGCCATTTCTAAGGTTTTCAGCCGTTCTGGATCCAACCGTGCTATCCGATTGAGCTAATTCCATCTCTAGATCAGCGAATCGAGATGTCGAACGAAAAGAGCTTTCACATTGAGATGTTTGACGGCACGAACTTCGATTTTTGGAAAATGTAGATCAAGAACTTCTTGTTTGGTAAGGAGTTGCACTTACCACTGATGGAGAAGCCAAAATCCATGAAGGAGAGCGAGTGGGAGTTGCTTGACCGAAAAGCCCTCGGAACCGTGAGGATGACGTTGACAAAGTCTGTTGCCTTCAACATCAAGCACTTGACAACCACTAAATCCCTTATGGATGCGCTATCTAACATGTACGAGCAGCCATCAGCCACGAACAAAGTACATCTCATGAAAAGACTGTTTACAATGAGCATGTCTACAAGTGAGAGTTTCAGCAGGCATTTGAATAATTTCAACGAGCTATCGGATCAACTCGTCTCGGTCGAGATTACCTTTGACAGTGAGATCCATGCCCTATTAATTCTCAGTCAGCTGCCTGAGAGTTGGAAAGGTATTGTAACTGCGATCAGTAGCTCTGCAGGAAAATCGAAGTTGAAATATGACGAGGTTATCAGCATGATTTTGACAGAGGAGATCAGAATGCAGTCGAACAATGACTCCACTTCAAGTTCAGCTTTGAATGTGGAAAGCCGAGGAAAGGGAAGCGGGCATGGACGATCTAACAATCGTGGCAGATCCAGGAACAGGTGGTCCAAATCCAGAAATCCTAGAGGCACTCAGGACACAGGTTCCCAGAGCACAAAAGTTATTGAGTGCTGGAACTGTAGAAAAACTGGTCATTACAAGAACCAATGCAGAAGTCAGAAGAAAGATATAAGGGCAAAGACAGAAGCAAATATTGCTTCCGAAATTGATGATTTATTGATCTGCTCTTTGGAGAGCAAAAAGGAGTCTCGAGTGTTAGACTTTGGAACTTCATTCCATGACACTTGCAACAGAAATTGCTTGGAGGAGTATACATCAGGTAATTTCGGTAAAGTATATCTGGGCAATGATCAACCTTGCGACATTGTCGGTAAGGGGATAGTGAAGATCAAAATAAATTGGTCAGTATGGAAACTAAAAGGTGTAAGGTATATTCCAGACCTAAGGAAGAATTTGATCTCAGTCGGTCAATTGGCAGATGACGGTTATAACACATCTTTCATTGGTGATGAATGGAAGATTTCGAAGGGTGCATTGACAATTGCTCGAGGTAAGAAAAGTGGTACTCTTTATGTAACTCCTGATACATGTATGTCTATTACAGTTGCTACAGGAAATGATGATAGCAACCTGTGGCATCAACGACTCGGACACCTGAGTGAGAAGGGACTCAGAGTGATGCACTCAAAGGGTAAGTTGAGTGATTTACAATCAGTGAAGATCGACACATATGAGGATTGCATATTTGGAAAACAGAAGAGAGTCAGTTTCCAGACAAACCTCAGTACCCCGAAGAAGGAGAGACTTGAGCTAGTCCATTTAGATGTATGGGGACCAACAACCATTTCGTCTACAGCAGAAAAGCATTATTTTGTCACGTTTATCAATGATCATTCACGGAAGGTATGGGTTTACTTCCTGAAGTATAAATATGATGTTTTTGATGCTTTTAAAAATTGGAAACCGATGGTAGAAAACGAAACTGGTTTGAAAATCAAAAGGCTAAGAACAGATAACGGTGGAGAGTATGTTGACACCGAGTTCAAGAAATTCTGCTATGAGCATGGTATCAGAATGGAAAGAACTGTGCCAAGTACGCTTCAACACAACGGCGTAGTCGAGCAGATGAACAGAACGTTGACAGAAAAAGCCAGAAGCATGCGTATGTAGTCAGGCTTGCCAAAGATGTTTTGGGCACATGCAGTCAACACGGCAGCTTATTTGATTAATATAAGTCCTTCAGTACCATTGGACTATTGCCTACCAGAAGAAGTTTGGAGTAACAAAGAGGTAAGACTTTCACATTTGAAAGTTTTTGGTTGTGTTGCATATGTACATATCAATGATCATGTTAGGGATAAGCTGGATCCGAAATCCCGGAAATGCACTTTCATCGGTTATGGTGGAGATGAATTTGGATACCGCATTTGGGATGATGAAAACAAAAAGGTGATCAGAAGCAGAGATGTGATTTTTGATGAAAATGTGATGTACAAAGATAGGCACACAACTGAATCCACCAAACCAGTTCAGAGAGAATCAACCTGTGTGATATGGATGATGTCCCAGAGTGTGTCGGGACACAACAGCAAAATGCCGAGAATCCTCAGGTGGAGGAACCAGTAGAGCAGATCGTCACATCATCGTCTCCTACTCAAGCTCCGGAGCTTAAGAAATCTACTCGGCCCCATGTACCAAACAGAAGGTATATAGATTATTTACTTCTTACAGATGGAGGAGAGCCCGAATGCTATGATGAAGCATGTCAAATAGGAGATGCGAGCAAGTGGGAGCTTGCAATGAAGGACGAGATGAAGTCCCTCACCTCCAACAGAACGTGGGAACTAGCTGAGTTGCCCAAAGGTAAGAAGGCCCTTCACAACAAGTGGGTGTACAGAATCAAAGAGGAGCATAACGGCTCCAGGAGATACAAGGCTCGATTGGTAGTTAAAGGCTTCGAGCAGAAGGAAGGAATTGACTACACCAATATTCTTGCACTAGTTGTGAAGTTGACAACCATCAGATATGTTCTGAGTATTGTTGCCTCAGAGGGTTTACATCTTGAGCAGTTAGATGTGAAGACGGCGTTTCTTCACGGTGAACTTGATGAAAAAACCTATATGCATCAACCAGAAGGATTCTCAGAGAAATGTAAAGAGAATCTGGTGTGCAGGTTAAAGAAGAGCTTGTATGGTCTTAAACAAGCTCCCAAACAATGGTACTAGAAATTTGACTGCTTTATGCACAGGAATGATTTTATAAAGTGTAATGTCGACCACTGTTGCTACTTCAAGAGATATCGATGTAACTATATCATTCTGTTGTTATATGTGGATGACATGTTGATCGCAGGACCAGATATAGAAGAGATCAGGAAATCGAAGCAGCAATTGTCAATAGAATTTGACATAAAGGACTTAGGCTCAGTGAAACAGATACTTGGGATGCGAATCTCTAGAGATAAGCGACAGGGAACATTGCAACTATCTCAGTCGGAGTGCATTGGCCGTGTTCTACAGAGGTTTAACATGAGCAACGCCAAAGCAGTAAATACACCTTTGGCAGGACACTTTCGCCTCTCCAAGGATCAGGTTCCCCAGACTGATGAAGAGAAGGACTTCATGGCTAAGGTACCTTTCGCCTCAGCTATTGGAAGTCTTATGTACGCTATGGTTTGTACCAGACCGGACATTGGTCAAGCAGTAGGAGCAGTCAGTAGATTCATGTCTAATCCAGGGAAGACTCACTGGGAAGCAGTGAAGTGGATCTTCAGGTACCTCAGAGGCACTATTGATAAGTGCTTATGTTTCGGCAAAGGAGACTTGAAAGTCAAATGATATGTAGATGCTGATTTTTCTGGTGAAATTGATCACCGCAGGAGCACCACCGGATACGTATTCACTGTTGGCACAACAGCTGTTAGTTGGATATCGCAAATACAAAAGATTGTTGCCCTATCCACTACAAAAGCTGAGTACGTAGTAGTGACAAAAGCTAGCAAAGAGATAATTTAGTTTCAGGGTTTGTTAACAGAGCTTGGGTTAAAGAAGGAGAGGAATGTTTTGTACAGCGACAGTCAGAGTGTGATACATCTGATAAAGAACTCTACATTTCATTCCAGAACCAAACATATCAGATTGTGTTATCACTTCATCAGATCTCTATTAGAGGATGGAGTACTGACACTTGAAAAGATTCAAGGCAGCAGAAATCCAACTGACATGTTGACAAAGGTGGTAACTACAGAGAAACTGAAGTTATGCTCAACTTCAGTTGGTCTTCATGATTGAAGACAGACATGAGCACAACATTTGCATATACACTGGTTGAGATGCTGTCTCCACCTCCAAGTGGGAGATTGTTGAATTTGCAGGTGTGGAGCCGCCGACAGCCGCACCAAACCAGCCACCACCTTTGACACTGAAGACCGGCGGCCACTTACGCT
This sequence comes from Malania oleifera, assembly GCF_029873635.1. NCBI lineage: Eukaryota > Viridiplantae > Streptophyta > Magnoliopsida > Santalales > Ximeniaceae > Malania > Malania oleifera. The sequence goes on along the minus strand of NC_080427.1, from coordinate 53,121,242 downwards.
GCAGATTTTGTTGAAATCTGCAGCCACCCTCTTTGAACTCTCCGCTCCCTCTTGTACATATATACGTGTATGTGTGGAGACGTGATTTGCTATGTGTTGTGTGTAGAGAGCAGAGAGTGTTGAGAGCTTTGAATGCTGTGTAAAGTGTTATATTGTGCAGTGCAAAGAGTTAGAGAGTGTGAGACAGAGAGAGTAGAGTCGAGCAGTGTGACTCCTCCTCCTTGTTATATTTCTCTCAGTTTATAGTGCAGTAGTGTGTGCTCCCGTGGATGTAGGTCAGTTTGGACCGAACCACGTAAATCCGGTGTTCCATTGTGGATGTGTTTGAATTTTTCTTCGTGTGTGATTGTTGCTCCAAGGATTATTCCCCAACAAAACTCACAATTCTATAATAATAATAATAATAATAAAAGACACATATTGTGCCAGAGTCCAATCTTTCAAAGGGCAATGCCATTCACGTTGCATTTGATGCCATTCTATGAGTATTGAAAGATGTCCTCTAGCATAGCACAACAAGAAGTATCATCCTTTTGCATCATGGTTTGCTGCCCACCTATGCTTGAAGTTCTGCACTCTTGGCTACTCTCATTCTTCGTTATAAAATTAATCTAGAAGATCTAGTCAAATGATAGAAGAGTCTATGGGTTCGCTCAGAAGCAATAGCAGTTGCGTAGGCATACAAGTCACAGCTGGCACATAACGATATAGTGCCCAATTTATAAACTCCGCATTACATATTCTTATAGATAAAATAGGGAAAATAAGTCAAAATATTTTTTTTAGGTGTACAATTCATTCGCTTATAACTCAATCCATTATAAGTAGATTTTGGAGGCATAGATTTCAAGTCTTGGATTTAGATTTAGGTGGATTTGGACAAATTTCAATAAAATTGTGTACTACATCTTATCCAAAGACAACTCCAAATCAAAGGTATCTCTGACCAGAGGATAATTGAATTTGTAAATGTTTTGACTTGCATGTCAACACACCCCAAATAGTATTACTAGCTAGATTTCTAAATAAATTGAATTGGAATTAGTTGAATTAAATTTTATTTTAAAATCATTGCAAATATAATGCAAGAGAATTGGCTATCATGAAGGGATAGAGAGGAGAAGAGCTGAAGTCATCGGAGAAAGAGACGGGGAGAGGGCTTCCTGCTCGATGCTCATATATGTCAACCTTGCACAAATGAAAAGGGAGACCGTGCAATGAGAATAAGGGTACATTTTGGAATGACTCGTGTCTTCAACAAATTCAGCATTGAGTTTAGTTGGCAAGATCAGATTCAGATATTTTCATAAGTATCAGCCAGTGTTTAAGAGATACAGAGAGAGTGGTAGATAGGTCTCCCCATTTGCTTTAGGTAGCTCTCCCCATTTGCTAAAATGATTGATCTCATCCCAAGCCCCCAATAGTACCAGGTCCTACAGAGTTCATCAGGTAAAGCAAGTTAACATCAATCATCAGGATAGTTTTTCCTACACCAACAGCCACAACCACATCAATAGCAATACAGAAAATCTACGGGCGTTGTAACGAAGAATTTACAGAAAGCTCGCATGTGCCATTGGTGAAGCATCCATGAGAGAGAGAGAGAGAGAGAGAGAGAGAGAAACTGCTTCTTTATAATAATAATAATATGACCAGCTTCAAAGACAAAAATTTCACCAAGTGAACGTACCATTCACCTCAAGTCAATATTCCCAAGTAGCAGCAACAATGATACGGCAAAGAAAGGAGTATCAAGGTGCACTCTGGACATCGTTGAAGTATGGATGCATGAGAGCGACAGATGTTGTTATTCTTGCAGCAGGATTCATGCAAAGCATTTTCTGGAAAAACAAACAATTGGGCATAAGTAATGAGAAAGCTGCCAGCTGTACATAGAACAAGTTGAGGATCGCTTCATGTATAAAATTTATTATGTAATATAAACCCATATATGTAAGTACTAAAATGAAAAGGCTTGATTTAACACATGGTTGTTTTAATAACAACCATATGTTGTACAAGCTTATCCTTTGCGATTATAAGAACAAGAGGCTGTGTGCCTCCACTGTAAACAAAACTTCTAGGCTCCAAGTTCTCATCTTCTAGGCTGTGGGTTCATGAATGTTCAAAATTCTACACTCCTTCTACATAATAAAATCTACACTCAACAGAGAGAAGATCAAATCCATCTAGTTCAAGGCCAGTGACCACATCTGCCAGCTCCAGTCTCTCAAAATCTGCAGTCTTAAACTGCAACAAAGAAGAGTAAATGAGCTGAAAACAGATAATTTTACAAGAATGCCAAGGCAGGAGATCAAATAAAAATCCAGACCACAGATCCTCTTTTAATTTTTACCATGCTTAAATCAAAATCAGGTCCACATAGTGAAGTCACTCCAGGCCAGGTTTCTTCATTTGGCACACCAAATACCCTTCATATAATAAATTGGATGTCAATAAGACCAACCGAAAATAGTTGATATCCACACAAACACTAGACTAGTGTAAGCCATACCACACCTGAACATTTGAGATAATACTTCAACCTCAGTCAGACCAGGGAATAGAGGCGTCCCATTCACCATCTCAACAAATATGCAACCCACAGCCCATACATCAACAGGAGTGGAATATTTGGTTAGACCAAGAAGGACTTCAGGTGCCCTGTACCCCACAGTTCCCTCCTGGAGAATTTTAATGTAAATTTAAAAACCACAAGAAGCTGCCAATACACTATTTGAATGATCTGAATTGAAACATACTGATGATACAATCAGCTGTTGAAAACCCTCTACATTCAAAATGTTAAGAAGAGTTATTTTCCTAGACCCCTAGTACAGCTTAGTATTCTATAAAAAACTTGGTATGACAGCTGCCAGTTTCAAATAAAAGTAAAGTGGCAAATAGCATTCAAGAAGATGACATTTCTTACAGAGAAAAAGGTCAGTAAAATGATTTTTTTTTTTTTTCCTTTTCGTCCCACTGGAGGAGTGGGGGGGAGGGGTGTTAAGAACTTAAACAGAGTCGTCCCAATGATAAGTCAATATATTTTGATCAAAATTTGTTAAGATGCGAAAATTGATACCCCTGCAGTATGTGTTCTGAGAGGAACACCAACTGCTCTAGCCATTCCAAAGTCCGCCAGCTTCAGGATATTCTTCTGAACATCTATCAGCAAGTTTCCAGGTTTTAAATCTCTATGGATAACTTTATGAGAGTGACAATAGTGGAGACCACAAAGAATCTGATACAGGAAACTCTGCGAAGAGATTATGTTAAAAAGAAAAAGAAAGTCATGATGTTGATTGAAATAATACTGGTAATATAAATAAAATTGGCTGCAACAGTCAAAATCTAAAATCTAGATAACTGCAAGGAATCAAAACTCAGTGTGCATGTGCCTATGTCATGTGCTACTATGACTTCAGAAAATATCCTCAAGTCTCTGGTTGATCAATACCTAAGTACCTTTCAGTTCAGTACAGAGGTTAATTATGCACTCATGACATGATTGCATTGAACAATTTCTTTTCAGGATAAGATGAACTTTCTTGGTAATTTGGTAGGTATGAAATTAAATGTTTGCCCATATTGCTCTTGATTTCAGAACAATCCAATGCCATGAAGTTCTAGAGGATATTTAAAGTGAAATTTTAACCTGAATTTTATTTTTTTTAAATGACAATAATTCTGCAGTAATGGAATTTCCCACATTAGTCCTTTTGTCGTGCCAGGTCTCCTGCTGCTGGACAGGGGAGGGTGGGTGTCACGATGAAGAGTGGGATAGGTGCATTCCAGCACAATATGTATGGTGACTAATCAAATTGTTGAGTTAGTAAACTATCTTTCTTCAAGGGATTTTCTGGAAGTTATGGTATCTTTCCGGGGAGTTTAATAGGAAAGATCCAGTAAATGAAATAACTAATTGTAAATTTTGAAATTAAGTGGCAAGTCATGTAATTTTATTGTTCTCTTTGTGATATCTTTCTATGTTTGCACATGGCTGTAGGCTTTCAAACAGAATCAAATCAGTGCTTTTGTACAACTATTTTTTGAATTTTTTTTCTTGTTGTCTTTGTTTGACAGTTAAACTCGTGCACCAGCTCCTTCATACAACAAATCACATTGTGCATCAGCTCAAAAGCTATAATATACATTTTACAAAAAGAAAGATTTTCATATCAAAGATGCTCAAAATGACTGAAAGATACCACCCACCTTTAGCCAATGAGTATTTCTCACAGCACTCCTTTGTCTCTTGATATACTTCCACAAGTCAAGATCCAGATGTTCAAATGCAAGACACACAGAGTTCTCAGTGGTCGTGACATCTAATAACCTGTTCTCAAAAATTAATCAAATAGTTTTTCCAGATAAATCTGTTCTTAAAAAGGGTGTCACACATTATAATTAGTCCAATTAAAGATGATAATGCAGCAGATGGTTCAAATTTACAAGTAAATGCACTTTCTGATGCTAAAAAAAAATGTGCTCTCACTGCAAAAAAAAAATGCAACATCCAGTGCACTCTCCCATGCCATATTGTGGGCCTGGGAAGTAGGGCAAAGCAATTGGTCTGTGAATTTCGGTGAATTAACCAAATTCAAAAAAGAAATTCGTTAAAGAGGAAGCCAAACCGAACCAAACTAAACTGAGGGACTTAACAGAACCCTCAGCGGTAATTTTATTAACCAAACTAATTAACACTGTGCAGAGCCTACAAGATGTAAAAACGTAACAAATGCCTTGCCTTCAACTCTTCAAGACTTCAAGCTTCAAACTTTAGTTATCAATCTTCTGATAAATTGGTGATGGGGGTGGAGGAAGGAGGAGGACAATTGGCAAGGTGGAGGTCCTGGAGGAGGTCAAAGACTCGAACTCTCGAAGCATCAAATGACTCAAAATGATTCAAATGAGTCACTAAAGGAGGTTGAAGACTCAAATTGTCGACTGACTCGAAGTCTTGAACCGCGATTGGCGACGGCGATTGCTGATTAGTTGGAGGGGGACGGAAATTGCCAATTAGAGAAGGCTCAGAAAGGGGGTAGAGTTTGCCATTAGACTCGCAGAGGATGAGGGCATTGAGGGGGAAAGGGAGTTGCGGCTCAGGGACTAGGGCTAGGGGGGGGTGCAGCAAAGGGCCCAAATCCAAAAAATTAAATTATGAAAATATATGATATATTATTATATATTGTTTTTGTTAGTTAATTCAATTAACCAAACCAAAAATCGCATTACCCAAACCAACCACAGAAAACCAATGTTTTCATGGAACTCTGACCGAACCGATCAAGTTGAATATATTAACCAAACCGTTTTCACCGAATTTTGTCAGTTCAGTCGGTGAATTCGGTTTTAACTGATCAGCACTCAGCCCTACTGGGAAAGGCACTCATTTATTACTTAGCTTTTAAAATCATATCTAATGATTCACTCTCACATTATCAAATATGCTGATGAGTTTTAAACTAGCTAGAAATTATATGCTTCCTGTGGCCCCTGCCACCTTTCCATATCCACATTGTTTCAAGATAATTCCTTCATTTATCTTTGTATGTTCTTTAAGTGGGGAAAAACTTGCACAGAAATAATTTGCCAATCTAAGATTTCTCTGCCTGTAACATCACCTGACAATACGTACCCCAGCTACAAATATATGTTGGAGTCTAAACTTATTTAAATTCAAACCCAAATTGCTAGACCCTGGGCCAACCTCTAACTCATCCAAATATAATTAACACAATAATCAAAGATTTGGCAGTTATGTATCATTGCAAAAGGTGTTTTAATCTTTGTTTTGATTTCTTCAGCTGACGAACAGGCCAAATGCCAACTTACAGTTCTGCCCTTCTGGAAACCCCTAAAGTTCATACACTGTTCATTTTTACAAGAAAATTATACACTTAACCACCTTCAAGAAAGTGCCATATTTTAAACAATTTAAGGTTTCATTTAATTATTTACTTTCACTCATCCCTACAATATTTGGTGAAATATTTTAAAATACACATGATTGTTAAATTTATTTTGATCATTTTTTTAATTGCTATTATGGATAGAAGGCTCAAACCATCATTCCCCACCACATCCTCCAACCATGTGGCCCATGCTCAAAATGTGCATTTTGATGAATCATTATCATGATTTAAGTAGAATACAAGTGATCCATGGTGTTCATTTCTCTCAATTTGTTGCAGCTTCCAAATGTGCAGTTGATTGATTAGTAATATCCAGGAGTTTTCTGTTTCTCATTCATAGACATTTCATTCATGGAAGGAATCCCATCAGAGTTTCAAAAAAGACAAAAATTAGACTTCTCCCCTTTCAGCCATTCAAATTTCCTGATCATTGTCTTTTCAAAACCATGATATTCAACAGCAGATACCATCAGCGCACACGAGTGTGTGTACAGGTGTTTAATAGCTCCTTTTTTATTTTAAACAAATTGAATCAATTTGTACTTTTAATTCTGTGTGTTCTTCAATGGTTGGAAGGAGTTCATTTTTTCTTACTAATATTTTAGAAAGCATGCTTTCTTATTTGAAAATTTTTCATGAACCGATTCATTTGCTTGATGTGCATGTATGCATGCACACACACACACATATCGGCTTAAACACACACGCTTCTCACTAAGCAAGTGAACTCATATATGAAGGAAAATATAATTATTGGCTTGACCCTCCAATACCATCTCCAATGAAGAGCAATCAACTGATCTCATCCACTTCTAATTCATCTAAAAGTTAGTAATTTTTCTTTCTAATATATTATTTCCCCAACTCAGAAAATATTAGTAGAAGCTGATTTGAAAGGACATGGAAGGACAACACAGGTTATGCAAGGATACCTTGAGGACATGGATATGGAGACAAAAGTTAGTCTATTGATATGATCTTAGGCTTTGTCATGTTATATGATTTCATTACAATGAATACACATTTTAAGAAGAGAAAAGAACACTTAATAACTTTCAAGAGTGGATGGAATAAAAGTCAAATAGATTTTTCCCTTAAATAATAGGATAGATCATTCATGATGCAAGGATTGTAAAGTTTTCCCACATAAAGTTTAACTATACAACATAGAGTTCATGTTAAATATATGTATTACAAAATGGAAGAGAAAGATTAACAACAATCAATGCAAGAGAGCTAGGTGGTGAAACCTAAAGGGAGAAAATATAATATAATTTAAAAATAAAATGATCAAAGTTGATGATTCCTAAAGGGCATAGCATAGATGCAAACAATGTGTGGAGTAGGATAGCTAGCTTTGTTAAAAAGATAGAAAAAAAGAGCTTAGGTGATTCTAGAGGAAGATTCTTGGCTAGTAAAGAAAGTGGATGGTGGGGTCAAGATTTCCAAAAAAATGTAAAGATAAAAATAATTTAGTATAAAATATGGAAAAAAATATAGAAAAAGAGGCAAGAAAAGATGCCAAAAAAAAAAAACATTAGTCAAGCTAAACATAGAGAATAATAATTTACATACTAGTCTTGACACAAAGGAAGCAAAAAGAGAATGATGGTGCTAGAGAAAGAAAAAGCAAGGACTTAAATAATGTAAAATGTATAAAAAAAAAATTGAGAATGATAGTAGCTTGGCTAAAAAAGAAGAAATAAAAGAAAGATGGTGGAGTTGCTTTAATGAACTATTTAACAAAAACCAAGTAGAAAGCTTAAAATTACAGTTGACAAGTGAATAAAGGCTAAAAATTGAGTGTTATTAGAGTTAATGAACTAGAAGATGAAAATGAAAAAGCTACAAGACTGGATGACATTCTTATTGAAGTTTGAAATGCAGAGGTGAAAACAGAAGTTATGCACAATAGAGTCATGACTAGTGTTAAGACTCTAGGTCGAGATGGAGAGTCTAAAAAATTTCCAATCGCTATGCATGTATATCAAGGATCTGTTTTGAGCTCTTATGTTAAACGCATCCAAAATGAGGTTCCACGGATGTTGTCTGCAGATGATATTGTCTTGATTGATGAAACCAGAGGTGGAAATGAATCTAAGTTTGAATTTCAAAAAGAAGCTTTAAAATCTAAAGGTTTTAGATTAAGTAGAAGTAGAATATATCAAATGTAATTTCTGTCATTGCAGGGGGGATATTAGAAAAATGATAAAACTTATGGTCAAGCAATTAATAGCACTAGTACATTATGATACCTTAGATCTGTCATGCAAGTTGAAGGAGAAATCGAAGATGTATTAGAAGAGATAGGCTTTCTTAGCAATTATGTGGTATAAGTAGGGGTAATTTTGTCATTCAAGATTTTTATTATTAATATAAGAGGGCAGAACTGGAGCCGAATTTAAGTCTCCAGGAAACTGCCGCCTCCTTTCTCTTGCTTTCTTCTTTTTAGTTTCTCTCTTTCTCTTCTTTTCTTCTTCTCTCTAACTTTACAACATGGTATCAAAGCATTAATCTCCTCTAAATCATATTTTCTAAGTTTTTTTTTTTAGTCTGACACTCCATTTTTCGTTTTCTTTCTTACTTCCCCTAATCAGATCTCAAATCTGATTTTTTTGGTTGGTATGAAAGTTGTTTAAGATCACTTCTCATCTTGGTTTCTCTGTGCAGCATTGTTGGTAGGATGTTAAGTGTGTGTTCATGGTCATTTTCTGATCTGAGGTGATGCTCTGTTTCTGGTATCTACTATTGTTTGTCTTGATGTTCGTTGGTTGTTTGTGGCATGATGATGTTGTGTGTTCATGACTGTTTTCTGCAATCTTGTATCAGTTGCTGGTGGTTTTGATTTGTGTTCAATAACTTTATTTCCTGCTCTTTCTGGCATTTAGTTCTAGTTGCTGCCAGCCATCATACATGTGTGCTGCCAGGTTGTTTATCAAGTGCTAGCGGTGCTTGTTGTAGTCTGCCCACTTCCACATGGTCAAGTAATTCCTCATAGGATATTTTAACTTATGCTCCATGTGTGCCATCTTGAAGTTCTAAAGTTCTGCTCTGTCCTTGTCTGTGCTGCCCGATTTTGTATGTTGTGATGTTCATTCCCAGTAGGGGAGTGCAGTTATTGTACCATATTGGGGGTGATTTTGACAGCCTCTACATAGAGAGCTTGGACTGATACTATTAACATACAGATCCCAACCATTAAATTGGTCAGATCCTCCAACTACCTTTTGTGGTCTTAGGCAGTGCATGTGTATGTTAACGAGAAACGAAAATTTAAATATTTGATGCATTCTCCTCCATCTCCAGCCTTCCAAGGATTATGAAGATTGGATGAAAGAGAATGACATATTGCTTGTGTGGTGGTGGAATAGCATGGAGCCATGAATTGTTGTGAATGTGATGTTTCATAGAACAGCCAAGGCCATACGGGATGATCTCTGTGAAAGCTTCTCACAAGATAAAAATCAAATTCATGTTTTTGACCTATACAAGAAAATTTTCAAATATGACCAAGAAGGCAAGCCCATTACTAAGTATCGTAGCACTCTGAAGGGTATATGGGGGAAACTCAACATTTATCAACCTATTAGTTCAGACATTGAGATGTTTAAGAGGCAAAGGGCAAAGTTCTTGGCTGCCAAGTTTTTGGCTGGGTTGAGTCCAGAGCTTCAACCCATCCCCGATTAGATTCTTACAAGAGAATCAAAACCATCTATGAATGAAGCATATGCTGGAATCCAATGGATCACCAAAGATGGCTCTCAATCTTCTCGAGCTTCTTCATATGATAGTTTAACCATGGTTAGCACTACATTTAACCATGGTCAAGGAAGTGTTAGGACAAGGACTAGGTTTGGATAGTGGTTGAATCAAAGGTAGCATATCAGGATGAGGAGCTTGTGGCAATTCTCGCATTTGCACACATTGTGGCAAGCACAATCATACTAATGATCAATGTTGGGATCTCCATGGGAAACCTACTTGGGCCAATAAGTCTCTTGCCGAGGATGATTTTACTATTGACACTTCAATTGCACCTAGATACTCCACTAGGGAATTAAGTACATCATCTACCATGTTCCAAGAGAAGTATAACAATCATGTCTACACAGTTCAACAACTTCAAAACCAATCTTCTATTTAGTGTTACTATAGCCCATTCAAATACAACCAAGCTTCTTGCCTCTTCATCCTCCTCACTATAGGTTATTGACTCTAGTGCCTCCTCCCCTATGACAAGTAGTCCTAATTTATTTAAGTCATCAAAACCCACTACTTTACACTCCAAGGTTACTCTTGCCAATGGTCCAGTTATACCGGTCTCTAGTTTTGGCAATATTCTTTCATTTCCTTTTGTTCCTCTTTCTTATGTGTTATATGTACTTAAAGTTTCCTTCAACCAATTATCAGTTAGTCAATTAGCTAAGTCTCAAAATTGTTCTATGACCTTTTTTCCTGCTCATTGTGTTATTCAAGATCTCTAGGCAAAGAAGAGGATTGGTGAAGGGCTTGAGAAGGATGATTTGTACTATTTCAATGGTGGTGGCGGTAGATCCAATTCTTGTCATACGGGTACGACTTCTTCAATTTCCACCCATGGTGTTTCTATAGATCATTGGCCTACTTGTTTGGTTCGTCCATCACTTCAAAATTTGCAACAAGTTTTTCCTATGAACATGTGTATTTCTCATTTTGAGTGTTCTGCATGTCAATTAGGAAAACACACAAACATATTTTCATGTAGAGTTGAGTCTCATAGTAAATCATTGATTTCTCTTAGTCATTCAAATATTTAGCGTCCCTAGAGTGTCGAGCATTTGACTAGTCATCAATATTTTGTGTCTTTTATGGATGATTTTTAGCGTATGACCTGGATCTATCTGTTAAAATACATGTTTAAATTTCTTAGAGAATTTTCTCAATTCTATGGGGAAATAAAAACCTAGTTTGGCATTAGTATTCAAATTTTTTTATCTAATAATGTAGTTATATTTGTTCAAAATGAGCTTCAAACTTTTGCTTGCCCAAAGGAATTTTTCATCAAATATCATGCATTCGTAATACATGCCCCTAAGTAGAATGGAATAGATGAATAAAAAAATGGAAATTTACTTGACATAGTACAGTCTCTTCTCTTTCATATGCATGTTCCTAAAGCCTTTTGGACCAAAACTCTTTTACAACTAGTTTTCTATTGAATAGGATGCCCTCTAGTGCTTTAAGGGGACAATTTCCCTTCTCTATCGTGTATCCAAAAGCATCCATGTTCTCTATTGCACCTTGTTTCTTTGGGTGTCTATGTTTTGTTCATGTTTCATATACGAATCAGACAAGTTCTCATTTGATCTTTGTTTGCCAAAACGAGAGAGGTTTGGTGCTTCTAGAAGTTTATGTTGATGACATCATCATCACTAGCCACCAAAGTAGGATCATGAATGCCAAGCAATGGATTCAAGAAAATTTTCATATCAAGGACTTGGGTACTCTATGTTAGTTTCTTAGTATTAAGATTGTATGATTTAACAAAGGATTGAATCTATCTCAACAAAAATATACCTTGAACTTACTACGTGAATCTGGTATGTTGGGAGCTAAACTGGTTGATACTCCTATGAATCTAAATGTGAAGATGCTTAGGGATGTTAGAACATAATTTGAATATAAGATCGATATAGGCAATTGGTTGGCAAGTTGATCTACCTGCCTATCACTAGACGCGACATATCTTTTGCTATGAGGGTGATCAATTAGATTAAAAAATCTCAAACAAACACACCTAGGTGCTGTTAATAGGATTCTAAGGTATCTTATGCTCTCCTAGTAGAGACTCTGTGATCATGAGATAATTTGATACATATTGGGCTAGCTCAATTGATGATCAAAGGTCTACTACTAGATACTATATATATCTTATTGCCTTCTATAGTAAGAAAAAAACTACTATAGCTAGATCTACTATTGAAGCAGAATACCGAGCCATGGCTCATGCTATGAGTGAGCTAATGTGGTTGAAGTCTCTTATGTTAGAGATTGGATTCTTGGTCAAGAAGCCCATAGATATGTTTTGTGATATCGAGCTGCCATTTATATTGCTAGCAAACTAGTGATTCATGAGAGGATAAAGCACATTGAAGTTAACTGTTATTTAATAAAGCATGTTGTGTTGAAGAAGGTTGTAAGACTCCATTTGTGAAATCTATGGATCAATTTGGTGATTTTTCACAAAGGATTTATTTTAAGCTTGCTTTGTCTAGTGGTTATAACAAGCTAGGGTTAGGTGATTGTATACACCTCTAGCTTAAGGGGGAGTGTTAGAAGAGATAGGATTTTTTTAGTAATTATGTGGTGTAAGTAGGGGTATTTTATCTGTCAATTTTTTAGTTTTAATATATAAAAGGGCAGACTAGAGCTGAACATAAGTCTCTAGAAAGCTGTCACCTCCTTCTTTGTCTTGCTTTCTTCTTCTTCTCTCCCCCATCTCTAACTTTACAACAAGATGTAATACATGGAGTGAAAGAAAGCTAAGTATAATAGATAAGTGCTTCAAGTGTGTTGTGTGATCGTAGAATATCCTTAAAATTAAAGAGCAAGTTTTATACGATGACTATAAGGTCAACCATGCTATAGTAACCCAAACCAAGAAAATAAGAAATAAATAAAAGAAAAAGGAAATGGAAAGAAAAGAGGGAAATTGGTTTGGCACAAGACCAAATTGTCGACGGTTTCAAGGAGTCTCAAAAAAACCATCGATGGTTTTCCTACAAGGGCAAACAACCGAGAGCATTACACAGGCAAAATAGGTTTGGTAAGTGGCCAAACCATCGACAATTTTCCTGCAGGCTGAGTTACTTAAGGGCTAAGTAACATAATTTTTCTTCATAACTCTCATTTGCTCTCTCTCTCTCTCTCTCTAATTAGGGTTTTGGAAGTCTCTCTCTCTCTCTCTCTCCTAAGCCTCCCAGATCACCTTCAAGTACTCCTTAATCCTCTCTCCCTCCTCCCAACACATAGGCCATCGATCTTCAGCAGAATCGAGCAGCTAGGTTTCGTGGTTTTGAAGGTTTTAGGTAGTTTCTTCAAGAACAAATAAGGGGATTAGATTATGTCAGTTATTTTTAAAATATGAATCGAATAAATTGTAGTATATGTTTACAGAAACAGTATTTATGATTTTATGAACGAATCAGGCATATGAAAATGGTTGTTTTGACATTTATACATTTTTTTGGGAAAAAATAAAGTGAATGGTTTGAACATCTCTTATTTTCAGTAAAATATATAGTTTGAGTTAAATTAAACCCTGGAGATGCTCATACCCCTATTTTCAGCAACTTGTATGTTTTCCAGACAGTTTATTATATTTATGATTTATCAAATAAAAATTGTGTGGCATGAGAATGGTTTAAAATTGCATAAACAAATAGAATTGTTATACAGTTATGATACAGTATGATATGACAACTATATGCCGAGATGTGATATGACGGCTATATGCCGAGATGTGATATGACGGTTGTAAGCTGATATGTGATATGACGGCTCGATGCCGAGTTTTGATATGCCAGTTTTATACCGAGACAGTATATGACAGATATTTTACAGCTTATGTTTTATGAACAGCTAATGTTTTATACAGTTTTATGAAAGTGAGTTCATGACTACAATTTTTATAACAAAAATTGCCATATATGATTTAAGAACCCTGAGGATCAGATGTGATATTACGAGTACGGTACCGTAGCTATGTTTTGGCCAGTGAGTGCAATCACACGGGGATGGAAGTGTGATGCGGGATAGTCGATTTGTGGCCTAGGTACAGTACTACTCCCGATGTAGTTCTGGGGGAACCCTCCCGATATAGTTCTGGGTGACCCTGCCGATGTAGTTCCAGGTATAGGGTAGGCACAATCGTACTTACTACCTTTCTCTGACTTAGCTATAGTCGGCCAACCATATGCTAAATCCAGCCTTCGAGCCGCACAACCCGTCATGGGGGGAAGCATGTCGATGGGAAAGCATGACGATGCTACTTCAACAATACAGGGTGTTTTCTTTAATGCATATATGGGCAAATTTACTATAAAGGGGCTATATTAAGCCAATAGTATATTATTCAGAAATTAAATGTATTTTAAGTATTCCAAGACAGTTTTAAAATACCATTTCAGATGCAGTTAAATAATGAATATATGTTCACACGAAAACTCATGCTAGCCACAGACTGATAATAACCTAATCTGCCTTACTGAGAAGTGTATCACCCCATTATCCATCTCATTTTTCAGGTTCTACACGGAACCGTACCTAGCTTATTGTTGGGAGTGGTAGACAAAGCTGTTGAGCCACCAGCTAGTATGCTTGTTACTTTTGGGTTGTAAAATATTAACAGGTAGTTTTATATATGTATCTGGGGACAGTTAGAACTCTGGTAATGTAATTGAGGTGTTTTTATTCCGCTGTATGGCTTATTATCAGTAATGACAGGTGCACCCGGGATTCCCTGCTTGGGGCAGGTTGCAGTAATTATGGTATAAGGGAGTTTTTATTTTAACTAGAACTCCGAGCCCCACTCTCGGGTTTCGGGCGCTACACATGCTATATGGATTAGAATGTTAGTCAACTAAGAAACAACATATTGAAAGAGTTAAAGTTGTTGATATGAGAACGCTAAAGTAGATAAATGATATTACATTAAAAGATAAATTAGGAAATGATCCTATTCGTAGTAAGTATAGAACCTGTAGTAGATAAGATAAGAGAGTTGCGGCTCAAATGGTTCAGTCCTCTGCAATGCGGACAAAATAGTACACTAATGAGGAGTGAGCTACTTACTGCTAGTAGCAGTAGCAAGGGTAAGAGTAGACCTAAAATAGCTTGGAATGAGATAGTGAATAAGGCTTTAATAACCCTTAGTTTCTCAAAGGAAATAGCTCACAATTGTGTAAATTGGAAAAAAAAAAAAAAGGATTCATGTAGCCACACCCACCAAGTGGGACTTCAGGCTTATAGTTTGTTGTTGTTGTTGTAGGGGGAGAATTCCATAATTAAATTAACAATCAAGTAAGGAGAGAAATTTTTTTGATTGAAAAAAGAAAAGATTTTATTAAGGTGAAGAAGAAGTACAAGAAGGAGCATAAGAAATCCTCCTTGTAAGATTGAAAAATAAAAAATTGAAAGAAGTCAAAAGAGCCCAGCCAGCCAATCATGTTGTAAATAGGGAAAAAAAATCCCTCTGAAACATGCAAAAGTCCGCAAAGAGGCCAGATACTAATCATATACCAAAGCATAATATAAGACATCCTCTTCCCCATAAAAATATGAGCATTCCTTCTCCAACCAAATCCCCCCACAAAACTGCAAAAATCACATACCTCCACAAAATCAAACCATCTTTTTACCCCTTCCAAAACCTGAAAATGAAATAGCCAACAAATCCTCTGACAACTCTGGGCACACCCAACTTTCTCCAAATAATCCAAAAAATTCCACAACCTCCATGAAAAGGAGCAATCAAGGAATGGGTGAGAAGCAGATTTTGGATTTTCAGGACATGGAACATACATCCGGAGATAAAGCCTTGAAAGGCCTCCTACTCTGCAGCAAATTGTTAGTGATAACCCTATTTAGAACAACCAACCAAATAAAAGCCTTAATCTTAGAGAGAACTTTAGCCCCTCCTGGAAAGAAGCCTACATCCACCAAACTTAAGCTTAGTTCATATATTTTCTTCATATATAAACTACATCCTTGTTGAGTGAGAGACATGTGTTTAAGGTATGCGTCAATAAATATATCTTCAAGTTCTTTTTAAAAGATCATTTCAATGTTTGCCTCAATAAGAACTACTATAATATAGATGAGGTCCCCAATTTTCTGATTATCAACTTTGAGATGTCCAATTCAATCAGTACTTGCAATTTGACCCAAATAACTTGCTCAATGTACCCCACATTATATCATTTTATACTTCGATTAGAACTGCTATAATCTAGATTAGCTCTCCACTTTTCTGATCTAGACCAAACTGAGCACTTACCATATTTGAATCAAATCATCTTGAAAAAGTCCAATAGGTCAGTTCTTGGACTACTCCAAAGGCTTATAACACCCACCTTATCTAACCCAACAAAACATAAGAAAACAATAATTCTAATTGACATAAGCGCCCTCTCTCTCATTACATACACAATATTGGAGAGCAGTTTTTGAATGGATGATTATATGATGTCTTGAATCAAAACTGAGTGCTTATTATTAAGCTTGCTTTTTCTGGATAAACACAAATATATTAATAATTTAACTGTCAGGAATTATAAGCTATACTTTTCCGTACAACTGTCATTTTTATTATTTCATGTAAGAGGGAATGGGCATATGTCTGCATTGTTTCAAAGGTGTGAAGGAGTTAAACTATCAGTTGTAAAGTCTAAAGGCTACCTCTAACAACATAAATTATGTAATCTCAGTAAAGTGAGGATATGACATAAATATAATCGGGAACACACAGTACTAGTTGATTTTTTTTTTAAGAATTTGATCCTTTCAATAAAGAAATGTATATTTTGACTGGACTGGAATATAACAAAATAGAAACTAAATAACAAAGAAGCAAAGTATGAAACGAAATAAGTAGAATAAAAACACCAAATTCAAGATTACAATGAAGACATGGGATCATTGAACCAAGGTTTTCAACATTTTGATGGCCAAATCAAGGATTCTTCAATAAATAAAATAAAATAAAATGATCAAACTTGTGGATGAACATATCCATACTCAATTGAATGCATTTTAGCATTATAGACAAATCTGATTTTGTTCTCTTCTCAATAATTGCTCTCCATGTCCATGATAAATTTTTTCATTAACAGAATTTTACTTCTTGTTGGTTAGTACAAATAGAGAAAAGTGTAGCATGCGAATTAATAAATTGAAGCTTCATACTAAAAGAAATTTGGTATACAAAACATCACGATCTTAGGCCAACAAGTTTGACTTTAGGGTCACAAGGGTTTATCAAAGGAAATGCTTTTTTAATGTAGACAGCCTAGTTTATTTGTCAATACTTGTTCCTTTTCCTTGCATGAGTAGATTTTGTGGATTATTACCCTCGTGCAGTTGATGAAAAATAAATTTTTGCAAACAAAATTTTTAAGAAATTGAATTAGTAGGTATTAAGTCTCAAATTACCAATCAATTGATATCTTGGTCTTACAATGGTTTGACTTTGATCTGATCAAACCAACCTGGACTGAGTTTCATTCCATAAAGTCAATCATGATTTCATGGCTTTTCGACCCATCTATCTCTCCAAAGTACATGCAAATAAACAATCCATATGGACAGACGGTACATACAGGGAAAATGGCTCATGTTGGAGCCACAAGGAGGGCTATCCCAAACCTACTTTGGCAAAATCCTGCATGAAAGTTAAGCCTGAAACCCTACGTAGGGACTAAACATACCTAGAATATATCAATAATAAAATTTGAGGAAAAACTTAGAACCTTTTGGGCTATTTCTTTTGCATGTAATTCTAGAAATATACAAATTGTGCAGTGGGTTTCATATTTACTGTCTTGTAGATACAAATGAATCAACATTAATCATAAATACAACATATCGACTAATTCCCATTATGTCTACATATCTACTTTTCATTGTACTGATAAAAATTTAATAACATAAACTAAGCATTTAATAACTTTTACATCGTTTTCATGTTTTAAGGAAAAAGAGAACAGTACATTACTCTGAACAAAATCAAAACAAAGCTTAGGGTCACAAGGGTTTAACCAATATACCAAATTTTATTCTTCCATATTTTAGTCTAACAATAAAACTGGAATTAAGTAATGTCACCTGACAATGTTTTTGTGATGTAGTTCTTTCAGAAGTGAGATTTCTCTCATCACTGAGCTTGGGACACCGTCCAATACATCCAAAATGGGGATCATTTTTACAGCTACAATCTCATTGGTAACACGGTCAAAACACTTGTAAACCATGCCAAAGCTGCCCTCTCCAATCTTTTGAATGACCTCATACTACAAATCCACCAGCATCATTAACGGAATATTAGTAAAGAAATGTTAAACCATAACCTTATCATATACTTGATCATGTATAATAGGCCAACTACCTTATTGTCCATTTGATGAGGTATGACAGATCCACTTCAGAAAAAATCTATAGGTTCAAAAATAAACCCAATCATCAAGAAAGAATAAGTTTATAAAACATTTAAAATAAATCATATTATGCTCAACAAACATGCAAATAAAATAAAATAAAAAATTCACCAATTGTCAGAACAAGTATTGCCAATAGCATTTCAAAACTAAAAAGAAACTGAAAGATACAAAAAATCAAAATCATGCATACTGTTCCGCTAATATGAAATATAAAACAATAAAGTAAATGAAAACAATTCCACGCCTTACAGAATAAAAAAACTTGGAAAGTTCTTCAATCTCAAACCTCAAAACTGCAAAATTAGTTATATGTGTGTGGATGTGTCTGTGTATTTATATGTCTATATACATACATATATATATATATATATACATACATACATATATATATATATGTGTGTGTGTGTGTGTGTGTAGGAAAACATGTTTAATGACTTGTATTCTATATGTGTATAGTTAGCTATTTTAGGAAATTTTGTAACAGCCTGTATTCCCTGAATTAGGCTGATTTGGTTAGTTTCTTATTCTGTTAGAATATCCCATAAATCATGGGATCTGATATAACCTAGTTAAGTTTCCTTTTGTGCTGCTAGGGTTGATGTATATAGCTAACGTTTTGTGTATTATTCATATTAAATGAAGAAAATTCTTCCACAAAGTGTTACTCAGTTTGTGTCATGGTATCAGAGCCTAAAGCTTTTTTCTGGGATTAAAAACCTCTTCACACAGACCTTCATTGCCAAGACCATACTGCTCCTTCTTTGTACCCTGTTTTACCCTGTTTTTTAGTTCAAAAAACAGAGTCTTTTTGCACTTTTTCTGTTCAGCCTTCATTGCTGAAATTTCTTAGAGCAGTTTCCATTCTTATTTCTACCTTTGCCAGCCTTCATTGCAGGTGGTCTCCATTTCGAGTAATTGACCTTAATCGACAAGAGATCATTGTTCGTGAAGAATGTCAGAGGTTGCAGAGATGACCGCTATAACACAATCGGAGGAGATTGTTCGATCCCAACAGCCGGGGGAATTGCAAAATATCCAGGCAGCATATAGGCTGAATGGAAAAAACTACCTCAAATGGTCTCAACTTGTCCACGCCGTGCTGAAGGGAAAGAGAAAGATCAGCCATCTCATGGGTACAGGGCCAAAACCAAGAGATCCTCGTTTTGAAGCATGGGATGAAGAAGATTCCATGAATATGGCGTGGCTGTGGAATTCTATGATTCCTGAGATTAGTGACACATGTATGTTCTTGGCTACTGCCAAGGATATTTGGTATGCGATTCAACAGACATACTCAAAAGCTAGAGATGCGGCTCAAGTATAAAAAGTGAAGGAGAAGACGATTGCAGCAAAACAAGGGAGTAAATCTGTTACTGAATATGCCAACCAATTGAAATCTTTGTGGCAAGAACTTGAACATTATAGAGTGATAAAAACCAAGTGTCCTGAAGATGCCACTGTTCTAAATGATTTCATCGAGCAAGATAGAGTCTACGATTTTCTTGTTGGACTTAATCCAGAATACGATCAAGTGAGGATTCAAATTCTCGGCAAGCAGGAAGTTCCATGTTTTAATGAGGTGGTGGCACTAATTCGAGGGGAGGAAAGCAGTACAGGTCTGATGCTTGAACCACAGAACACGATCAGCTCGGCTATGGTGGCTAGTGGTGGCAATAATTCAGTCACAAATGTGGAACGCGCACCAGTTTTTGAAAATGGGAGACCTGGTCAGCCAAAGGTCCAGAACTGTGATTACAAGGACAACTTGTGGTGCACTTATTGTAAGAAGGCACGCCATACTTGTGAACGGTGTTGGAAACTTCATGGAAAACCTCCAAGCTGAGAACGGGGACAGAAAGTAGAGCAGCCAAGGAACAATGGTCAGGCTCAAGTTGCTGCAGTACAGAAAAATGAAGCAGCACCACAGCAATTAGGTGGTCTCAACCAAGATGAGGTCAAAGAGGGTGAGATCTCTTATTGGCAATCTTGACAAATATTCAGGTACTTGCTCATTGGCATATTCAGATGAGTTTCCTACCTCTAATGGATTAAATGTCTCAGGTGAAACCTTTGCCAACTCCTAGGTCATAAACTCGGGAGCTAGCGACCATATGACCCACTCACTGATGGTTTTTTCACATATTTGTCATGCCCAAACGGTAGGAAAATAGCCACAGCCGATGGTTCCATGACCACTGTAGCAGGTGCAGGAGATGTCAAAATAGGCCCATCACTGATTTTATAAAATGTTTTCCTTGTTCCTAGATTATCCACAAAACTTGTCTCTATTCAAAAACTCACTCAATATTTACATTGCAATTTGGTCTTTCATCATAGTTATTGTGTATTTCAGGACGAGGATTCGGGGAGGATGATTGGACATGCTAGAGAACGGGATGGACTCTACTACCTCAAAGCACCGAGTCAGTCAAGCATTACCAAGGGCAAATTATCTCTCTCTTTTGTTTCTGAGCATTTTTCGTCCAATAAAGAGAAAGTTTGGCTTGACCATCGCTGACTTGGACATCCGCCATTTAGAGTCATTAAAATTATGTTTCCTTCTTTATTTAAAGGTTTAAAAGTTGAGAATTTTCATTGTGAAGTGTGTGAACTTGCTAAACACAAACGTGTATCTTTTCCAGTCAGTAATAAAAGAAGTTCTATTCCTTTTATCTCATTCACAGTGCTATTTGGGGTCCTTCTAATATTCCTAATGTTTCTGGGGCACGATGGTTTGTGTCATTCATTGATGATTGTACTCATGTTACTTGGCTTTTCTTGCTCAAACATAAACCCGATGTCAGTACCGGTCTCCCAAATTTTTGTTCTATGGTTAAAAATCAATTTGGGTTGATATCGAAAGGTTTAGGTCAGATAATGCTAGGGATTATTTCAATCAAATCCTAACTCCATACTTTCAGAAGGAAGGGATAGTACCCGAGTCATCTTGTGTCAATACCCCACAAAAACGGCGTAGCAAAAAGGAAAAATGGTCACCTTCTTGAGTCAACCCAAGCTTTCATGTTCCAGAAAAATGTGCCTAAATACTTTTGGGGGGAAGCAATTCTTACAGCCGCTCATCTTATAAATCATTTGCCTTCCAGAGTCTTGGGATTCAAAATTCCAATGGAAATGCTCTCAACATTCTATCCTTACCTACACACTACAAATAATCTTGTCCCTAGGATATTCGGGTGCACGTCATTTGTTCATATTCATAGTAAAAGTAGGGGAAAGCTAGATCCGAGGGCATTAAAATGTGTCTTTTCGGGTTATTCTTTGATTCAAAAGGGGTATAAATGTTATCATCCTCCATCTAAGAAGTTCTATGTCTCAACAGATGTTACTTTCAATGAACAAGAGTCCTATTTCACCACTCCTTATCTTCAGGGGGAGAGTTCAACAATGGAAGATAAGGATAGGGATGTTTTACTTGATCTGCTATCACTTCCCGTATCTAAACCAGTTTCTTGTTCCCCTGTGCCAAATCCGGTGTCTAAGTCCGTGTCTGAGCTTGTACCAAATCCTGTGCCAAATCATATGTCCAACCCATGCTCGAAATTTCCCAAAAAAAAACTGATTTTGCTCTTGAGAATGTGAGATTTGGCAAAGTGTTTTCAAGGAGGAAGGTGACTGTCCCTGAATCTGTGCATGTCCGAGACTCCAACTCGGATCCTGAGAATGAGGTAACAATTTCTAACCCTTCATTGCAAGCTGAAACCGAACCTCAGATTAATAACCAAGATCTTCCCACTCCTGTTAGAAAAGGAACTAGAGAGTGCACAAAACAACCTTTATATCCTCTCTCACATTTCTTGTCCTTCAAAAAATTTTCACCATCCCATAGATCCTTCCTTGTTAGCTTAAACACCATTTTCATCCCTACCACCTTATCCGAGGCTTTATCCAATGAGAAATGGAAAAAGGCTATGAATGTGGAGATGGAGGCATTGGAAAAAAACAAAACCTGGGAGTTGGTGGAATTGCTGACACGAAGGAAACCCATGGGGTGTAAATGGGTTTACAGTGTGAAGTATAGGGCAGATGGATCAATAGAGAGATACAAGGCAAGGTTAGTGGCCAAGGGTTATACTCAAACCTATGGAATTGACTACCTATAGACTTTTGCTCAAGTTGCGAAGATGAACATTGTTAGATTCTTGTTGTCTCTAACAGCTAATTATGGTTGGGACTTGCAGCAGTTTGATACCAAGAATGCATTTTTGCATGGAGAGCTAGAGGAAAAAATTTATATAGAAGTCCCGCCAAGTTATGGGAATAGTTTGGCTGCTCATACTGTGCGCAAGCTGAAGAAAGCCTTGTACAGTCTTAAACAATCACCACGGGGATGGTTTGGAAGGTTTGCAAGAGTTATGATGGCCATGGGATATAGATAGAGCCAAGGGGATCATGCATTGTTCATTTAATCACTCACCTTCATGGGGAGTCACAACCCTCTTGGTAGTGACAGGGGATGATGATAAGGAGAGACAGATTTTGAGTCAATGTTTGGCTAAGGAGTTTGAGATCAAGGCATTAGGGAGGCTGAAATATTTTCTTGGGATCGAGGTGGCTCACTCTAGACAAGGCATTTTTATATCTCAGCAAAAGTATGTCACGGATCTCCTCAAAGAAAATGGCAAGACGGCAGCAAGTACTCCAATAAATCCTAACATTAGACTTGGAAAGGCAAAGGAGGATGTAGCAGTAGATAGAAAAACGTACCAACACCTGGTAGGAAGACTCATTTATCTATCTCACACACGACCAGATATAGCTTATGCAATGAGTGTGACTAGTCAATTTATGCATAGCTTGAAGGAAGTCCATCTACAGGCAGCTCATCGAGTGTTACAATACCTCAAAGGGACACCAAAAAAAGGTATTCTATTTAAAAGGATGGAAGCTTAGTTCTTGAGGCATACACAGATGTCGATTATGCTGGGTCAATTGTTGACAGGAGGTCGACCTCTGGATATTGCACCTTTCTTGGCAAAAATCTTGTGACGTGGAGGAGTAAGAAACAAAATGTGGTGGCTCGGTCTAGTGCGGAGGCAGAATTCCACGCAATGGCTCAGGGTTTATGAGAACTACTTCGGTTGAAGATTATCTTAGAAGACACAAAGATTAAGTGGGATGGTCTGATGAGACTCTATTGTAATATAAGTCCGCAATCAGCATAGCTCATAATCCGGTATTGCATGATCGAACAAAGCACATTGAAATTGATAGACACTTCATCAAAGAAAAGTTGGAGAGCGGATTGATTTGTACACCTTATGTGTTTACCCATGGCCAACTTGCTGATGTACTTACCAAAGGGTTAAATAGTTCAGTGTTTCAGAGTATTGTATCCAAGCTAGGAATGGAAAATACCAAATTCTCCAGCTTGAGGGGGAGTCTGGGAAAATGTGTTTAACGACTTGTATTCTATACGTGTATAGTTAGCTATTTTAGGAAATTTTGTAACAGCCTGTATTCCTAGAATTAGGCTGATTTGGTTAGTTTCCTATTCTGTTAGAATATCCCATAAATCATGGGATCTGATATAATCTAGTTAATTTTCCTTTTCTGCTGCTAGGTTTGATGTATGTAGCTAACGTTTTGTGTATTATTCAAATTAAATGAAGAAAATTCTTCCACGAAGTGTTTCTCGGTTTGTGTCAATGCATGTGTGTGTGTGTATGTTGAGATTTGGTAAAATGAAAGACCTAACATGACGATAGGTCTCTCCTTATATTTATAATACATATCAATACATTCTGATGACTATAATACCCTTACTAACTCTCACTTATTAACATAGCACTAACATACTAATGATACTAAAATAACCACTAACTCTCCACCTCAAGCTAGAGCATAGATATCAAATGCACCTAACTTGATACAAATAAATTTAGCACGAGCACCAACCAAGGCTTTGGTACACGAATCAGCAAGTTGCATATTGGACTTCACATAAGTGGTGGTAATGACATTCTGAACAAGTTTCTCTTGAACAAAGTGGCAATCAACTTCAATGTGTCTTGTTCACTCATTGAAAACCAGGTTGGAAGCAATATGAAGAGCAGTTTGATTATCACACATCAATTTCATAAACTGAGAATGTGGAAAACCCAATTCTTCCAACATGTTTTTCAACCAAACAAGCTCACATGTAGTGTGAGCCATGGCCCTATACTCTAACTCAAAACTTGACCTGGCCACTACAGTTTGTTTCTTGCTCTTCTAGGAAACCAAGTTGCCACCAAGAAAGATACAATACCCAATTGTGGATCTTCTATTTAAAGGTGATCTGACACAATCCACATCAATACATCCTTGAATATAAATGTGGCCTAGATCTCAATATAAGAGACCTCTCCCAAGAGCACTTCTACGATATCTTAATATGCAAATTATTGCACCCCAATGACTTATCCTCAGAGAATCTAGAAATTAACTAACAACACTTGTTACGAAAGATAAGTGTGACCAAGTGACTAGAAGATAATTCAACTTCCCAAAAAATCTCCAATATCATCCTAGGTTAAGCAAAATATCACCCATATCTGACACTAACTTGTTGTTAGGACCCATGAGTATATCAACCGGTTTGAATCCCAACAACCCTTTTCTCATCCAAAAGATTAAGAATATACTTCCTTTCTAACAAAATAGTTCCCATATGAGATTTGAATACTTCTATACCCAAGAAGTATTTCGATGGTTCTAGATCCTTAGTCTGCAGAAAATGTTTTAGGCTTTGAATAGCTTGATCATCACTTGTAATTACAATATCATCCACACACGCAATTAAGAAGGATCCTCCCTGATGAAGCATGACAATAAAACGCAGAGTGATCCACTGCACACCGCTAAAGGTCAAACTCAAGTACTACAACACTGAATCAACCAAACCCTGCTCTTGAAGATTGTTTCAAACCATATAATGTCTTATTGAGCTGACACACTAAGCCCGACTCCCCTTGAACAACAAACCCAGGTGGTTGCTCCATATAGATCTCCTCCTTAGGACCACCATATAAAGAAGGTATTCTTCACATCTAACTGATGCAAAGGCCAGTGACAAGTGGTGCTTAAGGATGTGAAAAGACATACTAAATAGAAATCCTCATTGATTTGGAATCTCAACACATCAATTAGAAATCTCAATTGATTTGGAAATCCTGACACATTAATTAGAAATCCCAATTGAATTGGGAATCCTAACAGAACACTCCAACCTAACTCAAATCGTCAACTCTCATACCCAAGAGCAGAGCTACATTGGATTGAGTGTGGGCAAATGCCCCCATTCAATCTCAAAAAATATGAATATTTTATATGCGGAAGAAATTTGCCCCCACTGCTTGCAGAGTGCAGGCTGTGAAAGCAGGCGGCAGTAATCAGTGTACTGCACCATTTGAAAGGCTTATACACCATATGTATATTTTTTTCGGGGTAGCTAAAAAATATACAATATAATGATATCTTAATATTTGTAAATAGTTATGATATTCTAATATTTGTTGTGCCTTGAAAACTTAAAAAGCAAGCTAACTGCCACGTACATGTATGGCAGTGTATATAGCTTAAAAAATAAACAGCAAACTGTCTCTCTCTCTCCCTCTATATATATATATGCATGGTTATATATAGCTCTTCTTATATGTTAAACATCTAATCTAAACACTAGATTTGTTTCCATAACAATAGGAATAACCTATTTTCCATAAATAAAATCATTAAAATATTATAGTCAAAAAAGAAAGAGAATTTTATGGAATCTTAAAAGTTTAAGTAAATTTTAAAAGATCATATCCCTATCTTATTGAAGAGAGAAAAGATTTTGTGAAATTTTAACCCTATCTTATTGGGATATTAACAAAATAGCGTCCTATTAGGCTATTAACAAAGAGAAGAGAATAATATAAATTTTGAATTTCCAAAGGAAACTCTAAAAGGCAAAGCAGTTCTTTTGCTCTAGTCCCATCACCATCATATTTAATCATTAAGCAAAGAGAACCTTTGTAGTCACAGCAATTAATATGGCATTTATTTATTTTCATTATTTGAGTATTATGTTTAAATCAATGTTATAGCAATATATGATAATAAATTATTTAAAATTTTAAATATTTTAATAAAAATCTTAGACTAGAAAAAGGTCCTACCTCTGCCACTGCTCATACCATTTTTACCACTTGGAGAGTCTTGCTGGACTCGATATACATGAGCAACCTAAAATCTAAAGCCATTAGATATTTAGCCCATCCATATATATAAGCCACTCATCATCCACTCAATTTTTCAACATGGGACAAGCTAACATGTGAAATTCCTCAACAATCTCTGCCTCACTTGTGAGTTTCAACTATCACCCCCTACCCCCACTTGATCTAAAAGGTCAAGGTGTAAAGTTAATTGAACTAAATATCTGATTTGTTGAATTCAGGAGTCTTCCCCAAGTGATAGCTTGCACGCAATATTTTTATTATATATCAAAATCAAGAAGAATATTCGTCATTACTAGAAGTATAACACATTTTAGTAGCGTTCATGGACCAATACGATCACAAGAAGACTTATTGGAAAAACTAGCATTTTAAGTTCAACTTCAAAGGACCAACTTTGATCTAGAAGAGATGAGGCCTTCAACATATGCACAGAACCCTAGATGAGCCTTGGCACTATTTGTCTATGAGAGCCCACTTTAGACCCCAGATTTGATTGCCTTGATAGCCTGTAAGCAGCTTTCTTATTCAGTTGTTTTCAATTTTGGATTATTTTGATTCCTATTGAGACACAATTGAAATTTTATGATATTTGATGGGTAATTGTACTCCAAGATTTTAACTTTTCTAGGATTTTCCGAATTGTCTTGGAGAGTGCTAAAATTTTAGGGTTCTGGAAGTATTTACATCCTAGTAAGACAATTGGCTGTTTACTTTAATCGCTCTAAAGCTAATACTTTATTGTTTTCCACTTCCAGTTGCCCCATTATTAATGAGGAGAGAAGAGGGGGGGGGGGGGGGGGGGATAAGGAGAGTTGCCCATCACTGACCCTCCATTTTAAGCACATTTCAAATAATTTGTTTATGTCTGTTAAAGAATTTTTCTAACAAATACACTACAAAAAACAAAATATTTTTGTGACTACAAGTTTCTTCCCCGCCCCCCCCCCCCCCCCCCCCCACAAAAAAAAACCCCACCAAAAAAAATAAAATGTATAGAACAATGAAGGAAGCTATAACACGGGAAACAAAATAGATTAAATAATAACAAATTCTGCCACTGAGTGCTTTATTTCTTCAGGTTAACTGGTCAACGACGATTCCTACATCAGCATCAGAAAAAGATTAACAGAAACAACCTTAGGGACACAGTCATAAAAGGAAAAACACATTTCATTCAAATAGGGGGGTAATCATATCAGAAATTTTGACTAATTATTGACCAAAAAAAAAACATTCAGATCAATCTTAACTGATAATCGCAAAAGCATTAAACTCGCAGCTGATAACAGAGGCAAGACAGATTAAAGGCACTCGGAGAAACTCACTCCGAAGCCAATATCAGATGAACGGTGATTAAAGAATCCAGCTTAAATCAGAATCTGTCAAATAAACATCAATACCTCATCTTCAGCCTCAAAAAATAAAAGAAAAAGAAAAAGAAAAAATGGAAAAAAGAAACTAAAAGACTCAATCTACAACCAAAATCAAGAACAAAAATGAACGATCATCAAACGCAAACGAACATCAAAAAATTGTACATATAGGGGCGTAAATATATATATTTTTAAAAAAAGAAAAACAAAAAGAAAAAATTAAACATAATCAAAGATGAGAGAGAGAGAGAGAGAGAGTACCAAAAGCAGATATAGCGCGGGAAGAACGGCATCTGATTGCAGAGAGTGAGAATGAAATGTGGCGCGAATCACATATAAAGAATTTGCGTTAACATAACGGCATTTCCCTCGAAAAGGATTGTCTGGTTCCGAATCTAAGAATCTAACCGCCTCGATTCTCTTGGCACGTGCTCCGATTGTTTTGTCTGAAGTAGAAAGGGATGGATAATGGTTCGAGTACATGTTGAAATTCTGAAAACCTCTACCGCGGCAATAGGTTATTTTCTTTTTATTTTTTTTTTTTCTAAGCATGCAAAAATAAGTAGTAAAATTATTTGACCAGTTTTAAAATTTTTGGACCAGTTTTCATCAGGCAGTCATGATTGATACTTATTTTCAAATTACCTATTTCTATTATAAATCTATTCTCCCAAAATAAAAGTTATAGTGTATGCTATAATTTTTATTTTGAGAGTAGAAATTTTGCTATTTCATATCCTTCTCAAAAAATTCCTCTATACCTTTCAATTATATATTATGACTATAGTGTAAGGCAAAGTATATTATGACTATAGTGTATGACTATAGTATCTAATGAATTTTTATTATGACTATAGTGTAAGGCAAGGTAGATGTTTTCATGGCCTCTGAATCTATTTTTCCGCCTTGTTTGCACTATATTATTTGCATCCTCTTCAAAATCTATATTGGATTTAAAATGACCCAAGAACTCCTCCCAATCATGGGAAACCTAATAACTATTACAATATGTTTGGTTTGCAGAAAAAAAAAATTGGATAGGAAAGGAATAAAATGAAAAATCGTACAAAAAATATGACCAAATTAAGTGATAAATTTAATTCTATTCCCTTCAATCCTATTCCATTCCTACATACCATTAGTGTAATTATTTCTCTTTTCCTACACCTTCATTGCAAGCACATATTCTTGTCTTACTCAAGTATGTGGCCTAGTTGTGCTTTGTCACACTACTTCCTTTTTCCCCCATATCTTTTATCTAATTAATAATCTAGGGCAATATCAAGACTTTGAATCGAACAAGGTGTTCCATCCCCTGAACAAAAATTCTACAAGAATATGTTTACTTTTATTAATCAAGTCAATGTAAAAAATGTCTATCAGTGCTTGTAACAGTACAACAACAATTTAAAAATCATCGACTACTCAATTAGCTGCATGCAACTAGCAACTAGTGTGTGTTCAAATTTATAGTTATAAGATTCTAAGTCTGCTCAAATTATTTATCTAAGCCTACTCCATGTATGTGCTTTCTATGCACT
Organism: Malania oleifera; assembly: GCF_029873635.1. Lineage (NCBI taxonomy): Eukaryota > Viridiplantae > Streptophyta > Magnoliopsida > Santalales > Ximeniaceae > Malania > Malania oleifera. The sequence goes on along the minus strand of NC_080427.1, from coordinate 53,091,994 downwards.
ATAGGACATAGGTGCTCCCTAGCTATTGCATTATTTGCTAGTGCCAAACGAAGCAACAAATATGGACTTCAGAGGTTCGTGAAAGAGTTCAATTCCTATGCATTAGGTTTCATTTGGTTCAACCAAAAGTATCTTCCCAATATAAAAAATAAGAATATATTTCTATAAAATAAGCAGACTATTGGTCTCGGATTTTCTTCATTTGTTTGAAAATTTGTATGTGAAGGTTGAAGAAATCAAATGATAAATTTTGATTACATTCCGTCTAATTACATTCGATTTCTATGTACAAACATGTAGTGAAAAGAAAATTATGTTCTACTCTCACCAAAATGGGAAAAAAAATCCATTTTTTCCTGACAAACTGACCTATAATTAAAAAAAAGAAATTTCAATTGGCCGCCAAAGGCATCATTCACCTTATAGAATCAAGACAACTATATCGTGCATCCTTGATTCTTTTTTAATTTTTAATCAGCAGAATGAAGCAAGTACTACCCAAGAAAAGTTTACAGAATCTTTGGTCATATGTTTATCTTTATGGTGAGCTTTAACAAGATGTTTCAGGAATGCAAATGTGATGCCAATGATATTTCATTCCATGTTTCATATACTTATGGTGATCGTTATTTCTTTCACGTGTGATGCCTGAATCCCTAACATTGAGTATCAACAAAAAATTAGAGTATAGAAGAAAGGTCCTGCAACAATCAATGCTTCTGGTTATTACTTATCAGCACAATTCTATCTCAAATATGATAGAAAGCGAGTGAGAGAATCATTTACAGGCTATAGTTGTATGTTAATACAAAACTGTAAGCCTATCTGCAAGGAATAGGAAACATGAAAGCAAGACATTCTTAGTCAAATCAAATCCAACATATGCCATTCCCTCTAAAGATAGCAGAAGAAACAAGGTGAAGTAATGTACAGGGAATCGAGGAACATTTTAAAGGTTGAAGAAATATTCATGCTCGAGGGCCTCACGAGCTGAAATTCTTCTATTTGGATCTAGGCAAAGCATTTTCTGGAAAAGATAAAGCTAAGCATGAGTAAAACAAATCACAAGTCTGGAAAATTAATTTAAATGTAATTAATTGCCTGCAATCCAGCAAATTTTGCCTTTAATGATTGTTTTCATCTAACCACAACTCATGTAATAACATTGAAACTTACAGAAAGTAGATCAACTCCAGCTGGCTCAAGGCCAAAGAATGTTTTTGCCAAGTCCTGAACATCAAAAGATGGAATGAAGGTAAAACATTTTCAATTTAAAAAGGAAAAAAGAAGGAAATCATACACAGAATTTCAGTACCTTGGGATCATCCTTCCGTACAAAAACAAGGTATCTACACAGTGAAGTAACCCCTGGCCAGCTTTCTTCAGTTGGTGTACCCAAAAGGCTTCATTCATTAAACTAAATATAAATAGGATTGTGCTAAAAGTGTCTGTGGACTAAAAATTATGTCTGTAGTCTATATACCTAAAAATTAAGTACAATTGATGAACCTCCACATTGCCAGGGAAAAGAGGCTTCCCAACTATCATTTCACCAAAGATACAGCCAACAGACCACATGTCAATGGAAGTTGAGTATTGGAGGGAGCCCATCAAGAGTTCTGGTGCCTTATACCAGAAGGTTGCTACCTGGAGAACACTACAAAAATATAAGAAATTTGCACAGAATGCAATTGATAACTTATAAAACAAATAAAGTGGAGCATGGCTGTTTGTTACAAGAGCTGTTCATTGCAATAAAAGCAAAATTTCGGGTGTTGCATTTTTTGTTCCAGAATGTTAAAATGTGTGAGAAATCTGAGTTTGTTTTCCAGCATACTCGGCTTATTACAACCTGCATAAGGTTGCAACTAAGTTTCTTGCAATCAACCCACAACATTGAGAAGAAATTTTTTATCTACAAAATTACAAATTTTGAAGGAAACGTTCCTCACTGGAATAAAATGACACATAGCATATCCAAATTCAATCTTGGGTACCATAGTTACCCTGATTTAACAATTTAACAAGATAGAAGATTCAGTTGGAAATCGATATTTAGCAAATCTTGGAACAAACGAACAGACCACGGAAACCTAAGTGTCAATGCTATTACCTTGCAAGTATATGCCTCAAGAGGGACACCAAATGCCCTAGCCAATCCAAAGTCTGCAATCTTCACTAAGCTGTTATGAACATCTATGAGTATATTCTGAGGTTTCAAATCTCGGTGAAGGATTTTTTGGGAATGGCAATATGCAACACCAGAAAGAATTTGGTGCAAGAATTTCTGCAAAGAGACAACAAGATCAATAAGCATGAAGTTAATTAGTCATCCAAAACTAAATGATAAAGACCAGCATTGGATTCCTCAAGGAAATTCAATCATCTATTGACTTACATAGTCCTTGAATGACTCCTGTTTCTGCAAGTTTTCTAATGCTAATACTGAATTAAGTCATGTTAGAATTCAAAATGTCCTCATTTCTATTCTCTGGCAATCTGAATCAATTTAACATAATCAGTGTTTTAACTGCCACTCCATTTATCTGAACAACCACAAAAAGGAGAAAAAAAAAGCACCAAAACCTAAAAAAGAAAATCAGTAGGAAAATATCATGCTTCAGAAATATATTTGATCTTATATGCCAACAAAGTTATAAAAGGTTAAGCAGAACCAACTTATGGATATTATAAAATAAAATATTATCTGTAAAGTGAGAAATGAATGACCAGTGGCACCAGCCTACATTTTATCTCTTCATTTTGAGGCACTGTATGTCCCATAATAGGTCTTCGGCCAAGTTTAATCCAGGCAAATATTCCATGCCCATGTTCTCAGTGCAATAACTAAAGACTCCATAGCTAAAGAATGTTAGTATAATTTATTTATATGGAATACATGAATAATATTAAAAACAAATAATCTCACCCACTTTGATTAAATGTGAGTTCTTAGGGATCTCTGGACTGATGATGAATGTCTGAAGATCGAGATTCAGATGTTCAAAAACAAGGTAGGTTGCATTTCCTCTGTTCAGCACATCCAGCAGCCTGTTATTTGTAACCTCAAATTAAATAAAAATAGACAGACATTATATATTTATATATAAAACTTCTCGCAAAATTTCATGAACTAGTTGAAACCGGCTGGAGATATGTCTGTTTAATGCAGTGGATACTTACCATACACAACCATATATCCCAATGTATAACACACATACACCTCAAGCAATCACAGTACTCAATAAACAAGAAATCTACACCTCAAGCAAACACAGTACTCAATAAACAAGAAATCTACATGACTCATCACTAAATTTTAAAATTATCCACAATCTTAAAAGTAGAATTCCATCACAGAATTCAGCAATATGGCATATGGCACTGGTCCTAGTCTACATATAATAAGGCATTAATGGAGGATAGCAAAGTGAGAAAAGGAGAGGGAAAAAGAGAGTGAAACAGAAAAGGAAGAGAACAGAAGAGATGAGGGAAAGGCGAAGAAGAGAGAGAGAGAGAGGACCCAGATGTGAGCAAGAGATGAGGGATACTGAATTCAAGTCACCCTCGTAACTCACTGTCATATTACACAAAAGCAATATCTATAATAACTAACCCGGACTTAGAGAGCAAATTAAATTACTAAATAGCCCAAAAGTAACTGAAATTTTCAAGCCAACTCTAACTAAAATCCCCAAGACATCTAGATTTCTTAAACTAAACATAATCCCCAATTTCTAAATCTTCAAACTGAATAGAATACCCTATAATAATTGTCCAGAGGTCATTCTCCATAAAACCACCCTGATTAGAGAAAACTCCTTCTCGAGTTTTGAAATAATGTAGTACCAAGAACTTGAAAATCCAAATAATGTCATCCAAGTTGAAAAAAAATGAAAGAATTACGTGAATGTCATGGCATCCTAAAGAACCACAGGAAAGTAGGAAATAGATTCTCCAGTTGAAGACTCATCGCTCAAAAGCTTAGCCTCACAAAATCTATACCAGAGTTTGTATGTAGAAACACCTATGGCAACAATATAAGAGCTCCAGCAAGAGAAGCACTAGCTAATCTAACAAAAATCACATACAAACGTAGAACCTTCGACATACATCAATAAAATAACAAGTTCTCCTAACAAGAAAATAAATTAACATCCAAATCTAATGGCAAATCAAGTAGATAAACACTTGGTCCTTACTCGACGAGGATGCGAAAAATTTCAACAGATTTGGAAGAACATATGATTGAAAAGACCATGTCATGAAGGAAAAATAATCTCGAAAGATTTTCAACAATATATACAATAATCAAAGAATCTTCAACAAACTCCAGAGCAAACAATTGTGGCTCATTCTTTGGGTTAGGAGCTGGTAATTGTTGTTTAAGAAGTCATCGGCAAGCATCAATCCTTGTAGTTGGCAGCTCATCCCAGGGTCCATCACAAGTCTTGTGACAAATTAAGGTTATCAAAGGGTGCATCTGTTAACGAAACTGAAGAAACATCAAAATTTCCTTGGGTCATCAAAGACAATTCTAAAATCTTATCTTGGAAAGAACTATGACTCACATCCTATGGGGAAGAAAAAAAAATCTCAACTCATGTCCACTAAATGGTTAGAAACTTTCATAACAACAATATGCAATTCATTAATCTAATCATCGCATTCAAGTTGGTCGACTCAAGTTGGTTGTTTCCATAAACATTTTGGAAAATATAATAGCTACCTTTTTAACACTTGGAGCTTACCCTATGCTAATGAAACTCCCCTAACATGAAGTTGATATTTTTGTGATTGGATAACTATTAACTACAAGAATCTTGAAGCTTCCAAAGCCATGTGATAAACCTTGGAGAAAGTGACAGAAGCCTTTGAGTTTTCCAAGGAATTTGACTCTTAGTTTCTTATCTTAACAATTTTTTTATCACAGTGACAGACACTTTTTAATTTTTTTTATTATATCTAAGAATGAAATCATTGAATTTAGCAAAATATGCAAACATACTAGAAACCAACTGTTAAATGTTTATAATTCACCTACTTATTCCTCCCAATAAGGAAGGACATACTTCTTACAAAAGGTTAAATTTTCAGAACAGGTGGTTACAGGAATTTCTACAAAATTCTTGATGGCTCTTTCAATGATTTGCCAATATTGATCCACTACCAATAAGTTTGTCTTTAACAAATTTGATGCAGTGACAGTCAGAAAATCCATACCAATAAAAGTAGCTAAATCAACAAACCAATCCAAGGAGCAGTAAGGGTCAAAATCAAACGGACTCCAAGGTTCAGCTATCAGGATTCTTAGACGGTCTCAGCATTATAAAAAACAGCAGAAGGTAAGCCTCCATGCCAATTTTGACATTTTGATCACTAATAAGACACTAAATAAAGTTCTCAATAGTCAATTATCTTTGTAAATTGAATAAAAGAATTGTAGCATGAGGGTCTACCTGACAATGTTTTCATGATCCATCTCCTTCAGAAGGGACACTTCTCTTACCACCGAGGATGGGACACCTTCATATTGATCTTCTAATATGACCTTTTTAACAGCTACAGTCTTTCCTGTCTCACGGTCGCGACACTTGAAAACCTGACCAAAGCCTCCTTGTCCAATCTTCTCAATTTCCTCATACTGCCGAAGTAAAGAAGACACCTCCATGACTAAACAGCATATTTCACAAGTTCAAAATTCAGTTTGAGAAAAAAATAAAACAAATAAAAAAATCCCCCACCTTATCCATTTCATCAATCCAAACTGCCCTAACACCCAAAAAGAAAGGAAAAAAAAACTATAAAAATCAATATGAGAAGTTATATCAAATCAATACAAGAAGAAGTACAAATGAACAGTAAACAATTCGTCCGTCATTGGTTACCAGAGATTATTGAGAAACTCAATTTTTCGTCTAATATTTCCCTTTTTGATCTACTTTCTAATTAAGGTTGGTTTCTGAAGCAAAAACATATTTTTTCTGAAAAAGAAATGAAGTTTCTGATTTCGCTCTTCGATGTAAAAGCTTGACCTAATTGTATTACCACAGGAATCAAGCTTCAACAATCAAGAAACAAGGAACAAAGCGTATCTTTTTTTCCTTCTATTTTTTTTTGGGGGGGGGGGGGGGGGTGCTGGGGTTGTTGGGGGGGGCAAGTAAGAACAGAATGTATAATAACTAAATACTCGATCAATTAAGCAAGTGAATTAAGAAAATGCAAGCTCCAACAACGATATTCCTCAAGAAACAATCAACTGACTGAAAAATCAGATACAAACATAACGAATTAGAAGAAAACTGAGATTGTCGGTTTAATGCCTCCATTTACGCTCTTCAACGGAGAAGAGAGAAATCTAACATCGAATCCCAGAACTGAGCTGAGGAAGAAGAGAGAGGAAATAACAAATTCAAAAGATCAATGATGAATTTGACATTAAAACATCATACCACTGCCAATCAGCAAACACTCACTTCAAGAAATGCAATTCAGAGAGAGAGAGAGAGGAATTGAAACGGTTTTTTCCCTCCAAGGATTTTTTTCTATTTAAGCTCGGAGGTTCAATCTATTCTTACATACTAAATGCGTACTACAAATTATTACATAATTCCTTCACATTTGAATGTATGGATCTAGATAAAATGTATGTAATATAAAATTATAATAAATTCCTACAAAATTCCCGGCAAAACCTAAATCTAAAACTTGAAATTCATAATCCCTAATAGCCTTATATACTTTCTTCCTTGGAAGTTTAATTTATGTATCAAACAGTAACTAACAATTTATAGAACATATTTGGAGTGTCCAATTAAAATATCACCTAAGACACAAGATTAAAATTTGTAACTATAAATAGATGGATTAATATCATATGCCAACACATATTTACTAATTTTTCTTTTGCTCAAACCTTTATTCTTAACTATAAATTTTGGATAAAAAATTGGCGAATGGCTGCAAAAAAAGTCAATGTGGCAAAGATTGATTCGTGACCTGTCAATTCAAATTAGATTTAGATTTAAGGGGAGTGACCTGTTTGTGTTAAGGTAAACTCTAATTAATGGCTCATATGCGGTAAAGTCAAATTATCCAATTAATTTTTTTTTAAAAAATTAGCAAAGTCAAATAATTTTCGGCTAGGTAATCGGCTCTGATACCATTTTGTAAGGCTCCAACCTGGGTTTACCAAGGAGCACTGCGTCTCTCCTCCTCCACCTGGACCAGACAACAGGGGATGGGCCTCATCGAACTAATGACTAGCCCCACAGATCAACATGTGTCTTTTTCAGTGTGTTTTGTCCTCACTCACACACTTCCTGAAAATTTTTTTCAAAAAGTCACTCATTCCAAGATTACTCCAAGTCAAACACGCTTAACTGTGGAGTTCTTATGAGAAGGTTCCCGAAAAGAAATGTGCACCTTGTTGATATGGATAGTAACATCAAATCCTTTTAAGTCTTTCTTCCACGGGATATCACATTAGGGTTCAGAGCGTTACATTTGATTAAATCCTGATAATCCATAAATAAATCATACGTATGTAACGGAAAACATAATTATGATCCTCAATCATAAAAATAATATACTAGAATTTACTAGTTCTATCCATATTCCATAATAGTCATTCATCACTTGTATTCTCATATATACACACATCTTCAAAAATATTCAGTATTCACAAACACCAATATGTTCCACAACCATCCATACCTCAGAAGACTTTAAAATATAAAATGTAAAGTCTTGTCGATGAGACTCACAAGATCACTCGACGAGCACCTATTTGTATTCTTTTACAATTTCTTTTCCCTTTTCTTTTTTTCTTTATTCCTTATTTATCTTTTTCATCTATTATTTTTCCTAATTATTTTATCATTAAAATTTTATAGGTCATTACATTTTCGATTTCCATAAGCTCGAAAACAAACTAATCTTTAGCTTATTTAATTTCTAAACTGCGTAGTATATATGATCAAGAATTTAAATCATCCACGCAGTTTATAAGTATGCTAAAAAATAAAGAGAGTAAGGAAAAGAGAAGGAGACCAAGATTTTTGCGAGGTTCAACTTATCCCTAGACTACGTTCTCACTTTAAGCAAACCACCTAAGGATTCTATTATACTTGTTCCTTTCCGAGGAGAACAAAATCATTACAAGCGATAAAACACTCCTTCACTGGGCTAGAGCAACGCCTCTCCAAGCGATACCCCACGCTTGGGCACTCCTTCAATAGGTTAGAGTAATCACCTCTCCAAACGATACCTCACGCTTGGTCAACGATCCAACAACCTGAAATTGTCCAAAACACTACAAGAATATAAGATAATCGTTGCATACAAGAACACTCTCTCAAAGAGCAGATTAGTACAAATTCAATATTATATACTTCAATAACTGAATATCAAGATGAAATAGAATTGAAACTCAAGTATAGAATTCACCAAGATTCCTTCTTAGATGATGATTAGTAGTATAAATCAGTGTAGGAAAGATCAGCTCTTCAGAAACTTTCAGCAATTTAGTTGTACAAGGGTTTAAGCAAGATAGAGCAGTAAGATAGCTTTCAACTAAAACAGATTTTTCAATTCATTTGTTCTTGATCTTTGATTTTATTGGGTTAAAGGAGTATTTATAGAGTTTTTAGAGTGAGTTTCTTTGTTGCCCTAGTTGCTTGGAGTGTCCCCCAACATTTAAATTTGAAAACCTAATTTTTCGAAATTTTTCCGTTGAAGTTTGAATTTTAAATCTCTGTGGGTTAGTTGGCTGAGTTACTCAACTGGACTTATTTTTGTATAGGTCAGTCGGCTGAGTCCATTCTGTCTGTCCAAAAATTAAAAGATTTAATTGTCAGTTGGCTGACAAAACACTGTTCAATATGGTCAGTTGGCTGGATAGTCAGTCGGTTGAAAAAACATAGTTCATTCTGGTTAATCAGCTGGACAGACCATTTTTCAAAAAAATTCAATTTTTAAGACTTTGAACCCTTGTTATTTGAAAAACTCAAATGTGACTTTTTAAAATCATTTTCGGGGTTTTAAAAAATTGGTCTCTAAGTCAATATTGCATCCTAAAAAGCTTCAACATATTTCAAGAGATATTCAAATATGCAATATTTACATAAAGACTTCTTAAGACTTTGACATTTGAAACACTTAAAGTCTTCATGCTTGCTTTGGCTCTATTTTGTCTTCAAACTTTAATATACTTTGAGCTTTCTCTTTAATATCCATGCTCTCATAATCTTCAAGTTTTAATAGATCATCTTGGAATCCATACCTTTTTTTTTTTATCATATTTCTTTGAATTTTAAGTTTTCAATGGATCCTTGTGAATACTTGACCTCACTTTCTCATAGTTGAGTCCTGAAATGTCATCACTTAACCAAATATGTTAAGTTCCTTTTGTTTGTTATCATCAAAACAAGATTTTAAGTCTTATAAGGCCAACAGTTAGCAATTGAGAAGATCATTGGCAGCAAAAATCCAACATACATGTTGACAAAAATAGTGACTATAGAGGAATTTGAGTTATGCTCAGTTTTAGTGGGTCTCTTAGATCCAACGAAACCATCCAAGCAATGATCGCTGCGTAAGTACCATAGTAAGGGGGTGCAATCATCCAGAAACTAAGGCGAAGACACAATGTTGCAACACCAGAGCAGTCGACATTTGGTTGCCCCCACATGTTTGGAGAGGGTAATTTGTTGGGTCACACATGTGATTGCAATAAATGAGAAGATTGTATCTCCATAATCAAATATTGACAGCTTGTAAATCTTGGCTCAATAAATGCTACGCTTGCTATGCTATCTCCATGTGTCTTCTTTCCCCCACCCCCCCACCCTATAAAATGGGTCGTGTGCTGTGTGTTTTTGAGAAAAATGACACAAGAGTAATGAGTGGTGTAAGCAAGTGAGTTGTGTGTTGTAAACTGTGATTGAGAGGTAGAGTGGTTGAGCTGAGAGTTGAGTTTGAGTGTGTTACTCCTCCTCCGCTATATTTCGTATTGATATAGTGAAACTCCCTCTCTCCCGTAGACCTAGGCCGAGTTTGGGTGAACCACGTAACTCTGGTGTTTCTTGTGATTGCTTGCTTGTGCTTGTGTTTTGAACCTTCCCCAATTCCTAAGAACTTGTACGAACATGTTTAGCAAAATTTTGCACTCCAATGTTATGAATATGCGAGCTTCTATGAAGTATTGCATTTAAATGCTAGAACTTTTTGGTATGTGATTATTTTTCAAGGAAACTATGGTTACAGTGTATTTCTAATCTAATGTTCTATCTATTCTTTTAGGCCGCTCATTAGCTTATTAAAATTTAAATTGCTAGCCCAAATTATGACAATAATGCATTATCAACCTTCACACAATCTTACCATAAACAACACTATAAATAACAAAAAACCACTCTCAAAATCCCATGATTAGAGCTCCGTGCAAAGGAACTAAAAAGAAATCAATTATTTTAATAATTGTTGGGCAAGTAGCAATTCAGAACTTCAGATTAGGTAAATAGTCTGCTGAGAACTACGAAAACAAAGATCAGCTTTATGATTATGTCATTGTTTCTGGATTCTTGAAAACTTCAAACGATTTTTATGAAGTTAGTTTATATTTAAGGTCATCTTCATATCATTTGAATTGTTTTCTTTGACACGTCCTTGGTATATGAAACTCATGCTGCCGAAAGCAGAAGTATAGCCCCCATCAACCACGAGATTGTGCCCCGTGACGAACCCCGAGCACTCGTCGCTGGCCAAAAACACCGCCGCCTCCGCCACGTCCTCCGCCCTCGCCCGCCTCCCCCGCAGCAAGCTCCCCTGCTCCCCCACCATCCTCCCCACGTCCTCCGCTCCCAGCTCCTCCCTCCCCAGCACCCGCCGGTACGCCCCCACCAGCATCTCCGACGCCACTCCGTGCGGCGACACGCAGTTCACCCGTATACCGTGCGCCCCCAGCTCGCACGCCGCCGTCCTCGCCACCCCCACCACCGCCGCCTTCGACATCGTGTAGGCGTGCGATGCCAGTCCCCCCGTCACCGCCGCCGAGCTCGACGTGCATATGATGCACCCCTTCCTTCCCCCCTCTATCATGGCCTTCGCCGCGTGCTTGATCCCGTGGACGACGCCGTTTAGGTTCACGGCCACGAGGGCGTTCACCTGGCTCATCTCCAGCGCGGTGATGCTGCCGCCAGGGCCCGCCACGCCGGCGTTGTTGAACATGATGTCCACGTGGCCTTTCCACTTCAGTGCCAGCTGGACGGCTGATTCCACGTCGGCTTCCTTGGCCACGTCGCAGTGTATATAGCGGCCGCCGATGGAATCGGCCAGGGGAGCTCCCAATTCGTCCAGGATGTCGGCGATGATGACGTGGGCGCCGTTTTGGGCAAATAGTTTTGCCGTGGCTGCTCCGATTCCTCTTGCACCTCCGGTTATGACTGCAACTTTTTGGAGTAATCTGCAGAAATTCAACCAAGTACACTATAAAATTCACGTAAAAGGTATATAATAGTGTTAACAGAAAAATAAAAATTGTTAAAATTTGAAGTAAATGAAAGTAGAAAGTTAATTTCTCCGGTGGAGAGGAGACTCTAATTTACCAATTTGAACCAAGATTAGAAATAGAGTAAAAGACATGCATAGACCTCTCCTAAAGTTTGTCTTTCAACTCCCTAAAGTTTTAAAAATCATGGAGACTTCCCTTGAGATATAAAAAATTTCACTCTCCTCCCTTCAGATTTGCTACTAAATTTTCTCCTATATTTTACAAAAATACAAGTTTTCTAATTAAGGGGTGTAAGCCAGTATCCCAAAGTTCAAATATCAAGGAAGATATGTAAGATTTTTAAAATTTTAAAGACGGATCATGAGATTTTTGAAATCCCAAGATTGATTAGTGTATTTTTACTAAAAGTCGGGAGAGATTAGTACTATCTTTTATCCTAAAAATTAATTAATTTGGGTGCAATATTAGTCATTGAGTATCATTTTATGATAGCTGAAGTGCAAGTCAACATGTACTTAATTGTAATGAACTAATCAATTCGTTAATGAAAAATATAGTACACATTTAAGTGATAAAAAGGAAGGGACATCCAACCATTTGATCATGAGACATCAATTTCGGAGACATCGGTGGCTCAAATAACTTAGAAATTGTGAATAGTTATAGAAAATAAGTTCGGGATGATGGTAAGTTAACCGCTTGTTTGGTTTGCTACCCAATGAACCAGATTTAATAATAAGAATAATAACAATAATGATGATGATAAATAATAAAATTTCAGAGTACAAAACACATTATCTTTGAAAAAAATCAAATGTATCCATTGTAATAAATTTACTATTGTTAGGAACTCATCCTCAAAACTTAGGTATTAAGGTGAGAGAGCTAAGAGGATCTTATATTGGCTTTGGAACTGTTCACAGAAATGATGTGGGACTGAACAGATGTTAATACTCCCCCTCGAGCCCATAGGGGAAATGAGGCGACGAGAGCCCATGGAAGGAAATGAGGCGAGGAGAAGTTCAGCCCATGGAGGAGCTAAGTAGCCCAAGACCCTGCTCTGATATCATGTTAGAAAACTTATCCTAAAAACCTAGGTATTAAGGAGAGAGAGTTAAGAGAATCTTATACTGGCTTTAGAACTACTCACAGAGGCGATGTGAGATTGGACAGACATTAATAACTATATAAGAATGAAATGAAATGAAACAAAAATAATTAAATTGAGTTTACCACACTATTCATTCAAATTTTTATTTTATTTTTCTTTTCTGATTTGTTAGAGAAATTAAACAACTATATCATATGAACTTTAAATCAACATCATCATCTGAATATATACATATATTATGGACGAACCTCTTTGCAGGCAAGCTTTGCATATCTTGAGTAAGCATCTGATCTGCAGCACTAGACTCCATGGACCTCATTCCCAGGTAACTATTAGGGGATCATGTATATATATAAAGTGTAAATGCACGCATGCCATGCAGATGAACATGAAAATATACATATGAATGCAAATAAGTATGGTGCATGGCAAGGAATTCGGGAGGGCAATGTCAAAAGATTTACGAACACGTAGTTTAGAAGGACACTTCTTTACTCCTCCACACTTTCCTCGTTCCCCACATCTACTTTCAACCTGTAATGCTTGACACCTATCTGCCTAGATCATGGTGTTTCTTTTTTAATTTTTTAAAAAATACTAATAAATATTTGTGCGATATGATACAAATTATATTTTTAACTATTAATTTAAATTTTCAAATCTCATTATTTGTCTCATTTTTGTGTACCCCTTTCATATAGGAACTATTGTTTGCCTATGACAATGGCCTAAGTGTTAACAATGCATCACAGTTGACACACTCAATGAGAGTAATACTGTCAGTTACATTGACGGTTTTAAACAGAAAGCAATTCCGAAACAAATCGTTGATGGTTATACCAAATCGTCGACGGTTTTATCAAACCGTCAACAGTTACATTTATCCGCTACAAATTTAAATGACGAAAATCCGAGACAAATCATCATAATAAAGACTAAGGAGCGTCAAAGATCCAAAGTCAATTGTTTGAGGGTCATATATGCTGACAAATCATAACCTATTTATTCAAAAGGAGCATATATGTCAAAATGCATTCGTTGACGGTTATACCAAATCGTCGACGGTTTTATCAAACTGTCAACAATTACATTTATCCGCTGTCGATTTAAATGACGAAGATTCGAGACAAATCATCATAATAAAGATTAAGGAGCGTCAAAGATCTAAAGTCAATTGTTTGAGGATCATATATGCTAACAAATCATAGTCTATTGATTCAAAAGGAGCATATATATCAAAACGCATATCTTATCTCAGATTTCATGAGATTTATGATATCTCAGTTATTATTAACTATATCTTGTAAACTTGTTTAAATACCCTAACAAGTATCCTCCTTAGGTACTTAGTGTTCATAACTCAGTTCTTGTAATAAAATATCATTGGTGCTTCATGTTTTAGTTTTTCTTTACTAAGCACATGACAAGTAATATAAGACGAATTACTTACTGCAATTGTCTTAAGAATTACAAGGAAAGCGAGTCACGTCGCAATCACTTAGCCTAGGTAACTCAATTATTGTCCTATAACCTAGCTAGGAGCTTGCTCGGTCACCAGGCAAGACACAACTTATCACCAAGTCCAAGGGAGGTGCAAGTGGTTATTCAAGCGGTATAGCTAAGTCGTCTAGTAACCAAACGATAAGACAAGCAATTATCGAGCATAACACATGTGAGAATCAATTATAATAATTGGACCTTTAAGAAACGGTCCCAATTTATGATTAAACTTTTAATGATTTGAATTTGTGACTTGTAACCATATATAATTACGTTTTAGGCACAATTTATAGTTAATTGTAACTCTACTTAAGAATGATATAGATACGTGTTTAGTTTCAATTGTTAAGGACCCCAACAATTCAACCAAATCTAATATATTAATACAATAGTCTAGTGTTAGAACAGACCCTAGTGCCTTTTATCCATCTCTCTTATTGCCTCAGTCTCATCTCCCTTTAATATTACATTCCCCTCTCTTCTAATTTGGGTTTTTTCACCTCCCCTATGTTCTCCCTCACTCTATAATTTATATGACTTCTACACTTTCCTCTCACATACTTCTTGTTTCACAGGACACCCCTTGTGAAATAGGACGACTATCCTTACGTACACATTTGACGGTAGCTGACATGATTAACGTAAGTCCATTTCACCCATCTTATCATCATTAGTCGACATTACCACTAACATATTATAATTGATTGAAAAAAAAAAAGGTGCAATATACATGTCTTATGATGATCTTACTAATGAAATATATATTTTTTATCATCCAAAATTTCAACTTAAGCGAACTCTTTGAACCCCTAAGCAGTATCAAATCGAGAAAAAGACGTGACTCGCAAGTATTTCTCAAAATTATTTGTCAATCTACACAGTTAATTAGTATATTTTCTTTTTGAAAAGAGCCAATTAAAAACGTAGGTTATATGTGGGCCACTATATCAAATATCTCACTTATCCATTTGATTGCACGAAAAAATTATACCTTTATTTATTTATTTATTTATTTTGTGTAATAATATCACCTTATCTTCTATGGCTTGAAATTGTCGTTGTGGAGAAGAGAACACACTTTATTTGGGAGCACATATTTTGGATCTTAAATTTGAATTTGAGTGAATTTGGACAAATTTCAATACAATTATATATTATATTTTATTCAAATCCAATTCAAATCCAAATTCAAAAAACATAGGGTGATTGTTTTTGACATTAGCTACACAATTTTGGACTAGATTTGAATAAGTCCTTTTTACATGTTTTTTTACTCTATTTTTTCCCTTTTACTGCCATGAATATTGCTAATTTTTAATTGGTCTTCAAGTAACAAAATCACAAAACAATAAACTACTTTATCTAAAAAAAGAAAATTACTCAAAATAAAGGAATCACATAGTATTTACAATATATGAATAATGTTGTATTATACTAGTATTAGGTAAGTGTACTCAAATGTGTAATTTAAATAATTAAGACTTATATTTCTGATAATAATTGTTTTTTTGAATTTATCTCATATTAAAAAAATTAAGTGAATGATGAATGTTTTTATATATGATTGGATGCAAGACCTTATAGATTTATACTTTTAAATCAAGTTGATGCTCATCTATGTTTATTAAGCGCTTGTCCATGAAAGCGCTAATAATTTCTAACACCAAAAACGAGATTTCCTTGTAATAGCTACCTTGTGTTTTTTTTTTTTCCCAATTCTTAGAAAACTCATATAATTGTTTATTTTTTCAATAACTAAAAAAATATAACAGTGAAATAAACTGATGTCTTTAAAAAAATAATAAAATAATAATACTAGCTACTTTTAAAATGGAAAACAAAAAAAATGACAACTAATTTATTCCTAAATATGCTCTATTTTTTTAAAAAAGAAAAAAAATCATTTGACGTTTAATATAATTAATTTTTTTAGAATTCTATATTGAGAAATTATGTAATAGGATTTATATAATTAAAAAAAAAAAAAAAAACTTATAGAGACGATCCCATCATACCTTGGCTGCTTGTGTTTCCATTTGCTAGTGCCGGGGAACTTGTGAACCACTGTTATAGAGAGAGAGGGAGACAGAAGCGCAATGGAGGTGGAGGGATCATCAAAGAAGATGATAGCGACTCAGGAAGAGATGGTGGAGGCGAGGGTTCCGCTGCCCTACAGGGACCAGTGCGCTCACCTTCTAATCCCTCTCAACAAGTGCAGGGCTGCCGAATTCTACCTCCCTTGGAAGTGCGAGACCGAGCGCCATTCCTACGAGAAGTGTGAATACGAGATTGTCATGGAGAGGATGCTCAAGATGCAGAAGATCCGCGAAGAGCAAAAGCGGCTCAAGCAAGCTCAGAAGCAGCCCATTCCGCTCGTTCCCAATACTGCTAATGCCTAGCGCGCACGCGCTCTTTAATTGGGGTCAGTTCCTCTCTCTGATCATTTTTTTTTCTTTCCCTTTCCTTACGTTTTTGTTGGTTTGTTGTTTCATGGAATTGTATTTGCGATTTGGGTTTGCGCTTAATCTAGGGTCCATTTATCGAAATTTTGATTTTGTGTTATGGGAGTTTCAGTTTTAGGATTTGTGACCAATTTGTGTTTAATCTAGTGTCTCTTTTTTCGTAAATTTGGGCGTTTGTGTTGGTAAGTTTGTGCTTTTAGGGTTTGTTAAGTCGTGAAAAAAAAAAAAAAATCATTGGTTTTCTGTTTTACGGTTTGTAAATTTTTGCTTGATCTAGGGGTTGGTAGACTCTTGCTTTATCAGTTAGACTGAATGCATTGCAATTTGTCTTACAATCAAAATCGGGAATCCTTATTTGTGCTGAAAATATGAATATACACAGATTTTATGGTTCTTCAGTTTTAATGTTCTGCACCTCCCATTGGATGATGATGGCGGTGGTCGTAGTGATGATAGAATTTCAGTTTAAGTGTCTTGGTGGATAGGGAATTGGTAATTTTGTTTTCTTTTTTGATAGCAGGGAATCTTTATTGCTGTTGGTTGTAGGTATACATCACGTATATTCAATCAATGCTTTTCCTGCTAATGAAATTCTACCATCAGAGGGTGCTCATCTAGCTGCATATGCTCACAAATGGCATAAGACATTTTAGTAGCATGTACAACATATGTCCTTGTGCTTTTAGATTTTGCAAATATACCCTAAACTTGGGTTGAAGATGAATATTGGCTTTACTCATAAAAGTTCAAAGTTGCACTCTAATTTAGAGGTAGGTTGTCTAGAGGCATGTGTACAAGTTGATAATAAGGGAATGAGAAGGTTGTGCACGTGCATGTTCCTATATATATATAGATGCTGCTAGGATGGATGACTTGTTTGGTGGTGGGACTGGTGCCACCCTACTGCCATATGTTGTAATGCAGGACTGGTTTGGAATAGCAGAAGAAATGGTTAAATAGGGGCCATGTGGTATCACCATAAAAACTTATGAAAATGAAAACTAGAAGTGAAAGCTGAAAACACAGAAATAAAAACTAAGAACTATAACTGGCAACCTATTTAGTTAAACCTGATTGATTGCATGTCCTTTTTTTTCCTTAGATAACATTAACATTAATCATCATATGTTTTTTCAATCACCGTAAAATTTTCATCATCAAAGTACTAGGTAGTTTAACATAGTACTACTACAAAAATTAGTGAATTGAACATTGGAAATGAATTTAAAGCCTGAATAAATCGAAATATTTTTGGAATAATAAAAAATGCAAAAGAATATAAATTAAAAGATGTTGAATTAGGATAAGAATTATTTAATAATTATATGTTTATGCTCACTCTTTAGTACTCAAAGAACAATCATATCGTATATGAAGATTGTAAATTGGTGAAATGATTTTAATTATTTTTAGATATTTTAGTGATATTTGTTCTTTTCTATTTTAAATTCACATGGAAAATTTATTTTTATTTTTCTTCTTTACAAAACTCATTTACACAATGATTAATCTACTAGTGAATTATGGAACATAAAATTCAAAATTTGATTTTCAGTGCTAAAAACCAAAATTTAAAACGGAAAACTAGGTCCGGATAGCAGTATAGCATTAGTAAAGCATGCCATACTGTTACTCAGTTCCAAAAAACAAAATCAAAAACTGAAAACTGGCAGCCTAAACAAATGTATTGTCATCACCTATTTATTCTTAGTACTGCAACAAAAACAGAAGTAGGACACTGAAATGATACAAAACAATCCTAAAGGCTAGTTTGTTGTAGTCTTTTCATTGGAGGATTTGACACTATTTTGCCACCCATAAAAAACTGCCTTAAGGGATTTTCACCAGATTTCTGTAAATGCAAGGGCTTCATTAGGGTATTTGGCATTATCATGGCATCCATCCTGAATTGACTTAAAATAAGGGAGTTCTGCTAGACTCTGAAGGTTTGTATTATTACGTGATGATAAATCCTGATCCCATGGGACTAGAGAATTGGCAGGGTAGAAAGTTAATCTTCCTCAGAGCAGAGGGCAGAAGGGGAGGGATATAGAGGTTTTTGAGAGATGAGAAGAAAGTAGATGAAGTACCTATAATTAGAAATCTAGATTTGTGTTATGTTGCTAGTAGGACTATAGGGGAATTCAAAGTTAGGAGGGACAGCCATTATCGTTATGTGCAAAAAATCTGATGCTAGACAAAAGGAGTCTATACTATGGTGGGATCCTTTTGTAATTTGAGATGTTATCTGTTATCACAAGAATTGGTACTCTGTTTTGATCACCAAGCATTGCATTATTGCATTTTCAGTAGAAGTCGTGTTCAAAGCATGTTAGGTGTACAGAATTGCTTAATGAGTTTACCTCTATTTAAAGACATAATTGACGTGTTGAGAGAATAGGGTAGTTGATGTCCTTTCCATGGATCTATGTGTCTATATAGATTTTGTTCATGGATTAACGAAAATGTGCAAAAGCTCTATTTGCCTTTGCCATTCTAGAGTGGTAGTCATTCTTCATGACTTCATGTAATTAGTGGAGAGGTCTTAGCATTTGAGCAATTGAAGGTTTGAGTATCATGCTTGTTTTGATTTCAGGATTATCCGATTATCTTCTAGAAGGTGAGTATGTTAGCCATGGCCATGGGGTCATGGGGACCATGTAAACTTCTTCATCTACAAGGGTTACCTTTTTAAGGGCAATGGTTAATGCTATCCACACTTCATTTAGGTATTTTCTAGTTTAGAAATTGTGCGCAAGTGGACTACTCACGATTTGGATAGAGACAAAACCATTGCCTTAGGTGAAGATTGATGCAGTTAGCCCTTTTTAAATGTGGATGTAATGTAGGAAATGGAAGGTAAATGTGAGAATTTTGAGATAAATCAAGAGAGAAAATCAAGGGATAAAGAAGATATTCTTTAGTGCTCAATTCAATTCATCCAAATCTACTATTCATTACATAATATAAGTTTTTCAAGGCCTAATATGTTTTTCCAGTAAAATTTTACTTTTAAATAGGCTTATAAGTATGACATTTGTGTAATGGAACAATATGGTAATGCCTTTGGTATTCAAAATCTTGAACTTCAGGTTTTTTTTTTAAATTTTAAAGTTTTTTTTTTAAAAATTTTAATTTTAATTTTAATTTTTTATTTTTCAATCTTTGGCATGTTGCTTGTAATCTTTTAGACTATCACATTGGTACTTATGGTCAAACTCTTTAGACTCAAGTTCCTATCAATTGGAAGAGTATTGCAGAGGGCTGCCATTTAGGCTACCTAATACCTATATTCCTATATAGAACACTTACTTTTCGCATAGACTTGGGAAAATATGAGTTTTATTTTAATGTGGGTAATGTGACTGTTTTTGGGAATCTTTAGGGTCAGTTTATTTGTGGAAAACAGTTTCTATTATTTCTTTTTTACTTTTCCAATGAATCATAAAAATTCCAGCTTATTTTTCTGGTTTGCCAAAGATTTGTATTGGAAAGGTAGAAAATAAGGGTTTGTTAGTCGTGCAAAACATTTGTTCGTTTTATAGATTTCAAAGTGATTACAAAAAACACAATTTGTTTTCAATTTTCCAAAAATTAACTATGAAAAGTTTTTTTAGACACCAAATTTCCAAGACCTGAACCCCTCCCCTGCTTAGAACTAAACTTAATCTCCCAAATAACTGTCCAAATGCTTACACCCCTCACCCTATTGGATCCCAAAAACCCAGTGACCTAGCATTACCACCCAAAGGACTAGGGGTGCAAGCAGTTTGGTTTTTACAAAAACTGGTAGCCGAACTGAAATAATTGATTATCAAAATTTTAAACAAAAATAGAACCGGAAACTGTTGGTTCAGGAAAATCCAAACTGTTGGTTTAATCGGTCGGTTAGGTTAAGTAATCTGTTTTTGAACATTTTAACTGCTGTGGAGAATTATAAAAGTTGGGCAAAATAATCTCTAACATGAATTGGGTCAAAGACCATGATTCTAGTCAATTAGAGTGCTAATTGAGCTTTACAATAAGCCCAGCCCACGTTTATACCACTACTGCACTCAGATTTGGAAAAGGACAGACTGTTGGCTTTTATAGATGAGTGGAGAGATTTCTACTTACCAAAACAATCTATGTGGGACAAAGCAATGGAGCAGCTCAGTTGAAATACACAGGAACACAATGGCTGCTGGATGCTGGCTTCCAATGTAGGGAAACTATTGTCCGACATTGATAAGGTACAATAGAGCTTATTGCTCTTCTTTATAATAGGTTCTATGGTTTTGAGTTTTGACTTTACAGTCCATGTGTCCAGGACATAAAGCTAGACAAAAAATAATTAATAAAGATAAAAGTAAAATATTCTTATTTATATATTAGCCCAGAGTTCAAAAAGAATCACCTAAGAAAAACCTAGTATCATCGGAAAACTAAAGGTGAGACTCAACCCCCTCTCTACCCACTTCCAGCCTTCCATGAGAACCTTATCAATCACCCTATCCATTTTTAATTAGGACATCAACCACTAGCACAACCAAGAAAGGAGATAATGGATCCCCCTGTCTAACACCTTCAACACTCTAAACCATGATTTAGGTTCACTGTTAACTATAACAGAAAGAAAGAATTTGACAGGCAACCCCCCATCCAAGATTGCCACCTCTCCCCAAACCCCTTCCCAGCAAAAATCTTACCAAAAAAAATTCCAACTTACCCTATCATAAGCTTTGGCAAAATCCAATTTAAAAATAATCCTCTTCTCATTCCACCTATGAACCTCCTCCATGACCTCATTAGCAACTAAAATAGCATCCACAATTTGCCTACCCCCAACAAACACACTTTGAGCCTGAGAGATAGTATCACCAAATGCTGCATTCAACCTGTAGCCAGCACTCCAGCAATAATCTTATACACACTAGTCCCTAAGCTAATGGGTCTAAAATTAGCAATCTTAATAGATCTACTCTTCTTGGGCAACAAAGTGATGATTGGAATTGATACTCTTGCTCAGGATTCCATTCCAATAGAATTCATTGAAGACTTTCAACAAGTCCACCCTAATCACATCCCAAGAATCTTGAGAAAAAGCCATATTAAAACTATCTGGACTTGAGCTTTATGCCTCTCCACTCCAAACCCAATTGCCTGACTCCCAATCCCTCTAGAGTTCTTCCCATCCAAATCACCTGGTCTCCGAAATGGGCTTCAATCTAAACTCTCAATCATTGGCCTACAAGCATCCTCCTTAATATAGAGATTTGAGAAAAAAGAACTGTGATCGCATTTGCAATCAAACAAGGATCAGAAATAACATTGTCCTTTTCCAATTCCAATTCCCTAACTAGGTTTTTTTTTCCTCATCCCCCCATTAGTCAAATGTGAAAAGATTTTTGAATTACTATCTCCATCTCTCACTCATTTAAATTTAGTCTTTTGCCTCCATCTCCTTATTTCCTCGAAAGTCATATCATCTAATTCATTCTTCAACAAAACCCACATAACCTCCTCACTTTTCGAAAGACTCTTCACCTTCCTCTTTTCTATCTAGATAATCCAACTCACCCAACATTCTAGCCTTATTAACCCTAGTATCTCCAAAGACCTCTATATTCCACTTTTTCAAA
The DNA here is from genome assembly GCF_029873635.1 of Malania oleifera. Lineage (NCBI taxonomy): Eukaryota > Viridiplantae > Streptophyta > Magnoliopsida > Santalales > Ximeniaceae > Malania > Malania oleifera. Next base: position 53,069,788 of record NC_080427.1, on the reverse strand, counting down.
GTCTCTTTAAAACACTTAAGCTTCCTCGCTATCTTAAACCCTTCTCAACCCCTCTCCAAATCCTCACTCCAAGAATCCTTAATCAAAGAGGGGAAAAAAATCATGATCCAGCCATATATTTTCTAACCAAAAAGGAGTTGGACCTCATTTGACCTTGCCAGATCTCAACAAAATAGGAAAAAGATTAGAAAGAGATCTAGACAAAATAATTGGAGAAAGATTGGAAAATTCATCCTTCCAATCACTGCAAAACAAAAGCCTGTCGAAACATCTAGCAATAGCTCTCTCACCACCCACTGACCAAAAGAAAAGAGCAGTGCCCAAAGGAAGATCCTCAAACCACAATCCCTTATAAATCTATCAAAATTCTCCATACTCGAAGTTACACTCCCTCCCCTTTTTTCTTCCCTGGAAACCTTACCACCTACAGTCCATATAGGGGAACAAAAACCACAAACAGCGTATAACTCATCTGAGATAAAATGACAAAAAAGTGGATCCAGAAGGACAATAAATAGAAGTGAACTGCCGCCCTCCCTTATACATCTTCCAAGATGGAAAGGGAGAATAACCTGACAAGGCTATTGATTCATGAAATTATCAAACCAGAGTCTAACTCCTTACCCCTACCCTCCCAAATACTCCTCACAACAACAAACTCTCTCTCCTCCCCTCCCCCCACCCCCCAAAAACTTTTTTTTTCTCCCAAAATCTACGCTCTCTACTTAGTTTCCTAAAGTAACACTATGTGAGGAGAATGTCTAACTAAATGTTCCCTAATCAGCCCTCTTCTTAATATCCCCTGAAAAAACAAGAGAGGACTAATAGCAATAACATCTATTTTTTCCTTCCTTAAGGCATTAGTAGAAAAGTTAGACCAGTTAGGTGTGGGAAGAATATCTTATTAAGAATTAGATATTCCTTGATCCTCCAATAGAAGTTCTTTCACATCATCACCCACCCCACCCCCATCAGAAATGTAATCACCCAGGATGTCAATGGGATTATTCTCTAGAATAGGAGTGATGGCCAAGGATCCCTTCTCAGTCAAGCCTCTTACCTCAAGCTGCATTTGTGAGTATGTATTTTGAACCTTAAATTTGGATTTGGGTGGATTTGGACAAATCTTAATACAATTTTATATTGTATCTCATCTAGATCTAATATAAATCCAGACCCAAGGCCTCTCCAAACATTGGGTCAGTGTTCTTCAAATGGCGAGCACCAATCTGTGCATCTTTGCTGTGCTTCTTTAGATTACTTTCTCCACCTTCCTGCTGTTCGAGCGAGGAACAATCTTCCAGGTCAATTTTATTACTTGAATCATTTTCATTATTACAATTAGGATTTGTAGGCAAATTATCCTTTTTCTTTGAAACTATTTTCTGCCGACAGCTCATTTTGACAACGTTCCTTTTCAGTTTTGTACATACTTCCCATTCCATCTTCCGATTCAAAACACAAACTTCCATCTGTCCCAGTATCTTCATGGGATTGAGATGAACTCCTTAGAGCAGTCAACAGGAAGATAGAGCCCGTTGAACAGGAATATGTGTCTATGGCACACTTTCATTGGGTTGCTTCATTCTTTTCATGTTGCTAGCTCCCCTTTGTAAAGACCTTCAGATTTCGTTAGATAATTGGACATTCAATTGCCTGGTTATGGTGGAAATAAGGTTCACTTGATGGTGGTAAATTGAAGGCGAAGAAGGGTCAGGGGAATTAGCAAATTTGAAATGTTTGTTGAATTATGATGGGAATGGCTTAAAGATGGTTTTCTTGGTTAATTTTTGTTTTTTTTTTCCTCTTTTAATTTTATTTTTAATTTCTTTTATGATATTTATTTATTTTTGAGGATTTCATATCCTCACCCAGATTGTATATTCACTCCCTCTCTTAATATATCTTTTTTTATTTAATTAAAAAAAAAAAAAAAAACTTTGTGAAGACTGAATTCCCAGCTGCTGAAGATTCATGTCTGGACATTGGGTTCTCCCCTCTGCCCTCCAGCAATAATACCAGCCTCCCTCTTGTTTCTGATGGGCCTCACCTACTTTAATTTCTTCATTAATGCACTTGTCTGATCCCAGCCTGTCTTCTAATTCTGTCTCACGGGGCTTTACTTGCCTTTCTTGTCAACTCACCTAACCTGCTAGGCCCATTAGCCGAAGCCCCAGATTAAATTGCCTCAATTTGTTTATAATTCAAAGTGGGATTTTCTCCTTCCAAATCATGCAGAAGAAGGAACCTTTTCTGGAAAAATGTCCCTTGAATCCCTACAGTTCCGAATGAAGATCTTTCGGGCGATGCTTGACTCCTTTGCTGGAGGTTTACTGTGTACATCGGTGCACGAAACTGCTGTCGAGAGCATCTGAAACGCACTCACACTCCCTCCATTAACATTGATTTTCCTTTTTTGCTTCCTGCTATTGTCTTGTTTCACTATGTATTGTTTTTCCTTTGGGTCACCTCTACCTATGAGAGAGGGTGAATGGATTACCATACAAAATTAAATTATCTGAAAAATTCTCAATTTATTTATTTTTTTGTTTATTATATAGCATCAAATAAGGTAAATTTACATTAATTTGAGTCTCATATGTTATTTTCTTGTTTTGTTTTGTTATTTTGTTTTTATTTCATGAAGATGCATGATATTGCATGATATTGATGATGTGATTATGGAGGATCTTTTTGCTTTTAATAGGGAACTTAATGACAAGTGCCTAGTGGTAATATCTTATTTTTTTCGTACTTGTCGTCACATGTAACATTTCTTAATTTGCTCATTATGCTATCTTGTGGGGTAACATAAGGCATGTGATAATTTTTATTTGTCTTCACATATATCTCATTTTGGCCTTCAGCGTATCTTTGGAGCAGATTGCATGTAATGAGTGTCAATAATAATTTCTTTGATTCTCTTCGTGCTATGCTGCAATATGAATAAAATTTAATCATTGGACCCTATTATATTTAACCATAACATAATGTGTATTGCCTTCACTTGCATGTTTTAAATTTGTAGATTCTGTTAAGTGACAATTAGTAATTGTTTAATGAATTTGGCATTCGTGTAGCTTGGTATATGAAGTTCTTTTGCTTCAAATTCGTCCACACTTCCTAAATCCAAAATGTGCCTTCTTCCAGAGAGTTGAATTGTTTAGTGAGGCTCATTATTTTCATATATGTTTGTTTTATTTATTTTTGGTGCCATGACTTGACTCTTCTATGTACTTGGGTCACCATTTTGTCATTCTTGCTTGTGCTTGCACATGCTTTCACGCATATACAAATTGGTCACACATTAAAAGTGTGACATTTGAGGAAAAAAAAGACTAGAATGGTTGTTCCTAGAGAAAAATAATTTTTGTTAGAAAAAGTTGATCTTTCTGTTGGTCTACATTAATTCAGCTTCTGACTCTGGTTCAATTTTAGCAGGTCACTCATAAGTGCTGGGTTTAGTGGATACATTGCCAAATTAACCGACTCTGTTCAATCCATGTATGTTATTACAATTTGATGTTATGAGAGGACTACAACAAACTCAATATTTCCTGTTGTTTCTCAATGATGTCTTGAGGGTAATCTGCCCTACTATGTACTTCCTGTCGTTTTTTTCTCCTCCACCTTATTTGAGTGGAATAAAATTCCTTCTTATTTTTGGTTCGCTTGTGATATTCTGAGCAATTCATGTTAGAAGTGGGGTTTACCGTACATTGGACACACCACTGCTGTGTTCTCTTCTCTTTTCAATGTTTCCTGACTCTGTCAACTCACCACTAGACTATGCTGGTTACAACTTGAAGCTTTGATGTTCGAGGTTTTGTATTGAACGGAAGGGTATGGAATGGGAGATAAGACTCATAATTAGATCCCTTCATTCTTAGACTTAAATTGAGTATGCACATATTCAAAGTCTACATTGCTTCTATTTAGTACTAGGCAAAATCATGCAAGGTTTTCATGTTGCCATCTCAAACATATATAGACTGTCTCAAAAAGCATAAATATTAAATGTTTTCAATTATTGAAAAATATTTCCTTAAAAACACAAAACATTGTTGCCATATCATTTAGTGAATTGTACGCGGAAGTGAATTAGATGCATAAACTGGGTTCAAAATGGGAGTGATTCTACTTGTTCAATGTTGTGTAAAATCTCCAAATATGCATAGCGAAATATATATTTGTGTAAAGAATTAAACATATAATGCAACATTCTAATGATGAAAATACAGAACAATTAACAACCACAACAAGTAAATGAAAGCAATAACAATCATAAAAATACAAGGAGTTATGTGGTTTGACAATGCCTATATTCAGGGGAGTAAATGGTAAGGATTTACTATCTTATTATGTAAATTACAAGAACAATACAATCCTCTCCTCTTACTACCATGTTACTCTAAATACATCTAATAAGACATAAATAGAGTTTTTAGAGGTTTTTCCTCCAAACACTAACCATATTTAGCATTCATTGTTCAAAATTTGATATTTGCGTTGGGTGGCTCGAGCCAAATCATCGATGGTTTTAGATAGAATGCAATTGTCTAAAAATCCCGCTCTAAGCCGTCGACGGTTAGAGCCAATTTGTCGACAATTTTGTTGCTACTTGATTCTCTCCATGCTTTCCCTTTGTGTATGTTTTTCACTCAGTATGTGAGTTACAATTCACAACAATCTCTACCTTGGCGAACATACGCTCCTTAGAAGAAATATAAAATATGAACTTGCTGCTTAACCTTGAACTTGAGACATTCGGTTGGGACTGCCTGCCATCTAGCAATTGGAGACAAACATAAAGTCCAAGCAACACCGCTTGAACTTGCCGATGGTAGCTTCGACTTCTACCATCAACCTTGATATAGTTGTAGATGTTACACCTGAAAACTTCACCCTAGACTTCCAACAAGGCTTTCCCACAACAGTAAACATAAAAGCTGTTGCAAGCCTTCTATCACAAAAGTCCCTTTGTATAGTCTTCAACAAATCTCATAATTGATGGTCCACTCTGTTGCCTGTCGGAACACCCCATTGCATTATCATGGGGGACCTTTGACATATCTCGAACATCACAGTCGGTCCTTGGGTATTGAGTGGTAGACATTCCATATAGATTCTCCACAGAACTCCTCTGAGACAATAAACAAAGTTTCTCTGTAGTTCTGTCCATAAAGTTACTCTGAGATAACACCAATCTCCCTATAGCATTGTCCACAAAGTCACCTTGAGAGTACATTAATCTCCCTGCAACTCTGTTTATATGAATCTTCAAACCAAGACCCTTCTTGGCCATATCCAGCACATTCATGTCAAAAACTTTTAATAGAGTTCCCAACTGATTAGCCTTAGTCAAAGCCTTTTTAGCCAATAACATGTTATTCACACACAATAGATACATTACCTCTTTGCATCCTATCACCCTTTTCCACACTGGAAGCCTCACTAACTCTCACACCTAGTTCATATACAATACTTCCATTTCTTCCATCATAGCACTCGATCTATTTTTCCCTTTACTATGCATGACAACTTGAAAAATACTAGGAACCTTGTTGCCGATAGTATTGAACGCATAAAACACTAGAATGCCAAATTTATGCTTGAGTGGTGGTATGATAGTGCTCATAAGCCCACCGTGATCTCGCTGGTCTCCTGAGCTGAAACTCTCTGCAACGTGAACTATATCATCTCTGCCCTGATTCTATTACTTCACCTGCATCACATGCCCATTCATACTGTGATACTATTGACCTGAGATAAAACTCCTCACATTTCTGCCCTAAGTATCTAACTCTACCTATGTAGAGACCCGATTAATTTATAGTAATTAATTAGTAAGAGAAAGAAAGGAAAATGAAATTTAAAAAGGGGGAAAATCAAGGTTTGTTGATGAACCCTCCAAATTTGTTGACGAACTCCCTATTGGATTCATCACATGCCACATGTCCCATTGACGAAAGATTAATGAGAGGGGTAATTACAGGGCTTGAAATTCGTTGACGAAGGTTGTGAGTTCGTCAATGAAATCCCTTCTTGGCTTCGTCGACGAAGTGACCTGTCTCGTCGACAAAGATAGGTGTATAATAAGTAGGCCAAATTTGGATTTTTAATGAAAAATTTCATTGTTACAGTCTCTCTCTCTCTCTAGAAAACACATCATCTAACTTCTCTCTAGATTTCCGGCTTTGTCTCTCCCCAGTTCTACAATCAGAAGTTACCATGGTGATCATGGGGAGATTCTCTATAACATAGCCGGAGCGAAATGTTGATTTGAGAAATTTAGGAACCATCCCAAAACCAGAGTAAGTGGATTATTTGAGTATTTTCAGTATTACCCAGTTTATTTGATGCCAGATTCTGTATTTTATACGAATATACTGGAATTTTGTGAAGTAAAAGTAGGGTATTATATTTTTAGGAATATGATGTTTTGGGACCCTGCAGGCAAAGGTTGAGGACCCTAGTGGGTGGTATTTTAGGAACCCATGTAAAATGATATATAGATTATAATTTAGAAATTGTGCAAATGTGGATTTGGGGAAGTATGTATGCGATAATTTTTAGGTGAATTCAGTTGCTTGATTGAGAAATTATATTTGTATATCTCAGGATGTTGAAATTATAAATGCCGCACGTGTGAGATTATAAATAGCAGTTAATGTTCAGATAAGTAAGAGAAATATGCTATGTTAGGAATTTAAGTATGGTTATTAGCGGGAATTACATATTTTACCAGATTATTATTATTCAGACCATAAAATATTTGTATAGCAGAAAATACAAATTTCAGAGCATATGAATCTAATTATTTAAATTGTGTAGCATGAGCTCATAACAGTTTAGTACAGTATTTATGTAGCTACAAATACCATGTTTTACGGTATACTAACAAAAAATATCATGGGATATTTATGTCTTATAGAATGATGAATTTTCAGTACACATACAGATAGAAATTATATAGTATATTCAGAAATATGATTTATAGTATATGTATAGAAACATATATTTTCGGCAATTTTAGAACACCATGATTTTAGAACAATAATATCCAAATACTCAGATATTCAGACAGATATTCAGTTGTACATATATTAAATGTTCAGTTAGTTATTCAGATTTTCAGATTTTACAAGTCAGTTTTATAGTGTTATGATTATTTCAAAATCATGGTAAAACAGTAAAATAGATATATCAGTTACATATGTATCAGACCCTGATGGATCAGATTCAGTCAGCAGAGCAAGGTACCGTAGTTATTTTTAGTTTAGAGTGTAACCATATAACTTAGATAGTATGTAGATTTTCAGCAGTTGATCATGTCTATGTTGTGGACAGGCTCCTCGTCAGTTAAGGTTGAGGAGGCTGATCTGACTTTTGGAGTTCAATTGACTTATCCTAATCGGCCAGCTAGTGATACGTCCCACCTTTGGGCTGCACAACCCTGTCATGAGGGGTTAAATCATGACTTTCAGTTATTCATTTAGGGAATTTTCTCAGTTATTTTATATATATCCGTATTTACAGAACTACAGACATACCTATGAATATTAACAGTATTATGAATAGAAAATTTAGAAAAAAAGTGTATGTTAAGCAACATATGTATGAACTATACTGTACATTATTTATACGTATTTTCTCATATTCAGTTAATTATGTTATTTCTAAATTAGATTTTACAAATATGTAGACTCACCTGCCACACACTAGCAACAACATATTTCGTCTTACTAAGCGTGGTTTCATTCCAGTAATTTAACATTTTTCAAGTGATCCAGTTAGGCGAGCAGATCATACTCGCGGATAGAGGGGACTACAATACTGCCTTATCTATAGGGTGAGTGTTTTTGGGAAGTCATTTTTGAGTAGTCCCTAGGTCCAGATGAGGGTATTTTTGGGAATGATTATGTATACATATTTTGGGGAAAAATGTGGTGAGGGTATTATTGGGTTCTAGATTCCATGGTCCCTATTTGGTATGTGATGATGGTTTGGTTTTATTAGAAGGTATTAGAGTAGTGAAATTTCACAGTATATATTTATAAATGAAAAAAAATGGTAGGTAAAATCAGGTCGTTACAGTTTGGTATCAGAGCCTAAGTTGTTAGGTTCTGTAGACTTTAGAGTGCAGTAGAAGCAATATCAGAGTATAGGAAATGATTTGAGATTTGTTCTGTGATCTGAGTATAGGATTTTTGTGGTGATGTCTGTGTGTTTCCTAGGGTGACGATTTCAGGAAAACCATAATAAACTATTGTCGGGTCGTGTGTCTAGGTTGCAGGATTGAATTTTGAAATAAGATCAGGGAGGGTAGTTAATAGTGAATATGAGATTTCAGTTGAATGAAATAAATTAGATTTGTACTGGAGATAGAGTCCTTAAAATGTGTTCTTTGTCTTTTTAGGATGGACCTAGGGAGTAGTGGTATAAATGTTATGGGTGATAGAGCAAGACCTTCCAGTATGGGAGGTGGAGATACTGATGTAGCATTGTGCAGCGTCACCCGGAAGGTGATGGCTGAGATGGTTAGGAGCTCGGGGGAGCGTAGCTGAACGATCGAGCAGTTTCCACGAATGAAGCCCCCATCTTTTGCTAGAGAAGTTGATCCGATTGTGGCTGAAGATTGGGTCCAGGACATTGAGGAGACATTGACAGTGCTTCCATGTACAGATGAACAGAAGGTAGTATTCGTGACGTTCAAACTGATAGGAGAAGCAAAATGCTGGTAGAGATCAACGAAATTGATTGAGGAGCAGAGATCGAATTTTGTGTCAGTGACGTGGTGTCGATTCAAGGAGCTGTTATTCAAGCGATATTTCCCTGCTATCGTTTGGAGCGTAAAGGCGAGAGAGTTCATGCACTTAACTCATGGGTAGATTACTTTTTCACAGTACGCAGTTTGATTTATTGAGTTGTCTCTATTTGCCCTACACTTGACACCAGACGAGGGGAAGAAGGTAAGAAAGTTTGAAAAAGGTCTGGGGCAGAACTTGTTTGAGCAGGTTATCGGTTTTCGGGCTTAGACATTCGCGGAGGTCGTGGATAGGGCTGCAGTTATTGAGAGTGGCATGCAGAGAGACATCGTAGCTCAGAGCTAGAGAAAGAGGCCCACGCCTCAGGGGCAGTTGATGGGACCTCGTGAGAATCAGGGTATTCAAACTTACCCTGTGTGTCAGACGTGCGGAAGGAGACATCAGCGAAAGTGCTGGGCAGGGAGAGACATCTGTTATCGTTGTGGGAGACTCGGTCACATGGTACAAGCATGTCTAGGATCGCCGATCTAGGTGCCAGCTCTTAGACCCTATTAGGGAGGTTACCAGACACCTTGTGGAGGCTAGCAGAGAAATGTAACCCCGACGAGGGTATATGCATTGACGCCAGAAGACGCTGAGGTAGTTGGAGATGTCGTTATAGGTATCTTTACTACTTTTCTGTATCAAGCTGTTGCTTTATTTGACACAGGTGCCACCCATTTTTTTGTTTCATCGGGGTATACTAAGTTAGCTGGGATTGAAGCACGGTTGCTAGATGTTGAATTGGGTGTAGCCATACCGACTGGATCTACTGTGACATGTAGGAATGTACTTAGGAATTTTCCAGTGGCCATTCAAGGGAAAGTATTACCAGCTGATCTTGTGATATTAGACATGCGAGAGTTTGATGTAATATTGGGTATGGATTAACTGACAGCTAATCATGCTAGTATTGATTGACATTAGAAAGAAATAATTTTTAGGCTCCCTGGTGAGTAAGAATACAAATTTGTTGGTTTATCTGTGCGTGCCTCGCCACAGTTAGTGTCAGCCATGCAAGCGAGCAAATTGTTCTTGAATGGATGTCAGGGGTTTATGACCTTTGTAAAGGAGGTGTTAGAAAATGAATTGAACCTTGATAGTACACCAGTGGTAAGGGAATTTTCAGATATTTTTCCAAAGGAGCTACCTAGGTTGCCTCCTGATCGCGAGTTAGATTTTGTTATAGATTTACCTCCGGGAACAACGCCGATCTCTAGGGCTCATTATCGTATGACTCCAGCTGAATTGGGAGAATTAAAGGACCAGTTGTAGGATTTATTGATTAAAGGGTTTATCAGACCTAGCATATCGTCTTGGGGAGCACTAGTGCTATTCGTAAAGAAGAAAGACAGGTCTATAAGGATGTGCATAGATTACAAAGAAATTAACAAGGTAACCATTAAGAACAGATATCCTCTATCTCGTATAGATGATTTATTTGATCAGTTTCAGGGTACGCGAGTCTATTCAAAGATTGATCTTAAATCAGGTTATCACCAGGTGGAAGTCAAGGCAGAGGACATATCAAAGATAACATTTCGAACCATATACGGGCGCTACGAGTTTTCGGTGATGCCGTTCGATTTGATTAATGTACCAGCAGTATTTATGGATTTAATGAATCAGATGTTTCATTAATATCTAGACCAGTTTGTTGTGATTTTTATTGATGATATATTGGTTTACTCAATGAGTTTTGAGGAGCATGAGACAAATTTACGGCTGGTACTTCAGATGCTCAAGGAAAAAGAATTGTATGCCAAGTTTAGTAAATGTAAATTTTGGTTAGAGAAAGTGGCGTTTTTGGGGCATGTTATATCAGGAGATGAAATTTCAGTGGATCCTAGTAAGATAGAGGCAGTAGTAAATTGGGAAAGGTAGGGGAATGTTCAAGAGATTAGGAGTTTCTTAAGACTAGTAGGATATTACCGTCGGTTTGTAAAGGGATTCTCAGGATTATCAGGGTCTTTGATGCGATTGACTAGGAAAAATGTTAGATTTATATGGGATGATGAATGCGAGCAAAGCTTCCAAGAATTAAAACAGCGGCTTGTCATTGCACCAGTACTGACGATTCCATCTGGGGGTGATGAATATGTAATTTACAGTAACGCGTCTTTAAAAGGGTTGGGTTATGTATTGATGCAGCATGGTAGAGTTGTAGCTTATGCCTTGTGACAGTTGAAAGAGTATGGAAAGAGCTATCCTATCCACAATATGGAATTGGCTGCAGTGGTACACACACTAAAAATTTGGAGGCATTACTTGTATGGTAAGAGATGCGAAATATTTTCTAATCATAAAAGTTTAAAGTACTTCTTCATGCAAAAAGAGTTGAATATGCGGCAAAGGAGATAGTTAGAGTTCATCAAGGATTATGATTGCACCATCAGCTACCACCCAGGTAAAGCAAACGTGGTGGCTGATGCACTGAGCCGTAAATCAGAGGGTACAACGCAGTTAGTAGCAGTAATTCAGCACCCAATTCAGATGAACTTGGAAAGGCTTGGCATGGAATTAGTGGAGGATGGTCACCAGACATTTATTGCCAGCCTGGTTGTACAACTTATCCTATATGAAAAGATTAAAGCCGCTCAGGGAGATGACCTAGAATTAGTAGAAGTAATAGTTAGAGTACATGATGGTTAGGGAGAGGAGTTTAGCATTTTTTATGACGAGATCCTAAGGTTTCGCACTAGATTGTGTGTGCCTGCAGATGATGATATCAAGAGAACGATTCTAGAGGAGGCTCACAGATTTCTATACACGGTTCATCCTGACAGTACTAAAATATATAGGGATCTGCGAGAGTATTTTTGGTGGAGTGACATGAAGAGGGAGATCACTGAATTTGTGTAGCAGTGCTTGACGTGCTAGCACGTTAAGGCTGAGCACCAGAGGCTGAAAGGACAGTTGCAGCCACTTTACATTCCTGAGTGGAAGTGAGACCACATGTCCATGGATTTCATTACTAGGTTACTGCTGGCGCCACATGGTCAGAATGCTATATGGGTAGTCGTCGATTAACTGACGAAAACAACTCACTTTTTACCTATTAAAGTTAGCTACCCTATGAACATATTGACAGAGATCTACATTCAGGAGATTGTTCGATCTCATGGAGTGCCAGTATCTATAGTCTCAGATCGTGACCCACGTTTTATATCATAGTTTTGGAAAAGTTTGCAGGAGGCTTTGGGGTCTCAATTAGCATTCAGCACCATTTTTTATCCTCAGACAGATGGTCAGATAGATAGGACAATTTAGGTGCTCGAGGATATGTTGCGAGCGTGCGTATTGGATTTTGGGGTTAGCGAGACGCAAAATCCTCTCTTCTCTTACAACCATCTTACTCTAAATACATCCAATAAGACATAAATAGAGTTTCTAGAGGTTTTCCCTCCAAACCCCAACCATATTAACGCCCATTGTTCAAAATTTAAAATCTGCGTTGGGTGTCCCGAGTCAAACTATCGACAATTTTAGATAGAATGCAATTTTCTGAAAACCTCGCTCCAAACTGTCAACGGTTAGAGCCAATCCATTGACGATTTCCCTTGCTGCTGCTTGATTCCCTTTATACTTTTCGTGTGTATGCTTTCCACTCAGTATGTGAGACACAATTCACAACATTCAATTAGATTAACTCAAGGAAATCTTAAAGTCCATGATCTATATATAGAAGATAATGCTCAAGAAGCAAAGATTGACTCCGTAATCATGACTTGCAAAAAAGAATTAGGCTACAAACCTGTCAAGCTGCCCATAAGCTATTCAATGCTTGAGTTGATGTTGATTCATTTGTGTTTGTTTATTAAGTAACTTTGAATTTTAACTTGAACTTCAAGTTTGTCAACTAATTGAGCCAAAATCAATTACTGGGTTCACTAATTGGCTTGTTTATTAGCTTATTGCGTCATCTTGCAAATTGGCTTATTTATTATTTTGTTGTTGTTCACGAGCTAACTTGATATAAGTCACATTAAACATTTTTTTTAAAATTTTGAATATATTTTTTCCTAAATTATATTTATTAATTATCAATTATCAATGTCCTTTTATTTTAGTTAAAAAAAAAAAAAACCCAACCCAGCATTATAGAGATTGATAGCTACAAATTCACTTCATACTAGTCCGTTGCAAAAGTTTATTCGAGTAAATATATATGGACTACAGACAGTGGGGGTAGCCCCATCCCCTATCTCAAATCTTATACAAAACTTGAACACGATCACGCTTCCCACTTCAATCTCCGGCCAACCGGTTGGACTGTTTCACACCAACCACATACTTAGTATTACTATTATTTAAGCAGACAAACCATATTGTAAGTTGCAAATGACTCACGGAGTAGGTATATATATATATATAGAGAGAGAGAGAGAGAGAGAGAGAGAGAGAGATGCATGCATCACATCCATCATCGACGATCTTCATCACCTCCTCCAACCGGTCGATCACAATTCCTCACGGCCGACGGCCAACTCGTCAGTGATTTCAGACTCAATAACACCGTTGCCGGAGCTGGTAGCGGCCGCTTTGGTCAATCGAAAGCTGTCGGGGCACAGGCTCTTGGAACCGGGGTCTAGCGGCGGGCAGTCCGCGTAGTCATGCTCGGCGGTGGCATGATCCACGCAGACATCGACCTCGAAGAGCTGCACCACGCCCTCCTTGTCCTTGTTGCACAGCAGTATCACTTTCTTCCCGCCCGCCAGTTTCGAAACGATTCCGTTAAAATCTTCCTTGTCGACGGTCTGGCCTTCCGGGTACTTTCCCGCGTCCTTCAGCACTTTTCCCAGATTCACTTTGGAGAAGAGGGAGAGTCCTAAGTCGAAGTGGGCGGGCGGTTGCAGGCCGGAGAACTTGCCGTGGGTTTCCCACTCGTGATCCCAGAATTGTTGATTTGTTCTGGTGCTGTAGCTAAGCCAGTCTTGCTCCATCTTTGTTTTGGTTTCTTCTGGGAAAGTGTTCCAGTCGATGTGGTCGGGGCCGGGAGGGTCTCGGTAAAGGGCCCAGGGGCCGTGGATGGTGAATCGATCGGGAGGAGTGTTGTACCTGCATTTGGTTTGGCCGTTGCAGAGGGAGGTTGGCCAGAAAATGGCCATTTTTATGATTCTGCCGGGGTTCTGGCTATGGGGTGGGGATAGGGATATTGGTTTTGGTTTTTGTTTTAGGACTAAGAGAGTGATGAAGCTGGTGAGTAAGAGAAGTAGGAGAATAATTAGAGCTCTTGGCGGTGGCCACATCTCGAACAGATGTGCACAATATTGATCTATTGTGCTTTCGCCTATCTTCGTGTTTGCCAATGCTTCTATATATACACATGGGTGAAATTTTCCATTATTTTATTTATTTAATTTGGATAAATTTGAACAAATGCTGCCTCCCTCCTAGGCTCCTTTGCTATGAAGATATGCATAATGTCACAATCTACACCTAACACATTTAAGAGGTTTAAATTGCCTTGAAGGTAGACCTAGGTTGACTACAAGGTTTCCTCATAAAAGAGGCATTGGGCTTGACTTTGCACAAAAGCTAAATTTTGACTAATGAGATCGTTCTTCCTCTCTTTGGTGGTGCTTATGTAGGTGCAAAGGGTTTGTTTAACTTGGAATTTTGACGACTGATAATAAAAATTACATGTAAGTAGATTTAGGTCAAATGACTTTATATAAAGATGAATCATTTCAATTTTGTAAGAAGCCTTAATTTAATGGGGGTAAAATTGTGAATGCAAAAGGTTCAAAAGCAGTTAATATATCCCCATAGTTGAGCCAAGGCCATTATAATTAACTAAAGTGCTAGGCCATTACAATTAATTAAATATAGTGTGCGCTTTGTATGGTGTTTGTATTTTGTACTAAATTGGGTGCAACACATTTTTTGTAGTCCATCAAGAGGCCTATTAGACTTGCACTACACAATAATAAATGAATAATTCATCCTTTAACCCAAATATCTTTCCCAGTTCAATAGGCTAGGATAAGTATATGGTAATTTATAAAGATCAATAGGTCATGTTTAGTGCAATATATCAGTATGTGCTATTAAGTACTAGCCAAGATGAGATTCTTACCTTTTATACCTGGTAATTGATCAAATAGAAGAAGAATGAGGATGTCATGCTTATGTTTTCTAGCACTCCTCCTTCCTCTGGCTACCAAACCCTTCACACCTAACCTCCATTGCAACTTATACCTAGCTTCCATGTTGACTAAATCATAATACCCCATTAGAATTAAGCTCATATACAAATTTTTTATTCTAAAACCCCTTCCTCTAAGCACCTTCACCACCCATCAATGTTGCCAATGCCCCCTCCAATTTTAGGTCTCTCTCTCTCTCTCTCTCTCTCTCTCTCTCTCTTACGCATGCACACACATTCATTCACACATGTATGCATGTATATGTACACACATACACACATTATAAATGCTACAAGTCCCTTTCTTTGCTCATACCAAAGATGATGGGCAGGAAATCCGTGGTTATGTATGACATGAGTTTCCACAAGGTACATATAATATAGCATGCATTGCTTTACTTTTGTTTAGTTTCCAGAAATAGGGATATATACAAGAAAAAGTACGTTCTTTCTTTCATTTTCTTGGGTTTTCTCAACCATCAAACGAAGTTAAATGGGGATATATAATGGGATTAGATCCTTAATTAGAAGAAGATTTTAGTTATTTTTGTTTATTTGATCCGTTTGATTTGATTTAGAATTATTTGTCATTAGACATTCTCTTAATAAACAATCCATGAATGTGTTTTTTTAGGTTTTTATGAGGGTATTTTGGATGAAATTTGTATAGATTTAGGTGAATTAGGATGGAAGAAAAATGGAAATAGTAGACTATAATTTAGAATCAATGTTCCTTTTAATTGGCGCTGTGTTTGGGAATATAGATTTCAGACTTTGGATTTGGATTTAGGTAAATTTGGGCAAATTTTCAATACAAATTTATATTATCATGCCCTTTATATATAAATCACAAGAACCAAATACAAGAGACGGCATGTAACCTTTTATAACCCATCCAAACAATCCAATTCCATTCTGTGAACCTTAGTCACCAAACCAATTAAACACACCCTGATATTGTCCCATAAATGTAAGACAAGATATATGATTAAGACATAGTACACATTTGGAATTTAAATCAAAATAATTCACCTAATAGAACTTAAGACTAAATTTTTATTGTTTTGTTGTATAAGGTATAATCACAGCCATCTTTGATAATAAAAACTTAAGATCAACCGAGTTCGATATATCTAATAATCAATTCATCTCCTCCCTTTTCAAAAAATTAATTCATCTCCTCATACATGTTTGTAAACAATGTTGGACAGTATAGATCGATGCCCTATGAGAAGTGGGAAAGAGATGTATATTAATTAATGTAAAGTTGATTTAATTAGTTTAATTTTGTTTAATTTAATGGTAACGGTCTCATTGATTTGGCCGCCTTAATAGACCATCTGAATATATATATGCACCAATATTCAAACCCCATGCATACGTCCACCAGTTCTTAGCAAGAAATCTAGTGCTATATTCTTGTTTAATGAATATGGAACCTTCCATAATGAAAGACTTCATGGTTATTTTAATTTATATTAGTCTCTAATCATCTAGATATGCATGCTCGTCATTACTTAATTACTATATACATAATTTTCTTTTCAAATCAGTGTTCGATCCCATCCCGTGTTATACTGTCTGGAATATTAGAAAAATAATTTCTTTGTTTTTAATAAAAAAAGTACATTCAAATTTTATATACTGTTAGGACTTTACATTTATGTGTGAATATATATTGTAGAAGATTATATGTCAAACGAATGCATGTAATATGAAACGAGCCATCCCGCGTATAGTGCTAAGAACCTTCCTACTTGCTAAGATATTCATGTTAGAAAATATTTTCCATGATTAAAAATAAGTCTCTAAGTCCTTGATATGTCCTAAGAGCTTCAATCAACAATATTGAAATTTGAAGTATTTACATGAAACTTTAACAAGATAAAAACTATCTAAGAGCCTAAGTCTTCATGTCTTATAGCTTCCATACTTTGTCCAACCTTTAACCAATTCTTCAATATGCTTCATTCATCATGTCTCATAGTCTTAAGCGTAGACGTCATTCAAGTTCCTCAAGTATACTTTCATAAAAACACTTGAGCCCTGAAACTTAACTTAAGCAAACGTATTAAGGCACCTTGATTTGTTATCATCAAAACAAGATTACGCCTTGTTAGGTCAACAGATGGTGATCAGAAATATTAATTCCATTCTCTCTTCTTTTCTCTAGGGGGAGAGTAATGGTAGGATGAAAATGAAATGGCGTGCTTGGTCAAAGGTTTGTAAACCCTTAGATGAAAGGGGTGTTGGCGTAAGGGACCTTAATGACGTTCAAATATCTTTTCACATGAAGTTTTCTTGGAGACTTATGATGTTAGATAATCTTTGGACCCATTTCTTTAAGGCTAAATATGTTAAATTAGGTCACATGGTTTCAGCTAATTCTACTTATACGGGCTCTCGATTTTGGAAGACAATCTTAAAGGTTTTTCCAGAGGTATATAAGAATGTTTATGTGAAGGTTAGAGAAGGAAAAACTTATTTTTTGTTTGATAAGTGGTTGAGCAATGGTCCCCTTGCTGAGTGTTCTTATAATCTGACATCCCGAGTTAAAAATTCAAGACTGCTGGGAGTCTGAGAATTGGGATACTGATATGCTGAAAGAATTGGTGGGGGTCCCCAAAACGAATGTGATTTTGTTGTCGTCTATAAAGCATAAAGTAGAGCCTGATGTGTTTATTTGGAAACCTTCTATAAATAGAAAATTTTCAACCGCCTTGGCTTGGGAGGTGATACGAATTAGAAGGGAGCAGTGACTGTAGATGGAGTGGATATGACATAAACTACTTCCTAAGAAAGTATCGTTGTGTATGTGGAAAGCCATGTTCCAATGTCTTCCTGCAGATGAGAGAGTGCAGAAACTAGGATTTGATATGGTCTCATATTGTAACTGCTGCATGGATAAAAAAGAGGAGTCTCTCAATCATGATCTAACTACGGGATCCATCGCAAGTATGGTATGGAAGAGAGCAGTGTCTGTCTTGGGAATTCTAAATTTTGATATTGAACCATGGAGGGTGAAAATTATTAGATGGTTTAGATGTGCCAAAATATCATCCCAAAAAGGTACAATGATCGGTTAGTTACCTACTATAATTTCTTAGAGACTATAACTCACACGTTGTAAAACCCGCATGGAAGATAAGTATTAGTCGGAGAATGCAGTTTATTTATCTGTGAGGTTTTGACTCGTGAAAATTGCAGAAGGTGTGAAGGGTTCTCTGCCCTCTACAGATAAGAACTTATTGGAAGAGTTCTAGGTGAAAATGAAAAATAATGAAGGTTAGAACTTCCCAAAAAGTAGTCTGCAAAAAGCCTCCCATAGGTTGGTTGAAGCAAAATATAGATGACTCTTGTAAAGGAAATTCAGATTATAATGGTGGTGGTGACATCATCTGCGACTCATCGGGTGATATTAAGGCTGCTTTTTTCTGAATATTTGAGCCATGTACTAACAATGGAGCAGAATTGCAAGCTCTTACTAGTGGTGTTCACCTCTAGAAAGAGTTGGAATATCAAAATATTTCTATTGAAATCGACTCGGGATTGGTGGTGGGATGGCTCACATATGGAATTTGTTCCTCTTGGTACTTATGAGACTTTTGGGAATTGTTAGAGGAAGAGTTACAAGGTCTTCAGTTCTCTATAAAGCACCAATTTAGAGAAGGAAAATCAAGTGGCGGATTTCTTAGCTCGTCAAGGTGAGGGAGGCAACACGAATAAATATTTTGTAGGTGATGTGCTATTGAGCAAAATGAGAGGTCTCATTCATATGGATAAGATGAATATTCCAAACCTTCACCTTTAATTATCATCATTTGGTTTTCCTCTGTTTTTCTCTGGTTTATGTTTACAGGTAATTGACATCATTTTGCAGGTAATTTGTTAATGTTTATTTTTGTTTGGTTTTGATTACATATATACATGTTTAGATTGTTTTACTTGTAATGGTACTAGTTTATATATATATATATTAGTATTGGTTTTGATGCTTGGGACAATTTTGATAGTTTATTTTTATATCCCATGGGTCCTACTTGTAACCATGCTATTCCTTCACCATAAGTGAGGGCTATCAATAAAATTGGGGTTTTCGTTAACAACTCTCATTTTGTCCTTTCTTAAAATTACTGAGGAGGATGCAAATGGTCTATCGCATGCGTGCATCCCACCCACAACTCTTTTTGATATATATATAAGCACAATACCCATGAACTGCCACTGAATCACAATGTTGTTGAAGATGTCTCCACCATTATTATTGACAACTTTCTTCATCCTCTCCCCTCTCTATTCCCCTACTTCTCCACAGCCCCCCACGGCTAGTAAGAACAACACAAGACTCTTGAGGAGGATTCAAGTGGTCCATCGCATGTGTGCATCACACCCACAACTCTTTTTGATATATATATTTTAAGTAGGTTGGTTGAAGCTAAATATAGATGACTCTTGTATAGGAAACCTGGATTCTTGTGGTGGTGGTGGTGGTATGATCTACGACTCATCGGGTAATATTAAGGCCGATTTCTCTAAAAAATTTGAGCCAGGTACTAATAATGGATTAAAGTTGTGGACTCCTACTAGTGGTGTTCGATTCTATAAAGAGTTGAGATATTAGAATATTTGTATTAAAAGCGACTCAGAATTGGGGGTGAGATGACTCACATATGGAATTTGTTCCTTCTAACACTTATGAGACTTTCGGGAATTGTTAGAGTAGGAGTTACAAGGTCTTCAGTCATCTATAGAGCACTAATTTAGACAAGGTAATTAGGTGGCGGATTTCTTGACTCGTCAAGGTGAGGGAGGCAACACGAGAAAATATTTTGTAGGTGATGTGCTACCGAGTAAAATGAGAGGTCTCATTCGTATGGATAAGATGAGTATTCCAAGCCTTCGTCTTTAATTGTCATCATTTGGTTTTCCTTTGTTTTTCTCTGATTTATGTTTGCAGGTAATTGACATCATTTTTCAGACAATTTGTTTATGTTTGTTTTTGTTTGGTTTTGATTATATATAGGCATGTTTAGATTGTTTTAGTTGGATAATGATACTACTGGTTTTTGTTTTTTAGTATTTGCTCTTATATCTAGGATGGTTTTGATAGTTTTTTCGTAAATCCTCTGTATCCTGCTTGTAACCATGGTATTCCTCCACCACAAATAAGGGTTATCAATAAAATTGGGGATTTACAAATAAACTATCAAAACCATCCCAGTCATCAAAACCAATACTAAAAAAAAAACCAGCACTATTATCCAACTAAAAATAATCTAAACATGCATATATGTAATCAAAACAAAACAAAAAAAAACATAAACAAATTACCTGCAAAATGATATCAATTACTTGCAAACATAAAGCAGAGGAAAAAGAGAAAAACCAAATGATGATAATTAAAGACGAAGACTTGAAATACTCATCTTATACATATGAATGAAACCTCTCATTTTACTCGGCAGCACATCACCTACAAAATATCTTCTCGTTTTACCTTCCTCACCTTGACGAGCCAAGAAATCTGCCACTTGATTACCTTCTCTAAATTGGTGCTTTATAGAGAACTAAAGACCTTATAACTCCTCCTCTAACAATTCTTCAAAGTCTAATATGTACTAGGAGGAACAAATTCCAGATGTGAGTCATCCCACCACCAATTTTGAGTCACTTCCAATAAAAATATTTAGAAATCTCAACTCTTTACAAAGCCAAACACCACTAGTAAAAGCCCGCAACTTCGATCCATTATTAGTACATGACTCAAATTTTTTAGAAAAAGCGACGTTAATATTACCTGATCAGTCGCGAATCATACTACCAACACAACAAGAAGCTGGGTTTCCTATACAAGAGTCATCTATATTTAGCTTCAACCAATCTATTGAAATATATATATATATATATATATATATATATATATATATATATATATAAATCAAAAAGAGTTGTGGGTGTGATGCACACATGCGATGGACCACTTGCATCCTCCTCAAGAGTCTTCTATTGTTCTTACTGGCGGTGGTGACCGGTGCAAACTGCAAGTGCACAGTATCGTAGTTTTATAATATAATGATGTGTAGAGTATCGTCCTCAGGGATTGATGTCTTAATTTTACCAAGTAACGAAATTTTACTAACCTTGATTTTATTTAGAAAAATTAATAATTTTAGACTGCAAAATTTAAACAAAACTACTTTAAATAAACTATTCAGGAGAATTTAAAACTGGATACCGCGGGTCAAATTGATGATGGTGAAAACTTCTAGAAAATCGATTTCATCTAGTTTCTCACTATGCTTTACTCATTTAGCTAATTCAACTTCGTTTTCTTTGTTCGTTAGCAAATCGCCAATTTTTCCAAAAGCCTCTTTCGATAGTCAATCAGAACCTATTCTTGTTTATTATTTAACATAAGAGTATGCAAATTAATAACACAAGAACGCAGTAAGACCCTCGATTTTTAATGCTACATAGGTTCATATAAGTCTTTCGATCTCTATATTTACCTACGCTGAATTATCCAAGATCTATCCTATAATCCCCCCTTTCGGTAGCAAATCACAAGACTAAAATCATTTAATTAATGGCTAGTTAATTAAAAGCATTAGGCACAGAATAACTCAAACAAACATTAATGAAAACTACTTCAGATTAGCATCAAAGAGCAAGCATAGTTCGAAACTGGCTACATCGTTTTCTTAGAATTCAAAAATTTAGTTCATTCCGAAAATTAAATCCAACATAACAGATTTCACCATATTTTCTTCAATTTGGAGCGTACGGGAAAGATCAACACTCGCCGTACCGCCGTCGCACGTCATGAACACCCCGAACACTGCCGTTGTTCGCCGCCTTCAGATTCTGAAAAGATATTATTTTTGCGTGCTTCCAACTCTCCTTTGCTGGCTATGTGTGTATCTTCGCAGCGCCCCCAAAAGAAAACCACAAGAAAGCTCCCAAAAAAAATAATTTCTCCTAAGAAACTTTCTGTGTGTTGGGCCTCCCTTGCGTGTCTCACAAAAAAATAAATTCTTTTTTTCTCCTATGGTGCGGCCTTCCTCTCTGTCCCAGCGCACGCTGCCCCCCTTCCTCTCTTCTTGCCCACGGCTCTCTCCCAAGGAAATCCTCCTCTTTTACTTTTTCATTCCTTTCCTTTTGTCTTTTCTTTCTTTGCTTTTCTTTCCTTTCTTTTTTTCTTTCCATTCTTTTGTCTTTCCTTTCTATGTACGCAGCGCCTCACCCTTCTGAGATGACCCGGCTGCATGGCCGGGTCACATCTCATTTTTATTTTTTTATTTTCTTTTATTTCTTTTTTTCAAAGGTACACGAACTGTCCTCCTCTTTCAAGCCCACTTTCGACCCTCTTATAGCTCGTAACTCTTGAATCTTAAAACACAAAAGATGTAGAGCTCTTTTTTAGCTTTTCCCAGAATTTTGAATCGTCTCGATCGGAGCTCGGATGAGAAAGTTACGCCAAGATTACGAAGAATTGTTGAAATAATCCATAAAACGGCGTATGCTAACTTCACGTCCGATTTTGATCTTGATGCATCCATTATTTCGCAAAATGCAAAATATGAAAATTATAGAACATTTTCTTATCTTTCTATGGCATCCTGAATAATCTGAATCGGAGGTTGGATGAGAGAGTTACGCACAGATTAAAAAGTGTCGTCGGTTTTTGGCTTCCGATAGTTGCGCTACAAGAAAAAATATCAAATTTCATAAATTACTTAATAAAACTCAAATATCATAAATAGAATATAATGTTAAAATATTGAGAGTAATTAGGCATTTAAATACAAAATAAGATTCCCAATGCATGATTTAAAGCACCTAATTATGCAATTTAAGGGCGTAATCTAGGGGGGGGGGGGGAGAGGGGTTGTGGAGAAGCAAGGGAACAGAGAAGGGAGAGGATGAAGAAAGCTCTTCTGTTGTTGTCGCGACGTCCCGTAGCGCGTGTGCCTCGGGGTGGCGAAATAAAAATTGTGGTTTAAATTTTCAGGAAAAATAGGAATGGAGTTGCCACTAACCTTTTAGTGTGTTTAGAACACTTGATTACTACCCAATTAAGGGTAGAATTGGTCTGCGTTACCAAAACCGAGATCGAGAGTTCAGTTACGTGAGGGAAAGGTACGAGCACCCCCTACGCGCTCGTTCTTATGAACGATACCGAATTAATTATGAAATTATCCCAAAGTAAATTTAACAAGAC
This sequence comes from Malania oleifera, assembly GCF_029873635.1. Taxonomy (NCBI): domain Eukaryota; kingdom Viridiplantae; phylum Streptophyta; class Magnoliopsida; order Santalales; family Ximeniaceae; genus Malania; species Malania oleifera. The sequence goes on along the minus strand of NC_080427.1, from coordinate 53,046,612 downwards.
TTTTAAATTACACCCTTCTAGTGAATTTTTGAAATACACACAAAAATATATATAATATACATTCCCTTAGAACTGGGGTACATGAAGTTCGAAAGCTCATACCCTCTCATTATAATCATAGGGATAAAATTAAGAAAATATTTTTATAAAAATAAATACCATAGTACATATAAGGTCAAATAACAAAAATATTAAAAATAGTAATTATAATATTAATAATGAAAAGAATAATAATAATAATACTATAATAATGCTTCTTGCCATAATAATAATAATAATAATAATAATAATAATAATAATACACATATCATAGCACGTAAGTACTAAAAATAATACCACTAGAATAATAATAATAATAATAATAATAATAATAATAATAATAATAATAATAATAATAATCAAACCTTCAAAAGTAAAATTCTAATATTAACAATAAACAAAACTTCCAAAAACATGGCAATGAATCAAACCCTAAACAAACCCTAAATATACATGAAAAATAAGGTATAGTCCCAAGAGGGGGAGTGAATTGGATTTTAAAACTTTCTTTTAATTCATTTTGAGACTTCTTAAACTTCTTTTATTTCTTTTAATAATTCTTGACTTATTTGTTTAACTTTTTAATCACAAAAGAACTTAGATGCTTTTATCCAATCAACAATTGTTGATTTTATGATACCGATTTAAATTTGAATTCATGATATCTATTTAAAATTCATGATACCAATTGAAAATTTAATTCATGATACCAATTGAAAATTCTTTGAATTGATTAATAGGGAAACAATCATAATATAAGTAATATGACATAACACTCCCCCTGAATTCAATATATTCAGTTTTGTTATCAATTTTTGCTTTCATCATCCTATATTTCAAAACATTGATTCACATTATTTATCAAATATCAATATTATGCTCATTAATGTCATACTATGCTCATAAATATAATTATTCTTGTCATGTTTTAAAAATCAATTGATCTTTTAGATTGTGATACCAAATGAGCCCCCTCCTTTTTTTTTTTTTTTTAAAGTTGTGATACCAATTAAAAATTTTAAAATATGATACCAAAAATATTCATGGATACCAAAGACTTTATAGTACCAAAGTCATTATCACATTATACACAACTCATGGATACCAATATAACCATTATATCTCTCATAGCTCATGGATATCAATATAAAAAGCAGTAAGTCTATCCATGTAATTCATCAATAGCATGCATGATCAAGGATTAATCTCATATCAAAATTCATGCTTATACTTAAGAATCTCACGCTCAAATTTTCAACATAGTGAGCCATAAATTTTCAATATAAGTCAAGCATATCATGTAGCATATCATATAGACATGTAAGCATATAGCATCTTATATAGTCATTCATTCTCAAACTTATCTTAAACTCTTCTTTAAGTTTTTCTATTTTAACTAGTTTGTTTGTTGATCATGAATTAAGTTACTTTCCCATTTTTTTTTTTAAGAGAATGACTTAATCCATGGATTTTTTCATTTATGAACTAGTCTATCATCTTGGTACCCATACTTTCTTGGGTCCGGTTGGTTTCATAAATGATGTTTCTTTAACTCTCTATATTTGTTTAGTTCTCACACATTTTCTCTTAAATGGACATTCAAACTTTATGTGTCCCTTTTTCTTACATTGATAACATATAGTGTTGGTGTAGGCATTAGAGGATGTGCTTGCATTATCTTTGGAGGCTTTTGAGAAATAACTCATATAAAGATTTCTTTTCTGTTTATTTTTAATTTCATTAAATCTAAAGCCTTCTTTGTTTAGAGACATTCTTTGGGAGCCTACCATTTTGTCAAAGTTTGTTTTTCCTTTTGTAAAGTTATAAATGATCTTTTCTTTATGTTTAATCTGATTTTTGAGATCATTTAACTCTATCTCTTTCTTGTTGTAAACATTCTTTAGTGATTTTTCTAATTCTAGAGATAGTTTTCTTATCTTATCCTCTAATTTAGAAATATATATATCTTTCTTATATTCTCTAGAGGATAGTGATCGAAGGTCTTCTATCATCTTTTCATTCTTGTTTTCAAATTCTTTAATTTTTAAATCTTTTTCATTTTTAGTAAGATTTTTAGCTTCTAACTCCTTTGTCATAGCTTCATTCTTACTTTCTATTTTCTTGATTCTAGAATCCTTTTCTCTTTCTGCAGCCTTAAGGAATTCTAACTCTTTCATTATTCCTTCATTCATATTTTTCAATGAAGTATTTTGTTTAATTACTTTAATTAGCATCTTATGAACTTTGAATAAATCATTTTGAAGTTCTTCATAAGATGACATGCTCTTATCATCGGATTCATCACTACAAGAATTATTTAAAGATTTAAATGAGGAGCTTTCCTCACTGTCCCAAGCCATAAAGCATGTATAAGCAACCTCTTGGTCACTTGATTCATTTTCTGAACTACTTGTACTCATCATGTCTCAAGTAGTGGCTTTCATGGCCTTATTCTTTTTCTTCTTAGATTCTTTCTTTAGTAGTGGACATTCTGGTTTAATATGTCCTACTTTGTTATAATTGTAACACGTAGGAGTTTTATTCTTTGATTTCTTGCTAACTTTTTCTTCTTCTTCATTTGATTCATATTTGGATTTTCTTTTGAATTTATTTTTCCTTCTTAGAATTTTTTCTAGCTTTTTAGATATAAAGGCTACTTCATCTTCATCCATTTCTTCTTCACTACTTGAGTTCTCTTTTGAGGCTTTAAAGATTATTGTGTCTTGAGCTTTGGTTTTACCACTCTTTTCATTCATTGCCATTTCGTATGTGAGTAAAGAACCTATAAGCTCATCTAAGGAAGTGGTTTTCAGATTTCTTCCTTCCGTTATGACAGTGGCTTTTGGTTCCCATTTAGGTGGCAGCACTCTAAGAATTTTCCTTATCATCTCATAAGAAGTGTATGTTTTTCCTAGTGCATTTAGGGAATTGATTATGTGAGTAACCTAGTAAACATATTAGTTATGGATTCATCCGGGTTCATTTTAAACACTTCATATTCACTTGTAAGCATATCGATCCTATTATCCCTAACATCTATAGTGTCTTCATATATTACTTCTAATTTGTTCCATATCTCCTTAACTGATTTGCAAGTCATTATTCTATTAAATTCATTGGCATCTAAAGCACAATATAGAACATTTGACACTAGAATTTACTTGTAGCATCTTATAGTCTAAGTCTGTCATATCAATTTTCTCCTTAGGGACTTGTTTTCCATCAACTATCTTAGTGGGAATTTCGTCACCTTCCATGACAACCTCTCATGCTTTCTAATTCATAGTTTGAAGATATATTTGCATTCTCTTTTTTCCTGAAGGTATAGTTCAAACCACAAAAGATTGGTGGCCTAGTTGAAGATTGTCTCTCTCCAAAGGGAGCTACGCCTAATTGAGCCATTTAGATCTTTTTATAACTACTAATTAAGATTTGCTATAACCCCGCTTTGACACCAATTGAAAAACAAGGTGTAGTCCCAAGAGGGGGGATGAATTGAATTTTAAAACTTTTTTTTAATTCCTTTTTAGAATTCTTAAATTTCTTTTATTTCTTTTAAACAATTCTTGATTTGTTTGTTTAACTCTTTAATCACAAAAGAACTTAGATTCTTTTATCCAATCAACAATACTATTGCTTAGCCAAACAAGTAATTAGTTATTCAACCAAATAGTCAAGCCAATCAATCAATCACAAATTAAAAGTAAACAACCAAACCAAAATTAACACATACATGACTTTTGGCAATGTAAGCACTTAAAATAGTTTGTTTGTTTATATAAGCCCTGTATATATGAAATTTGTACTTGCTGATATAAAGCCCTGTATTGATGGTTTTGCTTCTTCAATATGATGTGCAATATAACATTCAATTAACACAATATCTACACTCTTCTCAATATTCAGAACTCAACTAAACTCTCAGTTAATTTATCCTTGGACTGTTAACCAAGTAACGTACTCTCGTATGGTTTCCGCAAGATATGGTATAACCAACGTACTTCCTTTTGGTTTTCGCAACCCAAATCAAAATTAGACTTCAAGTTTATTTGATTTCTTTATTACATAGTATATATGATTATCAATTAAACCATCCACACAATTTAAATATGCTGAAAATAAAAAGTAAGGGAAAGAGAGAGTGAGATGGAGATTTTTACGAGGTTCGGCTTATACCTAGCCTACGCCCTCGCATTTGGCAAATCATCAAAGGATTCACTAAACCTATTGCTTTGGCGGGCGAAACAAACCTTTACAACACTCCTTGGTTAAGGCTAGAGCCCGCCTTCTCCAAACGATGTCCCCTCGTTCAGTCACTCCTTAACTAGGTTAGAACCTGCCTGTTTAAGCAATATCCCCTTACTTAGCAAACAATCCAAACAATACTTGGAATTGTTAATCTACAAGAAATAAATCAAATAGATGTGTACAAGAACTTGCTCACACAAAGAGCTGATTAGTACAACAATTTAGAAACTAATATACTTCAAAGTAAATAACAATATGAAATTTAACTTGAAGCTCAATGAAATATATCACCGATTAATTATTTCAATGATTGAAGGATTTAAAATTTGTGACACAAGATTAGTGATTGAATTAGCAAGACCTCAGCAAATTTTGTAGACGGAATGAAAGAGCCTTTGAGTGTTGAGAGCAATTGAGAGAGATTTTGAATTTTTGTTGAATTTGAATTATTTGTGTATTAATTCAATGATATTTGAGGCTAATATATAGACTTTAAAAGGTATGTAACTTGGTCCCCAAGTGACTTGGAGTATTCTCCAAGTTTTCACAAAGTTTGAGCCCCAAGCAAACCATTTAAAAAATATTTCCGTTGAGTTATTTTTAAAATTATGTTCGTGGCAGTCGCCTGCTACACTCTGGTAGTCGCCTGCCATGTTATTTTTAAAGGAGCAGTAAGGGCAATAGGGTGGTAGTCGCCTGCCAGGACACAACCAGTCGCCTAGCTTGACCACCCAGACACCTGTCCTGGTTCAGGCAGTTTACTGGTTGCTATCAACTTTGAGTATCCTTCTGTTTTTCAGTCATAAATTTTTCTTTGTAACTCCAAATTTGATGATCTTGGTATCAAATGAAAGCTAAGAGAAAATCCTGCAACTTTAATATTGAACACTTGTTAAAATAAAGAGTTTTTTATAGAGAAAAATATACCTCAATGCATATGTAGAAAAATTAACAGCATTTTGAAAATCCTCTTTTTGGTGCTTTTCATTCAAAAATGATTCTAAACTTTTTGAAATAATTTTTGACCTTATAAAAATATTTTCCAAGTATGTTAAAGGTATTTAGGTCCAATAAATTAACTTAAAAGTTTCATGTATCCATATTGAAATTATTTGAAGTACTTACATGAAATTTCCTATAAATTCTCTCAAATTTTCAATTCTTGAATTTCTTGAGGTCTTTATGCTTGTTTCATCTTTCTTTGAGCTTTCATCAAGTTTTCTTTAATCTTCATGCTCTCATGATCTTCAAGTTTTATCATTAAATCCATTTTTGAATCTATGCTTCAAGCTTGATATAATCGTCCTTATTTGAAGTACAAGCTTTCATGAATTCTTTAACTTTTCATTCATCATTGAGTCCTGAAAATATATCACTTAAACAAAGCATGTTAAGTTCTACTTGTTTGTTAGTATCAAAACAAGATGTTAAACCTTGTAAGGCCAACAAGACAGCGTCAATCCAACCCTAAAAAGAATAATTTACAATAATATGGAAGTAATTTGAAGCCTAAAATAAATTAATATGTATACATGTGATAGTAATATGGTAACATATCTATCCTAAAATTAATACACAAGTTATATGGAAGCTTAAGCCCTAAACATGGAAACCAATCAAAATCTTAAACATGCTTAAATAATAACATAACATAATTACAATCATAAATAATAATAATCAAAAGCCCTAAATGCTATATAAATAACAAACATGGTGAAAAAAAAAAATTGAATATATAATCAATAAGTATTGTAATAACGATAAATACACGATAATAAGGGGAGAAAAAAAGAACTTTAACAATAATATACAATAACCATAATACTATTTGTCTAACATATATACAATAAAATGATGACAAGAAAGTTCAAAATTTAAAAATTGAAGCGAGCCCCAACAAACAAAAAGGAATCTCACAAAAAATGAGAACAAACCGATTAGTATTTACGGTAATAAAAAACAATTACGGTAATAAAAAACAAAACAAAACAAAACAAGATGGTACTAAAGAAACAAAGTATGTGTGTGTAAGGCCGGAGTGAGAACCTCACCTAACTATGGCCGGGATCTGGGGACAGCACAGGCTGCCGGAGTGGAGGGAGATTGTTGCTGTTGTTGCTGTGGGAGAGAAGTCCTCGGAGTGGCTCCTGGCTGCTTTGCTGTGGCTGGAGATGATGGGAGCGTGGAGTGGCCGCCGGAGTTGAGAGTCATGTGGGTGGTGCTCACGGCTGTTAGCGTGACACGACTGCTGTGTGTGGGGGGTTGACACCGGACTGGGATCGAGAAAGACGAAGCTGGGGGATCTCGCAGGGAGCAGAGCTACACCGCAGCTGGTCTGCAGACAATACCGGAGCGGGTGTGATAAGCTATTGGTCGTGAGGGTGGCCGGAGGATGGTGACGGCGATGAGGATGGCTGGTTGAGACGATGGTGAGGTCAAGAGGTTGGATGGGGAGAGTGAGATGGGAGAAGGAGGAAGAGGGCAGCGACTGGCTGTGAGGAGTGCAAGCAGGGACTGAAGTTGGATGGTGGCCGATTTTTAGCGGTGGTACGATGGAGATGGTCGTGGCTGCTGCTGCTTGGCCGTGGTGGTGCCGGAGCAGAGGGTGAGATGAAGGAGCTGAGATGGAAGGGAGAGAGAGGTAGGAGACGAGATGGAGAGAATGAGAGGAGGGGGGGCTGCCGCCGGGTCCAAGGTGGGGAGAGAGAGAGAGATGGGAGAGGGGCTGTTGGCTGCGTGAGAATGAGGGAGTTTCTCTCCGCCCCCTAGCCGTGTGTGCTATGCGAGTCCCCCTCTTATGCTTTTATAACATTTTTCCAAAATCCTAAACTCTTCTTTTATTTATTTATTTATTTTTGTACTTTTATGGTAATAATAATAATAATAATAATAATAATAATAATAATAATAATAATAATAATAAGATTTGAAAATAATGATAATACTAATAACAATAATAATAAATAGAAATAGTAAAACTAATTATAGTAAAGTAATAATAATAATAATAATAATAATAATAATAATAATATAGTAACCCCTTTGTTATATTTGATTCAGACAAAAATAGGGTGTTTACAGTTGCCCCTCTTTGTAGTCTTTGTTGTTTCAATATAACGACAGGAACTGTCTTACGTTTTTGTAGCAACAAGCCTGTAAAGATAAAAAACACTTATTTTAGCGAGGTCATCACTACAAAAAAAATTAGTTTTTAGTGATGAATGCAATTTTGTCACTAAAAGTTGGTCACTAAAATCGTCACTAATACAACACTATTAGTGACGATTTTAAAACCGTCATTAATACTTTCGTCACTAAAAACTGTGCAGAAAATAATTTTTCGTACAAAAATTTTTTCAAAAAATATTAGCGACGATTTTAGGGTATTAATGACGAATTTAATCCGTCACTAATAATAGGGTATTAGTGATGGTTTTGAAATCGTCACTAATAGTGTTTTTATTTAAAAAAAAATATAAAAAATAATTTAGTTAAGGGTATTAGTGACAGATTAGGAGATTCGTCACTAATAATAGGGTATTAGTGACAGTTTTGAAACCGTCACTAATAGTGTTTTTATTTTAAAAATATATATATATATATATATATATATATAATTTAGTTAAAGGTATTAGTGACGGATTGAGAGATTCGTCACTAATAATAGGGTATCAGTGATAGTTTTAAAACCGTCACTAATCATATTTTTATTTAAAAAAATATAAAAATAATTTATTTAAGAGTATTAGTGACGGTTTTGAAATCATCACTAATAGTATTTTTATTTAAAAAAATATAAAAATAATTTAGTTAAGAGTATTAGTGACGGGTTGAGAGATTCGTCACTAATAATAGGGTATTGGTGACGGTTTTGAAACCGTCACTAATATTTTAACTTAAGCTAAATTTGTTTCCGCGTGTGCACGTTTACCTCTCCCTCCTTTCCCAATCTTCCTTTCCCTCCTCCCTCCTTTCCTCTTCCCTCATTCCTTCTTCCGACTACGCGTCCTCTCCATCCCTCCCTTTTTTTTTATTTTTAATGCATAAGAAAGGTGATTCCTCTGTTTTCTAGGGTTAGATAGGGAGATGGATGATCATCGTAGAGGGAGTAAGAGGGGGGGGGGGGGTTGAAGATTGGGACGAGGATGAGTTCGAGCTCGGAGTTGGTGAGGTCGATCCAGGAGGTGTTGTGGGTGTCGATGGAGTCCGACTGGGCGGTGGTGATCGTGACGACTTCAGTGGCTGTGATTGTCGGCTTTGTGATGTTTTTGTGGTAGAGATCGGGAGAGCAAGGGAAGGAGGTGAAGTCAGTGGTGGCGCTGAAGTCTATGGTGGCTGGGGCGGAGGAAGATGGGGCTGAAGCTAATTTGGGGAAGACAAAGGTTACTATCTTCTTTGGTACTTAGAACATTCTTGAATAAAGATCTAATTTGGGGAAGACAAATGTTACTATCTTCTTTGGTACTCAGAACATTCCTGAATAAAGATTCATGAATGTGTTATTTTTTTTTCCCTATAGGCACTTGGTTTTTTGCTTGTTTTGAAGATAGAAAATAAAATACTATCATACAGTGGCAATCATGTTCTGGGCTGGTGTGATGATTGTATTTATTAATTTTTGTATTAAGGAATCAAATTTTTGTTTACTAGTTCAAGGGTTGAATATGGTTCACTTGTTTATGTATTCTGAAAATCCTTTTTTGTTTCTTATTAGATCTATATTTTTTATGATGTCTACTACATTTTTTGGAGCAACCAAACAGAGCATTATGATTCAGATTGAATCTGTGGTTAGACTTCTTCTTCCTTATTTTTTTTCCATAGTGAGGCCTTGCGAATTTTCTTTTCTGTTCTCTTGTTTTGGGTTTGAAGTTTTGTATTCTACTTTTGTGATTTAGGATTCTTGTTTGATTGCAGCTAGAGATGGGTATATATCTAAGCACTCCCAAAACTGAAAAGTTGTCTGAAGATGGTAAGAATGATGGGCTTGAATACAGTTTATCATCCATGCAAGGGTGGCGAGCAACCATGGAAGATGTAGTTAGTAACAAAATTTACCTTTTGACGATTCTGGTCTAAAATATTTTTCAAAAATTTGGATAGTTTATAAAATGGGCTGAAGCCACTTGATAGTTTATAAGAGGCTTGTGTGCTACATTTTTTTTGGGTGTTGAAAGGTCATCAGATAGAATTTTCTGAAGTGATGTTGAGTAACAATCTTTCAAATATAGTCAATGGGTTGAACTTGGAGTTCTTGACATCAAGCTGAAGGCAATTGATATGTTCATTATTGATCATTTAAATTTTAGATTTTAATAACTCGCTGCATAATTTGTTTGTGAATTGTTAGACATTATGAGTTTGTCATTACCTTTTTGAGAAAAAATTTAGACATTATGAGTTTGACATTACCTTTTTGAGGAAAAATTTTGACATCTTTTTACGAGTACAAACTTTAAGAAATTTGGCATGCACCTTATCAAGTGTTTCTATTTTCAATTTCTATATGTTGGAAGGGTTCTATGTGGTTATATATATATATATCTCCAAACAACCTTTTTTTTCCCCATACAATCATACACTAAAGTCACTAGCACAAATTTCTTTAGAAATGCCACAATCTTTGTAATGTCACAATTAAACAATCATTTTCTTGACCTAAAGGTTTTTGGAACTTGTGTGATAATGCCCGTGTTAACTCTTTACTAATAGTATGAATATTATGTTATTGACTAAGAATGTTTGATTTGCTAGCATGCTGCATATCCTGTTATGGATGCTTCCACTTCATTCTTTGGAGTTTATGATGGACATGGATGTAAGAATTGGGAGATTCAGGTACTCTTATAGTGGGTGGATGGTTATTTTTTATCTAGTTTACCCAGAGTTTCTTTTCAAAATTGATTTCAAATGCGATAAGCCTGCCTATGTAGACAAAATAAATTTTAGCCTTTCATCTGATAGTTTGTCTCTTATAGTTAAGGTATGATTTAAATATTAATTTTATTTCTCTTGAATCTTGATGCCCTTTTTGTGGTCATTGCATCCACTTGCCTTATTTACAAAAATTTATCACTTGGGTCTTTGAAATTCTGTAGAATGTTCTAATTGAAAGCAATGATTTGGACAAGATTCGGCCAAATTATGGAGCTAATTTAGTTATTTGTACACAAGATGAGTTGTTCTCAATTTGCATTCCATATCAAGGTATGTTAATTTGTTTCTTGTTGTTTGATCATCATGAATTTTTATTAAAGCTTCGGCACATAAGGTTGAAGAGATGAGTCTAGGAGAACAATACTTGAAGAATTAGTACCTATAACGACCTCAAAATCCTAATATAAAATGTAACATAATAAATGAAATGGTCAACTCGAACCCATAGGCAACGGGGACACCTGTCAATCACAACGGAAACCTAATCAGTAGTAAGTATAAAATCTCAAAAATCCAACCATAAGACATAATATCAGAGTTCACTACATCGTCAAAATACTGTATTTATACACATTCTCTAAAACATCAAATTAATTCTACGAGCAAACACAAAATAATTCTGACCCTAGTACAAAAGCTTACCCTCTTAACGGGGTAATATCACTGACTCAACGGCGGCCACGACCCGCCAGTCACTCAGGGTTTCCTGAAAATCATTTAATGTTTGGGGGTGAGACACTTCTCAGTAAAAGAAAATAAACTAAATACAGCTGTATGACAACATGAACATTTAGTACAATTATACATATACAGTACATTTCATATATCGGTAAACATTCATCATAACATACTAAATTCTCATATACTTTCATATTTACTAATAAATCATAACGTACATAAACATCTGTTATAACTGATAATACTAAAAACATACTCAAGATGAATAACTAACTAATGTAATGCATTAACCCCCATGATGGGTTGTGCAGCCCAAAGGTGGGATCTGACAATGGCTGGCCGACCACTGTCGAGTCAAAAATGTCTGTTAGTACGATGGACCCGCCACACCCTAGTCTGGACTGCAAGGTAGACGTCCACACTCTACTGAAAGTCACATCGACTATCCATCTCCCACCCCTTCGTGGGGTGGTTAGTACTAATTTGATCATAAACATCTGATCTATAAGCTATGGTACCGAGCTCTTGAACCGAACTAAACTAATATCCAGGTTCTGATAACATATAGTACATGATAATATAGCATCTTTCATAATTTCATAATTATGACCTTGTGCTGAACATTTCATAAATACGGCCTCGTGCCGATAATATGTAAATATGGCCTCGCGTCGAAATCATACATAAATACGACCTCGTGCCGAAATCATGCATAAATACGGCCTCGTGCCGAAATCATACATAAATACGGTCTCGCGCCGAAATCATTTCACATATGTATATCATTATGAAAATAATCAATTTATCATGTATTTTTCAACCTCATAATGTACTGTATACTTCCATAACTTCTCAAATCATACTGCATTCATATCATTATCATATCATAATATTTTTTCACGTAAAATAATATTCATGCCACACATTTTCTGTATAAAACTATGCATTGTATTCTGAAAATTATGATTTCTGGCATCTCATACATATATACACGTTTCAACGTAATAACAGCATTTTTCCCAAAGGTGCATTAATTCCATAATATTCAAATATCGTTTATATTTTCAGGAAATCAATTTGCTCATAAATAATAGTAATTTGCGTGAAAAATAACTGCTTTAGTTTATTCCCTTACCTGTCTACTGAGAAAGCCCCTAAAATGTCTTGGTCTAACACTCGTAGGATTTCCTGATTAATACCTTAAAAATGAAAACTCACAGTATTAAACTTCAGTATTTTCACGTGTATATCATTTCCTATAACTATCGTAAGACCAAATTTGACTTAAAAAACCTTACCTCAACTCAGGGATGATTCCCAACTTACTTTTACCAACGATCCGTTCCGACAGATTTAGAGAGAATTTTTCCAAGAGCGTCGTGGTGGCTTTAGATTGTCGAACCGGCGTAAATTTGACCCAAAATCGAAGAGAGAGAGAGAGAAAAAAAAAACTGAAGGAAAGAGAGAGGAGAGGGATTGCTTAATGGTGAAGTTAAAAATCCAGATTTTGATATTTATAGAACAGGGGATTTGTCGACGTGCCATGTCATTCGTCGACGAATCCTTTAATAATTTCGTCAACAAAATTCAGTCCTTATCAATGAAATTGAGTCGGCTCAAAACCTCTCTCGGTATTTCCTCATCGATTAATCCTGTCTTCGTCGACGAATTCTCTTATACCTTCGTCGACGAATCCCCTGTGTTCGTCGACGAGTAATCTGATAATTTCCTTTCCTCTTTATTATTTAAATTCAATTTTTATTCGGGTTGTCACATTCTCCCCTCCTTATAAAATTTCGTCTTCGAAATTTACTATTCACATAGTTTATCATCTCTTAGGCAAAATGGTCTACTTATTTTATTACTTACCCTCACTTATGGCGGAGGAATACCGTGGTTACAACTCAAGTTCTGAGAGATTACATATACCAAAAGAAAGTTCCCCTGAAACTAAAAGACCACATACTAAACTAAAGTATTACATGTACTAGTAAAAGAAGTATTACACATTTACTCACATTTCAAATTACATTTAAACTTCTTGGAATAGTTGCGGATATTTCTGTCTGATCTATTCCTCGAGTTCCCAAGAAGCCTCTTCTATCGCATGATTCTTCCATAAAACTTTTACTAGAGGAATCTTCTTACTACGTAGTTCCCGTTCCTTTCTGTCTAGAATTTGCACTGGTACCTTCTCATAGACTAGCGAATCACTGAACTCTAACTCACCATAGCTGATAATATAAGAAGGATTCAGGACGTATTTCCTCAACATAGATACATGGAATACGTCGTGCATCCTGGATAATGTAGGTGGCAAAACTAGCTTGTAGGCCACCGGTCCCACTTTCTCTAAAATCTCAAATGGATCGATAAACCTAGGGCTAAGTTTACCATTCTTTCCGAATCTTATAACTCCTTTCAATGGAGCTATCTTCAAAAATACGTGATCACCCACATCAAACTCCAAATTGCTGTGGCGATTGTCGGCATAACTCTTCTGTCGACTCTAAGTTGCACTGATTCTTTCCTTGATGAGCCAAACCTTATCGTACGCCTATTGTACCAGCTTTGGTCCCATAACTCGCCGCTCACCCATCTCATCCCAATACAAAGGAGATCGACATCTCCTACGGTATAGTGTCTCAAACGGTGCCATGTCAATACTGGACTAGTAACTGTTATTATATGCGAACTCTACCAGCGGCATGAACTGAGTCCAACTACCCCCAAAATCTAAAACACATGCTCGGAGCATATCTTCTAATATCTGTATCGTCCTCTCAGTCTGCCCATCCGACTAAGGATGAAATGTCGTGCTAAATGATAGCTAAGACCTTAAAGCTTCCTGCTAGCTTCTTCAGAACCGTGACATGAAATGCGAGTCTCGATCTGACACTATAAATACTGGCACCCCATGAGAACGAATTATCTTTTGAATGTAAATCTCCGCTAAATGGTTGAGGGAATAGCTGATCTTGATATAAAGAAAATGGGCGGACTTAGTCAACTGGTCTACTATCACCCAAATTGCATTCTGGCAATGCGATGTCGACGACAGCCTTGAATTGAAATGCATGAATGTATGATCCCATTTCCACTCTAGAAATAATAGCGGCTGCAAATGACTCGCTGGCCTCTAATGCTCAGCTTTTACATGCTGGCACGTCAAACACTGAGCTATATACTCAGCAATCTCCCTCTTCATGCCACTCCACCAGTAAAACTCTCGTAGATCCCTGTACTTTTTCGTACTGATAGGATGAACCGTATACAAAGATCTGTGAGCCTCATCTAAAATAGTTCTCTTAATGTCAACATTAGCAGGAACACACAGTCTGGAACGGAACCGCACAACTCTATCATCTGAAATGCAGAATTCCTCTCCCTGACCCCTCTGCACTCTGTCCATTACCTCTACCAATTTTGGATCTTCTTTCTGGGTGGCTTTAATTCTTTCCTACAGAGTAGGCTATATCACTAGGCCGGCGATACATACTAGAGTATTACTCTCAATCAATTCAATGCTGAGTCTTTCTAGATCCATCATGATCAGACGTTGGATCTTCATAGCTGCCAACGCTGATACTCTAGTCTTCTTGCTCAGTGCATCAGCTACCATGTTTGCTTTGCCTGGGTGGTAACTGATAATACAGTCAAAATCCTTAATTAACTCTAACCATCTTCTTTGTCTCATATTCAATTCTTTTTGGGTGAAGAAATACTTTAAGCTCTTGTGGTCGGAGAAAATCTCACACTGCTCATCATACAGGTAATGTCTCCAAATTTTCAATGCATGTACCACTGCAGCCAATTCAAGATAGTGGGTAGGATAGTTCTTTTCATATTATTTCAACTGTTTAGACGCATATGCCACTACCCTGCCATGCTGCATCAACAAACAGTCAAATCCCTTCAAGGATGCATCACTGTAGATAGTATAACCCTCACCCCCAGACGGGATTATCAATACAGGCGTTGTGACTAACCTCTACTTCAGCTCCTTAAAACTTTGCTCACAGTTGTTGTCCCATTCAAATCTGGCAATTTTCCTAGTCAGTCGTGTCAGAGGCCCTGCTAAAGCTGAGAATCCCTCGACAAAACGACGATAATACCCGACTAACTCCAAGAAACTCCTGATCTCCTGGACGTTCCTTAGTCTAGCCCAATTCATTACCGCCTCAATCTTACTGAGATCTACATAAATTCTGTATCCTGAGATAACATGCCCCAAAACACAACTTTCTCAAGTTAGAATTCACATTTATTGAATTTGGCATACAACTTCTTTTCCCTGAGCATCTGCAAAACCTGCCTCAAATGCATCTCGTGCTCCTCATAGCTCATCGAATAGAGCAGTACATCATCAATAAAAACAACTACAAATTGGTCTAAATATGGATGAAAAATCCTATTCATCAAATCTATAAATATCGCAGGAGCATTCGTCAGACCAAATGACATAACAAGAAACTCATAATGCCCATATCTGGTCCTGAAAGCTATTTTCGACACATCTTCTGCTCTCACCTTTACCTGATGGTAACCTAATCTGAGATCCATCTTAAAGTATACCCGTGTACCCTGGAGCTGGTCAAATAAATCATTGATACGGGGTAGAGGATACTTGTTCTTGATTGTCACTTTATTAATCTCTCTGTAATCTATGCTCATCCTCATAGACCCGTTCTTCTTCTTTACAAACAGCACTGGAGCTCCCCACGGTGATACACTAGGTCGTATGAAACCCTTATCAAGCAAATCCTACAACTGATCTTTCAGTTTTGCCAACTCTGCTGGCGCCATTCGGTACGGTGCTTTAGAGATCAGGGCTGTACCTAGAAGTAGATCAATATGAAAATCTACGTCACAATCAAGTGGTAGACTTGGTAATTCATCTGGGAACACATTCGTAAATTCTTTTACTACAGGCATATTGATAAGTTTCAATTCATTGTTTGACATTTTCTTCACAAAAACCACGAATCCTAAACAGCTATTCTGGAGCAACCTCCTTGCCTAAACAGCTGAGACCATCTGAGGTAAAGATTGCACTTGTGACCCTCTAAATTTGAATTTGGTTTCCGTGGAGGTCTGAATATCACTTCCCTTGCACGACAGTCTATAATAGCAAAATTAGTTGCTAGCCAATCCATGCCGAAGATGATATCAAACCCGTGCATATCCAACACCACCAAATCAGCAGATAAAATTCTCCCCTGAACATCAACTGGACAACCACGGAGCATCCTACTACATCTCATCGCTGACCCGGTCGGTGTAGCCACTAACAGTTTAACATCTAATGATTGCGTTTCTGCCCCACGTAATTTAACACACCCCAAGGATACAAACGAGTGCGTGGCATCAGAATCAAAAAGTGCAATAACTTTAAATGAAAACATATTAACGGTACTTGTCACCACGTCACCGGCTGCCTCAGCATCACCCGGTATCAAAGTAAAAACCCTGGCTGGGGCCATATTCCTCTGTTGGCCTCCTCGTGGCGCTTGGTAACCTCCTCGTGCGGGTCTAGGAGCAGGAGTAGTACCAATTTGTGTCGGACACTCACTCATCATATGTCCTAGATCCTTGCACCTGTAACAGACACCTCGCCTGGCACGACACTCCCCCAAGTGTCTCTTCCCTCAAGATGGGCAAGCTGGAGATGGCTGCATGCCCTGGAAACCACGATTCCCGATCTCCTATCTCCGGTTTCTATAGTAGCCACCCCCCTTCCACAAACCACGATCGACTCCCTACTGGGAACCGAAAGGTGTGGACCTCTTCTGCTGTCTCTGTTCCTCGGCTTCCAACCGATCACCAATTTCTGCTATAGTGGCTCTATTTACTAGTTCAGCAAAATCCTGCAACTTCAGAATCGATACCTACTTGTATATTTCTCTCCTCAGGCCTCTTTCAAACTGTCGTACCTTCTTCACCTCATCTGGAATAATGTACGGGGCAAAGCGAGATAACTCGATGAACCTCGCCGCGTACTGCTGTACTGATAGCTATCCCTACTTCAGATTCAGGAACTCCTCAAACTTAGCCTCCCTAGAAGAGGCTGAAAAATACCTGTCGAAGAATATTTCTTTAAACCGCTCCCACGTCATCTCCACAAGCATAGTCCTCTGCTGCTTTAAAAGTCTCACTACTGACCCCCATCTCTCAGCCTCTCAAGTTAGTCTGTAGGTGGCAAACAACACCCTCTGCTCCTTTGAACACTGCAGTATTGCAAACACTTTTTCTATCTCCTGCACCCAGTTTTTAGCCACTGCGGGATCCGTTCCTCCTAAGAAAGCCAGAGGATTCATCTTTATAAATTTCTCGATCGAGCTACCATGGCCTACTGATGGACCACCTTGTTCCTTTGAACTTCTGGCAATTTTTGCCATAACCTGCTGTGCAATGCTACGTAAGACGGCATCTGAATCACTACCCGCAGTGCCTGAGGGTCCAACACCCTCACTCCCACTAGCGTGGGCACTATTGCCACCAGGGTCCATCCTGAAAACAAGTAACTTAACTCAGAACCCCCTTTCACTATACATATCATCCAACTCATATAATATATTCTTCTAATTAATTCATCTCTCCTGATTTTAATTTAACGTTCAATCCTGCAACCTAAATACCCAACCCGACGATAGTTTACCATGAATTTCCTGAAATCGTCACCCCAAGAAAATCACACAAACCACCACGGAAGTCCTACATCTAGACTACAAAATTAGACCTCAAATTCCCTTATCCTATACTCTGGTATTATTACTGCTGCACTCTAGAGTCTATAGAACCTAGTATCCTAGGCTCTGATTCCAAACTGTAACGACCTCAAAATCCTAATATAAAATGTAACATAATAAATAAAATAGTTAACCCGAACCCATGGGTAACGGGGACACCTGTCAATCACAGCGGAAACCTAAGCAGCAATAAGTATAAAATCTCAAAAATCCAACCATAAGACATAATACCAGAGTTCACTACATCGTCAGAATACTGTATTTATACATATTCTCCAAAACATCAAAATAACTCTAGGATCAAACACAAAATAATTCTGACCCTAGTACGAAAGCTTACCCTTCTAACGGGGTAATATCACTGACTCAACGGCAGCCACAACTTGCCAGTCACTTAGGGTTTCCTGAAAATCAATTAATGTTTGGGGGTGAGACACTTCTCAATAAGGAAAAATAAACTAAATACAACTGTGTGGCACCATGAACATTTAATGCAATTATACATATACAATACATTTCATATATCGGTAAACATTGATAATAACATACTAAATTCTTATATACTTTCATATTTACTAATAAATCATAACGTACATAAACATCTGTTATTGCTGATAATACTAAAAACATACTTACGATGAATAGCTAGCTAATGTCATGTATTACCTCCCATGACGAGTTGTGCAGCCTGAAGGCGGGACTCGACAATGGCTGGTCGACCACTGCCGAGTTAAAAATGTCTGTAAGTACGATGAATCCGCCACACCCTAGTCCGGAATGCCAGTGGATGTCCACACTCTACTGAAAGCCACATCGACTATCCATCTCCCACCCCCTCGTGGGGTGGTTAGCACTAATCTAATCATAAACATCTGATCTATAAGTTACGGTACCGAGCTCCTAAACTGAACTAAACTAACATTCGAGTTCTAATAACATATAGTACATGATAATATAACATCTTTCATAATTTCATAATTACGGTTTTGCGCCGAAATCATACATAAATACAACCTCACACCGAAATCATACATAAATACGGTCTCGTGCTGAAATCATACATAAATACGGCCTCACGCCAAAATCATTTCACATATGTATATCATTCTGAAAATAATCAATTTATCATGTATTTTTCAACCTCATAATGTACTGTATACTTCCATAACTTCTCAAATCATACTGCATTCATATCATTATCATACATAATATTTCTCCATGTGAAATAATATTCATGCCACACATTTACTGTATAAAACTATGCATTGTATTCTGACAATCATTATTTCTGGCATCTCATACATATATAGACGTTTCAACGTAATAACAGTATTTTTCCCAAACGTGCATTAATTCCATAATACTCAAATATCGTACATATTTTCAGGAAATCAGTTTGCTCATAAATAATAGTAATTTGCGTGAAAAATAACTACTTTAGTTTATTCCCTTACCTGACTACTGAGAAAGCCCCTAAAATGTCCTGATCTAACACCCGTAGGATTTCCTGTTTAATACCCTGAAAATGAAAACTCTCATTATTAAACTTCAGTATTTTCACGTGTATATCATTTCCTTTAACTACCGCAAGACCAAATTTGGGTTAAAAAGTCTTACTTTAACTCATGGATGATTCCCAACTTGCTTTTACCAACGATCCGCTCCGGAAGATTTAGAGAGAACTTCTCTAGGAGCATCGTGGTGGCTTTAGATTGTTGAACCGGCATAAATCCGACCCATAATCGAAGAGAGAGAGAGAGAGAGAGAGAGAGAGAGAGAGAGAGAGAGAGAAAATCGAAGGGAAGAGAGAGAGAGAGAGGAGAGAGATTGCTTAATGGTAAAGTTAAAAATCTGGATTTTGATATTTATAGAACAGGGGATTCGTCGACGAGCCACGTCATTCGTCGACGAATCCTTTAATAATTTCATCAACGAAATTCAGTCCTCGTCAACGAAATTCAGTCGGCTCAAAACCTCTTTTGGTATTTCCTCATCGACGAATCCTGTCTTCATCTACGAATTCTCTTATACCCTCGTCGACGAATCCCCTGTGTTTGTCGACGAGTCCTCTAATAATTTTCTTTCCTCTTTATTATTTAAATTCCATTTTTATTCGGGTTCAAAGTACCTCTTCCTCCTCATAGGTTTGTGGTTGGTTGTTGATAGGTTTACATTATGAAAGCCAATCATGATGGCTCCGTGGCTCGTTTGGAGGCCTACCTTGTTGCTAAGAGATATACTTAGGTGCACAATTTTGATTAATGATACATATTCTCCTTAGTTGCCAAGCTTTCCCTTGTTCATCTCTTTAGCCGCCACCTGTTGTTGGCCTACCTTGGCTATAAATTTCTTTTCCTCTTTAAAAAAAAAAATATCCAAAAATGGAATGGGATGAAATATAAAATGTCTTGTGAAGGAAAATTTATAAGTTGTGAGATAGTCAATTTGAACTTAACAAAAGCAAACTTGATGATTGGAAGACAGAAACTTGAATTACAATCCTAAAATTATCCAATTCTCATGACAGAAACTTGAATTGCAATCCTAAAATTATCCAATCCTAAAACCAGTTCCTTTTCCAGGCGGAATAACTCCGTTTACAACACTCCTTCAATTAGGCTAGAGCCCGCCTTACCAAGTGATATCCCCTCACTCGGTCACCCCTTCAATTAGGCTAGACAGCACCTCTCTAAGCAATACCCCACGCTTAGCCAACGATCCAAATAACCTTGAAGCGTTCTAGAAACAAGAAACAAGAAGAGAAAAATTTGTGTACAAGAGACACTCTCACAATAGAGCTGATTAGTACAATATTTTGCACAAATATACTTCAAAGTAAATCAATATAAAGAAATTGAAGCTCAATTGAATTTAGATCACCAAATATATCTTCCGAGTATTGAAAGATTCAAACTTTGAAAGCTCTAATTCGGAATTTGTATCAACACCAATTCTGTAGTGGAAGTAGGATGAGCACAAGAGAGATTGAGAGCTTTGAGAGAACTTTTATTGCTGGAAAATTTCTTAGGTATTGAAATCTTTGGAGTTTGGGGCTATTTATAAATGTTTAAGAGATAATTCCTTGCCCCCTAAGTTTACTTGGAGTAAACATCAAGTTTTCCAAAAGAGTAGTGCCCAAGAAATCTATTTAAAAATCTTCCCGTTGAATTTTAAAATCCCGTTTCGAGTGGCAGTCGCCTGCCATAATGAAAAGTAGACAACTAGAAGGTTGGCAATCGTCTGCCAAGACATAGGCAATCGCCTGACTTGACCACCCAGATACCTGATAATGCTCAGGTAGTCGCCTGGCACCCTACTACCTCCCAAGTTTACTTCTTCTAAAATTTGGAAGTCTACTGCCTATATAGGGCAGTCACCTGGATCTTAGTCTTTCCCTTATATTCTTTGAAAACTTTTCTTCCTTTGAGACCTTTGTTGCTTTGATTTAAAAAACATATTCTAAGATCTTTTAAAAATGTGTTTCTTAGTTTCTTTTGATTTATAAGAGCTTCAATTCAGTTTATATTGAAGTTGATATGAAGTAATTATATAAAGATATCCTTAATACTCTAGTCTTTTGATTTTCAAGTAAATCTTTGTTCTTCCATGATCATATATCATCTTTGAGCTTTTGATCATCTTTCTTTCTTCAACCTTTTGTATAGTACGTTCATCATGAGCTTTATTATCCTTTTGAGTTTGGAAATTCTTGAGCTTTGCCTTCTTCCTGAAAGAATTTCACTTGAAACAAACCATATCAAACTTATCGTGATTTGTTATCATCAAAATAAATAAGTTTTTTAAAAAAAAAAAAAACTGTCTTCCAATTTATTTTTTATAGTCAAAATGGACTGTTATATATAAGTTTATAAGAGTAAATCAACTAATTCACTTAATTGAAGGGATTATAAATAACCTAAATATATAAGAAACTAATTCCCTTAATTGAAGGGATTACAAATCACCTAAATATATATAGGAAAGAATATCTCTAAATTTTTAAAATTAAGTTAATGTAATCTTAACATTCCTAGTAGAAACATAGGTAAAGGTAAACAATAGGAAGGGCTACCATTGTGCAAATTGCAGGTTATTATATTACTAAAATGTTTTGCCCATTGGAATCAAAGTCCTGCTAACTCCCATTTACAAAACTACAGATATTGGGTTGTGTTTTTTTTTTTCTTCCTCTTTTGTGGGCTTATACAATGAGACTAGCTCCTCTTCAATTTAATATTCTTTCTCACCATCTCTCATAGTTTAAATCTGAGATTTGAACTATAAAGTTTCAAATCCTAATTGTTAGGATGTCTTTCAAGTCAAGGATTTGGCTCTATTGCTTAAAAAGGTGATGCCAAATGATTATTTATTTATTATTTATTGTTTTTTAAGCAATAAATACCAAACTTCCAATGCAGTTTTTGTTTTTTTAATAATGCAAATTATGAATGATCATTGGACAGTTTCAGTGAATTTGATTAATTAACTGAATTAATCAAAAAAATTTGGTTAAAAAGTCTCATTAACCGAACCGATCGAAATTCCATATTTAACCAAACTCAAAATCGATTAAATCAAATTTCGATTAAATCCGTTAATCGATTATATATATATACAATATAAATAATATATATAATTTTATATTACATTTTTTCAAAAAATTATAAAGTTATAATTATATTTTATATTTTATATATTTTTTCAAAGATTTGTGTTAGAAATAGGAAGTTATTTATTTATTTTTCTAAAACCCTTTATAAATAATGTGCATTAGTACTCCTAAGCATGCAAGAGCATATCTTTAAGTTATGTCATCATTTTTTAGCATGATTGTTTATTCAATGGTTGGACCAAATTTAATATAATTTTGTATTTAGATTTATTCAAATTTATACAAATTTAAATCCAAATCTTAAAATTCAGTCCCAAATAGAACCTTAGATTTTTTTTCTTCTATACATTTCTTTTATTTGATTGAGAAAGGATTTGTAAGTTTTCACAAGTTATGGGAATCAGTATGTATTAAACTTATTTGTGGCATCTTTTTTTCACACTTGGAAAGTAACAAACATCTTGTTGAATTCCCCCGATTGAATAATAATTGTTTGGGCATGTAGGTTTAGTGTTGAGCTGCATATATATATATAGTATTGTGTTTGTTTAATTTTATGACCTGGACATCCTTACAAGATGAAAATACGTGCCCAAGACCTTACACTTGGACATACATTGAGACACTCACACAAGACAATAAATATGGTCACACACTAGCGTACCTCACAAGTACTATAAGATAACTAACATTAAGCATTCTCAATTATAAAACACTTCCACGTTGCCAACACACAGAACACACTTACAATTCTCTTTTGTACATACATCACACACAATTTCTATTGTTTGCGTATTCAAAATTTTTTTCCTGTGCACAACACACACAATTTCCTTGTGCTTATCTAACTTCAGTTTAATAAATGATTTAACTTCTGAACTGTATGTTTGGATTGATATATCTTGTAAACTACATGCTGGTAGTGGACATTAGGACTACCTGCTTGATTGGAACACCACCTGCATGGCTGATGCAATGATGAGTATCGCTTGCTGGTAGATACTTTTAGGTTGTTGCATGTCTTAATCTAAATGACATCTGTATGATGCAAAAAATATTGTGAATTGCATGTTTTTGTGACTTGCAAGTTTGGAAAATGTTCTCTTTATAGATGACATGGTGCCGAAAATTTGTTGACTTTTTCCCAAAATAATCATAGCCATATACCATATGCTCATATGGTTATAGTGTGCTGAATGTTAAAATATTTTTGAAAGAATGAGTGAACTTCAAATGGACTTTGAATTTCATCTCTAAATTTACTTTTGCATATGCTAAGTGAAAATTCTATCAATCATGAACTCATTTGCATTATTTGATTATTATAGTTGTTTTAGAGTCCTATGGAAGCCATGTAAACCATAAACATCATATTCTATTTTTTCATAAAACTATATTCTGATATATATTGTTTATGGGACGCATGAACATGTTACATTATTTAATGCTTATTATATGAAACTCTTGTGTACTCGTAAAATTCATTACTGGTTGGATTATTGTGAATTGTTTATTGTAAACAACTAGGTTTGGAGCGTATCTCTATGGAAAATGTCATATTTACAGGAGAAATGCTGCCAAAAGTTTTCAAAAAGCGTATACTAATTTTTTTAACTTTCTTAATTTGTAGGGTTTGCAATCGTCACAACGTTAGTACGATGCCATGCACTACGGATGTAACTTTTGACTTTTTTTGTTATCTGAATAGATGAAATTTCTGTATTTGAGTTTGAATTTGTATAGTGTATTTGTATTTAAATTTGAATTTGTATAATATATTTGTAGTTATTATTTAAATTTGAATTTGAATTAGAATTACAATTAGAATTTTGAATAATTTATGAATTTTTTAGCAATTATGGCTTAATGTTACGTATACGAAAATGTAATTACGGATTTTTACATAAATTAATAATTGAAAAAAAATTAATTTAAAATTATTAGTGGCGATTTTAAAACTGTCACTACTAATTATCCAATTTAAGTATTAGTGAAGGTTTCAAAACCATCACTAATAATTGCCTTTTTTTTAAAAAGTTTTAGTGAAGGTTCTCACATACGTCACTAATACTATATTAATAGTTGCCGGTGAGCAATAGTGGTTTGCTTTGAATGTAATAATTTGAACCGTAGCGGATACGATAATCTAAGCTATGGGACACAATGATGGCTTGCTGCGAATATAAGAATCTAAGCCGCAGCAGATATGATGATTCAAGCCACAAAACACAATGATGACTTGCTTCGAATGTAAGAATTCGAGTCGTAGCGAATACGATGATCCAAGCCATAAGACACAATGATGGCTTGCTTCGAATGTAAGAATCCGAGCCATAGCGGATACGATAATCCGAGCCATAGGACACAATGACAACTTGCTGCGAATGTAAGAATCTGAGTTGTAGCGGATATGATGATTCGAACCACAAGACACAATGATGATTTGCTTCGAATGTAAGAATCTGAGTCGTAGCGGATATGATGATCCGAGCCATAAGACACAATGATGGCTTGCTTCAAATGTAAGAATCCGAGCCATAGCGGATACAATGATCCGAGCCATAAGAAACAATGATGGCTTGCTTCGAATGTAAGAATCTGAGCCGTAGTGGATACGATGATCCGAGCAACGGGGCACAATGGTAGCTTGCTTTGAATGTAAGAATCCGAGCTGTAGCGGATATGATGGTTCGAGCCACGCGACACAATTATGGCTTGCTGTAAATATAAGAATCCGACTCGTAACGGATACAATGATCCGAGCCATGGGATAAAATGATTACTTGTTGCGAATGTAAGAATTTGAGCCGTAGCGGATATAATGATTCGAGCCACAATAACACAACGATGACTTTCTTTGAATGTAAGAATATGAGCTTTAGCAAATTTGATGATTCGAACTACAAGACACAATGATGGCTTGCTTCGAATGTAAGAATCTAAGTCGTAGCGGATATGATGATCCGAGCCATAAGATATAATGATGGCTTGCTTCGAATGTAAGAATCCGAGCCGTAGTGGATATGATGATCGGAGCCAAAAGACACAATGATGGCTTGCTTCGAATGTAAGAATCTGAGCCATAGTGGATACGATGATCCGAGCAATGGGGCACAATGGTAGCTTGCTTTGAATGTAAGAATCCGAGCCGTAGCGGATATGATCATTTGAGCCACGTGACACAATGATGGCTTGCTGCGAATGTAAGAATCCGAGCCATAGCAGATACAATGATCCGAGCCATGGGACAAAATGATGACTTGCTGCGAATGTAAGAATTTGAGCCATAGCAGATATGATGATCCGAGCCACAATAACACAACGATGACTTTCTTTGAATGTAAGAATCCGAGCCGTAGCAGATATGATGATCCGAGCCACACAACACAATGTTGGCTTGCTTCGAATGTAAGAATCTGAGTCGTAGTAGATACGATGATCCAAGTCATAAGACATAATGATGGATTGCTTCGAATGTAAGAATCTGAGCCGTAGCGGATACGATGATCTGAGCTATAAGACACAATAATGGCTTGCTGCGAATGTAAGAATCTAAGCCGTAGTGGATACGATGATCCAAGCAATAAGACACAATGATGGCTTGCTTCGAATGTAAGAATTCGAGCCGTAGCAGATACAATGATCTGAACTATAGGACACAATGACAACTTGCTGTGAATGTAAAAATTCGAGCCATAGCGGATACGATGATTCGAGCCATAAGACACAATGATGGCTTGCTTCAAATATAAGAATCTAAGTCGTAGCGGATACAATGATCTGAGCCATAAGACACAATGATGACTTACTGCGAATGTAAGAATCTGATTCGTAGTGGATACGATGATCCGAGCAACGGGGCACAATGGTAGCTTGCTTTGAATGTAAGAATCTGAGCCATAGCGGATATAATGATTCGAGCCACGCGACACAATGATGACTTGCTGCGAATGTAAGAATTCGAGCCGTAGCAGACAAAATGATTCGAGCCATGAGACAAAAATGATAACTTGCTGCAAATGTAAGAATTTGAGCCATAGCGGATATGATGATCCGAGCCACAATAACACAACGATGACTTTCTTTGAATGTAAGAATCTGAGCCATAGCAGATATGATGATCCGAGCCACATGATACAATGTTGGCTTGCTTTGAATGTAAGAATCTGAGTCGTAGTGGATACGATGATCCAAGCCATAAGACGCAATGATGGCTTGCTTCGAATGTAAGAATCCGAGCTGTAGTGGATACGATGATCCGAGCCATAAGACACAATAATGGCTTGCTGCGAATGTAAGAATTCAAGTCATAGCGGATACGATGATCCAAGCCATAAGACACAATGATGGCTTGCTTCAAATGTAAGAATTCGAGCCGTAGCAGATATGATGATCTGAGCCATAGGACAGAATGACAACTTGCTGTGAATGTAAGAATCCGAGCCGTAGCGGATGCGATGATTCGAGCCACAAGACACAATGATGGCTTGCTTCGAATATAAGAATTTGAGCCGTAGCGGATACGATGATCCGAGCCATAAGACACAATGATGGCTTGCTTCGAATGTAAGAATCTGAGCGGTAGCGAATACGATGATCCGAGCCAAAAGACACAATGATGGCTTGTTTCAAATGTAAGAATCTGAGTCGTAGTGGATACGATGATTCGAGCCACAAGACACAATGATGGCTTGCTTTGAATATAAGAATATGAGCTGTAGCGAATACGATGATCCGAGCCATAAGATACAATGATGACTTAATGAGAATGTAAGAATCTAAGCCGTAGCGGATACGATGATCCAAGCAATGGGGCACAATGGTAGCTTGCTTTGAATGTAAGAATCTGAGCCGTAGCGGATATGAAGATTCGAGCCACGCAACACAATGATGGTTTGCTACAAATGTGAGAATCCCGGCTGTAGTGGATACAATGATCCTAGCCATGGGACAAAATGATGACTTGTTGCGAATGTAACAATTTGAGCCGTAGTGGATATGATGATCCGAGTCACAATAACACAACGATGAATTTCTTTGAATCTAAGAATCCGAGTTGTAGCAGATATGATGATCCGAACTGATCCAAGCCATAAGACACAATGATGGCTTACTTCGAATGTAAGAATCCGAGCCGTAGCGGATACGATGATCCGAGCCATAAGACATAATAATAGCTTGCTGTGAATGTAAGAATCCGAGCCATAGGACACAATGATGACTTACTGCGAATGTAAGAATCCGCGCCGTAGTGGATACGATGATCCGAGCAACGGGGCACAATGGTAGCTTTCTTTGAATGTAAGAATCCGAGCCATAGCGGATATGATGATTCGAGGCACGCGACACAATGATGACTTGTTTCGAATGTAAGAATTCGAGCCTTAGCGGATACAATGATCCGAGCCATGAGACAAAATGATGACTTACTGCGAATGTAAGAATTTGAGCCGTAGTAGATATGATGATTCGAGCCACAATAACACAACGATGACTTTCTTTGAATGTAAGAATCCGAGCTGTAGCAGATATGATGATCCGAGCCACACGACACAATGTTGGCTTGCTTTGAATGTAAGAATCTGAGTCGTAGTGGATACGATGATCCAAGCCATAAGACACGATGATGGTTTACTTCGAATGTAAGAATCCGAGCCGTAGCGGATATGATGATCCGAGCCATAAGACACAATAATGGCTTGTTGTGAATGTAAGAATCCGAGCCATAGGACACAATGATGACTTACTGCGAATGTAAGAATCCGAGTCGTAATGGATACGATGATCCGAGCAACGGGGCACAATGGTAGCTTGCTTTGAATGTAAGAATCTGAGCCATAGAGGATATGATGATTCGAGCCACGCGACACAATGATTACTTGCTGCGAATGTAAGAATTGGAGCCGTAGCGGATAAAATGATCCGAGCCATGAGACAAAATGATGACTTGCTGCAAATGTAAGAATTTGAGTCGTAGTGAATATGATGATCCGAGCCACAATAACACAACAATGACTTTCTTTGAATGTAAGAATCCGAGCCGTAGCAGATATGATGATCCGAGCCACACGACACAATGTTGGCTTGCTTCGAATGTAAGAATCTGAGTCGTGGTGGATACGATGATCCAAGCCATAAAACACAATGATGGCTTGCTTCGAATGTAAGAATCCGAGTTGTAGTGGATACGATGATCCGAGCCATAAGACACAATAATGGCTTGCTGTGAATGTAAGAATCAAAGCCATAGCGGATACGATGATCCAAGCCATAAGACACAATGATGGCTTGCTCCGAATGTAAGAATTTGAGCCGTAGCAGATACGATGATCTGAACCATAGGACAGAATGACAACTTGCTGTGAATGTAGGAATCCGAGCCGTAACGGATACGATGATTTGAGCCACAAGACACAATGATGGCTTGCTTCGAATATAAGAATTTGAGCCGTAGCGGATACGATGATCCGAGCCATAAGACACAATGATGGCTTGCTTCGAATGTAAGAATCCGAGCCGTAGCGGATACGATGATCTGATCCAAAAGACACAATGATGGCTTGCTTCGAATGTAAGAATCTGAGTCGTAGCGGATACGATGATTCGAGCCACAAGACAGAATGATGGCTTGCTTTGAATATAAGAATCTGAGCTGTAGCGAATACGATGATCCGAGCCATAAGATACAATGATGAATTAATGAGAATGTAAGAATCTGAGTCGTAGCAGATACGATGATCCAAGCAATGGGGCACAATGGTAGCTTGCTTTGAATGTAAGAATCCGAGCCGTAGCCTATATGAAGATTCGAGCCACGCGACACAATGATGGTTTGCTACGAATGTAAGAATCCCAGCCGTAGTGGATACAATGATCCTAGCCATGGGACAAAATGATGACTTGTTACGAATGTAAGCATTTGAGCCGTAGCAGATATGATGATCCGAGTCACAATAACACAACGATGACTTTCTTTGAATCTAAGAATCCGAGTTGTAGCAGATATGATGATCCGAACCACACAATACAATGTTGGCTTGCTTCGAATGTAAGAATCTGAGTCGTAATGGATACGATGATCCAAGCCATAAGACACAATGATGGCTTGCTTCGAATGTAAGAATCTGAGCCGTAGCGGATACGATGATCCGAGCCATAAGACATAATAATGGCTTGCTGTGAATGTAAGAATCCGAGCCATAGGACACAATGATGACTTACTGCGAATGTAAGAATCTGAGCTGTAGTGGATACGATGATCCGAGCAACGGGGCACAATGGTAGCTTGCTTTGAATGTAAGAATCCAAGCCATAGCGGATATGATGATTCGAGCGATGCGACACAAAGATGACTTGTTTCGAATGTAAGAATTCGAGCAGTAGCGGATAAAATGATCCGAGCCATGAGACAAAATGATGAGTTACTGTGAATGTAAGAATTTGAGCTGTAGCGGATATGATAATTCGAGTCACAATAACACAACGATGACTTTCTTTGAATGTAAGAATCCGAGCCGTAGCAGATATGATGATCCGAGCCACACGACACAATGTTGGCTTGCTTTGAATGTAAGAATCTGAGTCGTAGTGGATACGATGATCCAAGCCATAAGACACAATGATGGCTTGCTTCGAATGTAAGAATCCGAGCCATAGCGGATACGATGATCCGAGCCATAAGACACAATAATGGCTTGCTGCGATTGTAAGAATCCAAGCCGTAGTGGATACGATGACCCAAGCCATAAGACACAATGATAGCTTGCTTCGAATGTAAGAATTCGAGCCGTAGCAGATACAATGATCTGAACTATAGGAAACAATGACAACTTGCTGTGAATGTAAGAATCCGAGCCATAGCGGATACGATGATTCGAGCCACAAGACACAATGATGGCTTGCTTTGAATATAAGAATCTGAGTCGTAGCGGATACGATGATCCGAGCCATAAGACACAATGATGACTTGTTTCAAATGTAAGAATCTGAGCCGTAGCGGATACGATAATCCGAGCAACGGGGCACAATGGTAGCTTTCTTTGAATGTAAGAATCTGAGCCGTAGCGGATATAATGATTCGAGCCACGCGGCACAATGATGGCTTGCTACGAATGTAAAAATCCGAGCCATAGCGGATACAATGATCTGAGCCATTGGAAAAAATGATGACTTGCTACAAATGTAAGAATTTGAGCCGTAGCGGATATGATGATCCGAGCCACACGACACAATGTTGGCTTGCTTCGAATGTAAGAATTTGAGTCGTAGTGGATACGATGATCCAAGCCATAAGACACAACGATGGCTTGCTTCAAATGCAAGAATCCGAGCAGTAGCAGATACGATGATCCGAGCCATAAGACACAATAATGGTTTGCTGCGAATGTAAGAATCCAAGCCGTAGTGGATACGATGATCCAAGCCATAAGACACAATGATGGCTTGCTTCGAATGTAAGAATTCGAGTCGTAGCAGATACAATGATCTGAGCCATAGGATAGAATGACAACTTGCTGTGAATGTAAGAATCTGAGCCGTAGCGGATACGATGATTTGAGCCAGAAGACACAATGATGGCTTGCTTCGAATATAAGAATTTGAGCCGTAGCAAATACGATGATCCGAGCCATAAGACACAATGATGGCTTGTTTCAAATGTAAGAATCCGAGCCGTAGCGGATACGATGGTCTGAGCCAAAAGAAACAATGATGTCTTGCTTCGAATGTAAGAATTTGAGTCGTAGCGAATACGATGATTTGCCACAAGACACAATGATGGCTTGCTTCGAATATAAGAATCTAAGCCGTAGTGGATACGATGATCTGAGCCATAAGATACAATGATGACTTACTGCGAATGTAAGAATCTGGGCCGTAGCGGATATGATGATTTGAGCAACAGGGCACAATGGTTGCTTACTTTGAATGCAAGAATCCGAGCTGTAGCGGATATGAAGATTCGAGCCACGCGACACAATGATGGTTTGCTGCGAATGTAAGAATCCGAGCCGTAGTGGATACAATGATCCAAGCCATGGGACAAAATGATGACTTGCTGCGAATGTAAGAATTTGAGCCGTAACGGATATGATGATCCGAGCCACAATAACACAACGATGACTTTCTTTGAATGTAAGAATCCGAGTTGTAGCAGATATGATGATCCGAGCCACACGACACGATGTTGGCTTACTTCGAATGTAAGAATCTGAGTCGTAGTGGATACGATGATCCAAGCCATAAGACACGATGATGGCTTACTTCAAATGTAAGAATCCGAGCCGTAGCGGTTACGATGATTCGAGCCATAAGACACAATAATGGCTTGCTGTGAATGTAAGAATCCGAGTCATAGGACACAATGATGACTTACTGCGAATGTAAGAATCCGAGTCGTAATGGATACGATGATCCGAGCAACGGGGCACAATGGTAGCTTGCTTTGAATGTAAGAATCTGAGCCATAGCGGATATGATGATTCGAGCCACGAGACACAATGATGACTTGCTGCGAATGTAAGAATTGGAGCCGTAGCGGATAAAATGATCCGAGCCATGAGACAAAATGATGACTTGCTGCAAATGTAAGAATTTGAGCCGTAGCGGATATGATGATCCGAGCCACAATAACACAACGATGACTTTCTTTAAATGTAAGAATTCGAGCCATAGCAGATATGATGATCCGAGCCACACAACACAATGTTGGCTTGCTTCGAATGTAAGAATCTGAGTCGTAGTGGATACGATGATCCAAGCCATAAGACACAATGATGGCTTGCTTCGAATGTAAGAATCCGAGTTGTAGTGGATACGATGATCCAAGCCATAAGACACAATAATGGCTTGCTGCGAATGTAAGAATCCAAGCCATAGCAGATACGATGATCCAAGCCATAAGACACAATGATGGCTTGCTTCGAATGTAAGAATTCGAGCCATAGCAAATATGATGATCTGAGCCATAGGACATGTTGCGTGATAAAAATAGCAGGGATGCTCCTTCGACTCTCGTTGACTTGAAAAAAGAAGAAAAGAAAGGCTTGGAGGACCTAGGGTGTACTCCGGGGGATCACTCCGATGCCTTAGTAAGAGGGATACTTTTAGAGAGGCTGAATGCAACAGCATAATCGTGTTGAATGACTTACCTTTGCCTTTTCTCCAGATCCGTTCTTATAGGGGCTCGAGTTGACTGTAGGTTGGTTCGAATTTATTGCACGGGGGCGTGAATCGCTCTACAGCAATAAGTGTGTGTGCACCTATTACTCGGTTATTAAAGCCGTTGGCGTAGATCTCTCCTCCTCTTTATTGGGTTGGAGCTAATCACTCGTTAGAATGTCAGACCTGGAGAAGGTGTGAGATAGGCGTTGACCTGCCCTCATTAGCTAGATTATTTTGGGCGTATGAGTTGTCCCCCCCTCAGTTTCAAATTTGTGGATAGAATTTTGAATAATGGTTTTGTCTGCATCTTTCCCCTTAGAAGGTTTAATGCTTCCTCGTGTTTCTTTTTTTTTTTGCATGGGATGAGTTGTTGAGCAGCTCGTGCCAAGCTGTTTTTCCAAGCTGCTCGCGTTGAGCTGTTTGGCCGAGCTCCTCATATCGAGTTGTCTTGCTGAACTGTTTTTCTGAGCTATTTTGCCGAGCTCCTCGTGCCGAGCTCCTTATGCCGAGCTGTCTTGCCAAGTTGTCTTACCGAGCTATTTTGCTGAGCTGTTTTGCAAAGCTCCTTGTGCCAAGCTGTTTTGCCAAGCTGTTGGTTCCAAGCTATTTTGCCGAGCTCCTCATACCGAGCTGCTAGTGTTGAGCTTTTTTACCGAGCTGCTCATGCCAAGTTGTTTGGCCGAGCTGTTTGGTCGAGCTCCTCGTGCTGAGCTGTCTTGCCGAGCTGTTTTACCGAGCTGTTTTGCCAAGCTATTTTGCGGAGCTTCTCACGTCGAGCTGTTTTGCTGAGCTGCTCGTGCCGAGCTTTTTTGCCGAGCTGTTGGTACCAAGCTATTTTGTCGAGCTCCTCGTGCCGAACTGTCTTGCCGAGCTGTTTTGACGAGCTGTTTTGCAAAGCTCCTCGTGCCAAGCTGTTTTGCCGAGCTGTTGGTTCCAAGCTGTTTTACCGAGCTCCTCGTGCCGAGCTGCTCGTGTCGAGCTTTTTTGTCGAGCTACTCATGCCAAGCTGTTTCGCCAGGCTGCTCATGCCGAGCTTTTTCGCTGGGCTGCTCGTGCCGAGCTGTTTTGCTGAGCTCCTCGTTCCGAGCTATTTTTCCGAGCTACTCTTACCGAGTTGTTTGACCTATTCTACAAGGGAGAAGTTAGGCGACCCGTCTGACCTGCTGCATGGAGGGAAATTGGCCGAGTTGTTCGACCTGCACCATGGAGTAAAGTTGGACGACCTGTCTGATCTGCTCATGGAGGAAAATTGGCCAACCTATCCCATGGAGGAAAATTGACCGACCTGTTCCATGAAGGGAATTTGACTGACCTGTTCACGGAGAGAAATTGGCCGACCTGTTCCATGGAGGAAAATTGGCCGACCTGTTCATGGAGAGTAATTGGTCGACTTGTTCCATGAAAGGAATTTGACCAAACGAGCTCATATGCTGGGTTGTTTTGACCTTACGAGTTGTGCTCGTCATTTGCGCCTTTTGTGTCTATTGAGTCGTGTTCATCTGCAGAGCTGTTCCGACCTTACGAGTCGTGTTTGTCAGTTTGGCCTCTTCGCCTAATGAGTCGTGCTCATCTTCTAGGCTGTTTCGGCCTCACGAGTCGTGCTCGTTAGTCTAGCCTCCCTGCCTGATGAGTCATGCTCATCTACTGGGCTATTTTGGTCTTACGAGTCGTGCTCGTCACTTGGGCCTTTGTGTCTATTGAGTTATGCTCATCTGCTGGGCTGTTATGGCCTTACGAGTTGTGCTTGTCAGTTTGGGCCTCTTCGCCTAATGAGTCGTGCTCATCACTTGGGTGTTTCATCTACTCATTTTTCCGAGGCATCGTCCCATCCTTCTTTCTTGCGAAAGATTGATAAAAGCAGGTTTTAAATGCGTCATACCTTGGGAAGTGGGTTGGATGAAACGTTCTCATTTATGGTAACCCGTCTAACATTGTGTCCGAGGCGATGTGGTCGTTCCGAAGCACCGTTTGTCCTCGAGAAGCCGCGGCTATGCATTTGTCAGAGATTTTCTGTGTTCATTCTCACCCTCGAGACGCAATCCCTTTTTGCAGATGAAAATTTTTGAGATTCCCGCCTCGGAGATTCGTGCCCTCCTCTTTTTATAAAGGCCAGAGGACTTCTTCATTCTGCACTCACCTTCAGTTTTAGAGGATTCCTTCCTTCTCTACTCTTCTTTAGTCCACGGGGTTCCCCATTTGGCATTGGGTACGCTCTCCCTTTCTACTGCATGTTTGTTTTGTTGTTCTTCATGTTGTTCATTGTTCTTGCATTAACTTTGTATGTTTGATCTTTTCTTGTAAGACGGCCTTGCTGTTTGTGTGTGGAATTTTACTGTCTTGATCTGTCTTGGCATCTTTTCCTATTTGTTTTTGTTGGTGCTTGCCTGTTTGATCCTTAGGTATAGGTATTGTTTTGTTCACGCTTTGTTTCCCTATGGAGTCTTCTTCACAGCCTTTGAGGGTTCCTACTATAGGTCGGAGCGCTCATTGTGACCTCACCTCCTTCGACTTGTAGAATGTTCGTTATTTTTTTGCTATACCATCAAGTATTACTGTTAGGTTGCCCTCTGCTTCCGAGTCAGCCCTTGATCCAGGCTCCGAGGAGCTTTGCCTCTCTACAGATTACCTAGATTTGGGTCTTAGGCTCCCTTCCCCCTCCCCTTCGTCTCTAACGTATTACGTTTTTACCGCATAACACCTTCCCAACTTGTTCCGAACTCCTATCTTTCGCTCACCTGTTTTGTCGTCCTTCTGCTTCTCCTGGGCCACCAACCTACAGTTCCTCTATTTACAAGTTGTTTCCAAATGCGATCACATTCTGCAGAGAAGGAGCTATACTATTTCAACTCTTTACCAGGTTATAAACTTTTTTCGCCGGGCAGTTCTTCCATCCATAACTGGAAGTCTCGTTACTTCTTTGCCTCGGGGGAGTTGAATTACACTGGCTCTTTGGTTTGGTCTTCTCCTCTTGATGGTAACGTTGTCTATCCCTTATCCTCCTTCTTTTGCAAGGCTACTAGTAGGTTGTCTGCTGACTCATCTTTTCTCCTTCATCCCTTTTCCTTTGTAGTTCGGGTGTGCCACCTTCTTCCAAGGCTTTCCCCCGAAGAGCAAGCCATCCTAAAAGAGCTTCGTGTCCTTGGTGAACAGGGTATTATCCCTCATGAGGAGCTGCTTCAAGAGCGTGTCCTAGTGCAGTGGGGGATCAGCCCCGTTTCCTCAAGTCTTTCCTCGCCCCTGATTTCTATATATATGTTCGGACATTGTCTCTATTGTTGGTGTTTTTATTCCTTTTCTCTCTATCCTTGCAGATATGGATTTCAACAGATATGAATCTCTCATGGGGGAAGCTAGGAAGCAAAGGGTAAGTAGGAGTAGGAAGAAGAGAAGGGAGATCGAGGGGGAATCCTCCCAAAGGGATGCACCCGCCGTAGGTGATTCTGGTGCCCTTATTGACGAGATCAATGCTGCTCCTCCTCCGATCCCACAGACTCATACTGAAGCGATTTTTCATGAGCTGACCCGTTCTGCCTCTACTCTCCGTCGGGCTGTGCACGCTGAGGATTTTGTGCAGGCCCAGTGCACCCTTCCTGACGCTCTTTCAGCGAAGATTTGCCACACCTTATATCAGATATCTACTCTTCAACTGGCTTTATCCTTCTTGCCTTATACATAGTTTTGTTAACTGTTCCATATTTTGTATTCTTCCTCAACTAGCGACGATGGCTCTAGCCCAGGAGGAGAAGGTTGCCGAGATATACCGGCAGACCTTGGATGCCCGGGAGAAGTATGTTGTTGCTCAGAACGAGCTGCGTGAGGCCGAGATCTATGAGCGGGCTCTGCAAGCTAAGGTTGAGTGCCTTCGTAGGAAGGAATTACCTGCCAGAGAAGCTGCCGCTGCTGCTACTGCGCCCCGAAATGCAGTAAGGGAGTACAAAGACTCCAACCAGTTCGTCATTGATACCTCCAAAGCTTATCGGGTGGGATTTAGGAGGTGCCAGGCTCAAGTCAAAACAAAACACCCTAAGCTTCCGCTGGACGATGTGAGCTCACATGGTTATGGCAACAAGAGTCCTGAATCTGTGGAAGATCTGGACGAGGATGAGGAAGGGGAGGAGGAGGAGGAAGCTAGAGATGGGAGTAAAGCCAACTAGTCTGTAATAAATTTTTCAAACTGTATTGACGTAGTACAACTATTGTAATTGGTACTTTTATTACTGCACTGTAAGAAACACTTTTTTAAGAATAATATTTTTTTAACATATCCGATTTCCATGTGTTCTTAATCTCTTTCCCCCCTACATCTTCCAACTTGTATGTCCCTGGCTTTATCTCAATTGTGACTCTGTATGGACCCTCCCAGTTTGGCTTCAACTTGTGCGATCCTGACTCCAACGGGTTGTTCCACGTCTTCCTCAGGACTAAATCTCCTGGCTGAAAATTCCGTATTTTGACGTGATTGTTGTAGTACTTCTCCACCCTCTGCTGGTATGCTGCAACTTTTGTACCCGCCTGATCATGTCTCTCCTCCAGCAGGTCTATTTCTAATCTGAGCTCTTCGTTGTTGGTCTGCTCATTAAAGTATTGCCTTCACCAAGAGGGTATCCCTACCTCTGCTGGGATGACTGCTTCAACGCCAAAGACCAGCATGAAAGGGGTTTCCCCTGTTGCCGCTCTCTTGGTGGTATGGTATGACCATATGAGGGAAGGGAGTTCCTCTGCCCATCTACCTTGCATTAATTCGAGTCGCATCCTCAATTTGTGCAGTATTGTCCGGTTCATGTTCTCTACCTTTCCATTGCTCTGGGGATGCGTTACTGACATGAAGAGGAGCTTAATAGATAGGTCCGAACAGAACTTTTTGAGGAGCTCGTTGTCGAACTGCCTCCCATGATCTATAACTATCGCCCAGGGGTTTCCAAAATGGAAAACCACCGATGTCCACACGAAGCGCGTAATGTTCCGCTCTGTTATAGTGGCTAGAGGTTCGAACTCTACCCACTTAGTGAAATAATCTATTGCTACCAACAAAAACTTTCTTTAATCAGTCATCTGCGGTAAAGGTCCCAGGATGTCTATTCCCCACTGTGCGAAGGGGCAGGGAATGGTTAGAGGGGAGAGTAGACTAGAGGGTACGTATGGTACTGCTGCGCATTGTTGACATCTGTCGCATCTTTTGACGAGCTCAACTGCGTCTTTCTTCATTGTGGGCCAGTAAAATCCCTAAGGCATGGCCTTGTGGGCTAGGGCCCTACTGGCAAGGTGGTTTCTTCATACTCCTTCATGGATTTCCCTTAGTATGTATTTTCCTTCCTCATTGTTTAGAAAACGAAGGTAGGGCAGTGTTAGAGATCGTCTGTACAACTCTCGGCCTATCAGCATATATCTTGCTGCTTTCCTTCTCACTTTTAGAGCTTCCTTGTTGTCCTCTGGTAGGGATCCGTCCTGGAGGTATAGGAATAAAGGCGCCCTCCAATCGTTCTTGCTGATTTCGGACTCCACTGAGTTAATTCTGTCCTCCTCGTACGAGGGTTTCCCTATTCGCTCTAGATAAATAGAGTTTTTCCATTTCGAACCGGTTGCTGAGGCCAATTTGGCGAGTGCATTGGCCTTTTTGTTCTCTTCCTTTGGTACGTGTTCTATATCAAACTGAATGAATGCTTTCACATATTCTTGGGCCTTAACGAGATATTTCTTTATTCTTGAATCCCTAGCTTCAAATTCTCCTTTCAGCTACTCTACCACCAGTTGAGAATCACTCAATACCTTGATCTGTGCCACCCCTAATGCTTCTGCCAAGCGTAAACCTGCTAACAAAGCTTCATACTCCGCATCGTTGTTGGTTGTTGTGAATTCCAGCTTTAGTGCGAAAAGAGTTTCACTGCCGTTTGGGGTCGAAAGGATGAATCTAGCTCCCCCTCCAGCAGCGTTAGACGACCCATCAATATGTAGTGTCCATACGTCTGACTTAGTGGATGAGTCGGAGAGCCTTTCTGCTGTAAAATCAGCGAGCACCTGGGCCTTGACAACGGGCCTTGGTTGATATTGTATGTCGAACTCACTTAATTCGATTGACCACTTCGTCATCCTTCCCGAACTCTCCGACCGCTGTAGAATTTGTCTCATCGGTAGGTTTGTTAACACAATTACCTTGTGGGCCTGAAAATAGGACCTCAATTTTCGTGCTGCATAGATGATGGAGAAGACGACTTTTTTTGCCGTGCAGTAATTCTTTTCGGCTCCACTGAGCACCTTGCTAG
Organism: Malania oleifera; assembly: GCF_029873635.1. Classification (NCBI taxonomy): domain Eukaryota; kingdom Viridiplantae; phylum Streptophyta; class Magnoliopsida; order Santalales; family Ximeniaceae; genus Malania; species Malania oleifera. The sequence goes on along the minus strand of NC_080427.1, from coordinate 53,007,928 downwards.
TGTAATAAATGGGTTGATGCCTCCTGCCTTCTTCCCGAACAAGGACAGAGCTGACAGCATTTTCCGTGGATGCTATGTACAGGTAGAGGTCTTCCCCATTCTTTGCCTTCGTCAAAAGGGGAGGGGATCCGAGGTATTGCTTGAGCTGTTCGAAGGCTTTGGCCTACTCTTACCCCCTATTCGAATCCTCCCTTCTTCCGTAGTGTTCTAAAGAAAGGTAAGTTTTTGTCCCCTGAGTAGGAGACAAACCTACTGAGGGAGGCTATCCTCCCTGTCAAAACTTGGATCTCTTTTTTTGTCCGTGGGGCCTCCATCTCCAGCAGCGCTCTTTTTTTATCTGGGTTTGCTTCTATACCTTTATGAGTCACCATAAAGCCCAAGAACTTTCCTGCAGAAACACCGAACACACACTTCGATGGGTTCAGCTTCATGTGGTACCGGCGAAGGAGTTCCAATGTTTCTCTTAAGTCTTTACAATGCTGCCCTACTTCCAAGCTTTTTACTAGCATGTCATCCACGTACGCCTCCATTGTTTTTCTGAGCTAATCCTTAAAGATCCTGTTCACCAATCTCTGATATGTGGCTCCTGCATTTTTTAGCCCGAAGGGCATTACCCGGTAACAATACAAACCCCTTTCAGTGATGAAAGATGTTTTTTCTTTGTCTGCTCGACTCATTAGGATTTGGTTGTATCCTGAGTAGGCATCCATGAAGCTGAGGAGCTCGTGCCCTGAGGTTGAATCCACTAGCTGGTTGATTCGGGGAAGGGGGAAGCTGTCTTTTGGGCACGCCTTATTCAGGTCAGTGAAGTCTATGCAAGTGCGCCATTTTCCGTTCGGTTTTCTTACTAGAACCACATTGCTTAGCCACTCCGGGTGGTCTACTTCCCTGATGAAGTTGGCTTGCACCAGCTTGGTCACTTCTTCATCGATTATTTTGATACGCTCTATTGCGAAGCTCCTTTTTTTATACTTCACAAGTCGGTAGTTGGGGTCGACCTGCAGCCTGTGCTTTATGACTGCAGGTTCGATGCTGGGCATGTCTGCAACCGACCAGGCGAACAAATCAGCGAATTCGTCCAACAGTTCGCTCAGCTCCGCTTTCAAGGTGTCGGGCAAGTGATTTTCGATCTGTATACTTCTCTCCTGGTGGCCCTTCAGTGGTATATGCCCGATGTTTTCATCTACTGTACTGATCTAGGGATACTCTCCCCTTACTTCTAGATCTTCCACCGTTAGAGCTTCTCTAGCCTCCATCTTCCCTTTTAGGGCCATGACATAGCAACTCCGAGCAGCAGCCTGATCTCCGTTCCCAAATCCTATCCCTTGTAGTGTAGGGAATTTGATTTTGAGGTGGTACGTTGGCGTTACAGCCTGAACTGTGTTAAGGAAAGGGCGACCCAAGATGACATTGTACACCGAAGGTCGGTCGACCACCAGGAATTCTGTTAGCGTCGTAACCTACTGCGGGGTCATCCCTATTGTCACCGGTAACGTGATTGTACCCAAGGGGTGGACAACGTCTCCCGAATCCTACCAAGGGGGTCGAGATCGGTTTGAGTCGTTCCTTGCCAATCTTCATTCCAACTAGGACCGACTAGAACATGATGTTAGCCGGGCTCCCACTGTCTATCAATATGCGTCTGACCATGTAATTGGCCACAAGTAGGGAGAGCACTAGTGCATCATCATGTGGCTGCTGCATCCCTTCTTCGTCTCTGCTGTCAAAGGTTATGATGTCATCTTTTTTGTTTCATTTGCTACTGGTTTCCCCTTCTCTATCGACAGCACCTGTTTAGCATATCTTTTGCGGGCACTCCCACTATCTCCTCCAATAGCGGATCCTCCGAAGATCACCGCAATTTCCCCTATAACCTGCTCTTCCTTCTCTTTTGCAGCATGCCTCCTCTGCTTGAGAGGTTCCCTTTTTGGATTTTCCTTCTTTATAAACTTCGACAGGTGTCCCCTTCTTATTAGGACTTCGATTTCTTTCTTCAACTGAATGCATTCTTCTGTGTCATGACCATGATCCCTATGGAATGCGCAGAACTTGGACATGTTTCGCTTGTGTAGAGGCGCTCGCATAGGTTCAGGCCACAAGATGTAGTCCTTCTTTCTGATTTGCATTAGTATCTCCGAGCGTGGTACATTCAGGGGTGTGTAGGTGGAGAACTTGTTGTGCTGTCCTATCATCTTTGGGCTCGGTTGCAGCGCACTAGTCTCATGCCTTTTTACGGATCTATAGGAGTCTCCAGATTCTCTGCTATTGTTTTTCCTTTCTCGCTTTATGTAACTTCCTCTCGTATCCATCATCTCCTCCAGGTTGATGTACTTCTCTGCTCGGATCAATAGCTCCCCCATATCCACTGGCGGTTTTTTTCCTAGGGAGTATAAGAAGCTTCCGGGTTGGAGAGTCGTTGTCAAGGCTGCCAAAGCCACCCCTATGTCTAAGTTGCGGATTTCTAGGGTTGCCGTGTTGAATCGATGCATGAAATTATTTAGAGTCTCCTGTTCTCCTTGCGCCATACTCATGAGATGCCCCGTTGTTTTAGCAACTCTCCGGCTACTAAGGAAGTGGCTGGTGAACATTTGTCCATCTCTTGGAAGGAACCAATGGATCCTAGTTAAAAAGTTTGATACCAGTCTCTGGCAGTACCCTTAAGGGTGGTTGCAAAAGCTCGACACATGATGGTGTCTGGAGCCCCTTGCAACTGCATCAACATTTAAAAATTATCCAGGTGATCAATTGGGTCAGACAAACCTTCGTACCTTTCAAAGGTGGGCATCTTGAATCTACTGGGCAATGGAGCCTCTATGATTTCTTTGTTGAATGGCGGCTCTGAGGACCTTAGGGATGCTTCCATATAGTAAGGTTTGGTTCTGCCCTCTTTCATCATCTTCTCTATATGATCTATCTTCTTGATTCTTTCTTCGAGCTCCGTGGATCTTTGTTGGTTGACATCCACGCTGTTTGCATCTTCTACCTTCTTGTTGGGGTAGGTTTTATCCTCGTTCTCCACTGGTTTGTTAGCTTGCTTGTCTGCACTGGGGTTCTTTGGTGGAGGACGTGTCCTTCTTGACTCTTTTGTTGTAAGAGTTGGTTGAGCATATCCTTCATTTCCTTTTGGAAAGCGAGGAACTCCTCTCTACTGATACCCGACAACTCTGCGGGTGTGGATTGGATGGACTGGATGGTTCTTTTGCAGCAGGAATGGAGGTAGAACTGTGTAAGGTCGGCATTGCTGGAATGTCGAAAGTCGAGAGTAAGATATTATCACCTCCTAAAAGTAGGTTCCCACAAACGGCGCCAACTGTTGCGGGGTAAAAATAGCAAAGATGCTCTTTCGACTCTCGTTGACTTGAAAGAAGAAGAAAAGAAAGGCTTGGAGGACCCAGGGTGTACTCCGGGGGATCACTCCGATGCCTAAGTAAGAGGGATGCTTTAGAGAGACTGAATGCAACAGCATAATCGTGTTGAATGACTTACCTTTGCCTTTTCTCCAGATCCGTTCTTATAGGGGCTCGAGTTGACCGCAGGTTGGTTCGAATTTGTTGCACGGGGGCATGAATCGCTCTCCAGCAATAAGTGTGTGTGCACCTATTACTTGGTTATTAAAGCCATTGACGTGGATCTCTCCTCCTCTTTATTGGGTTGGAGCTAATCACTCGTCAGAATGTCAGACCTGGAGAAGGTGCGAGATTGTCGTTGACCTGCCCTCATTAGCTAGATTATTTTGGGTGTATCAGGACAAAATGACAACTTGCTATGAATGTAAGAATCCGAGCCGTAGCGGATACGATAATTCGAGCCACAAGACACAATGATGGCTTGCTTCGAATATAAGAATCTGAGCCGTAGAGGATACGATGATCTGAGCCATAAGACACAATGATGGCTTGCTTCGAATGTAAGAATCCGAGCTGTAGCGGATACGATGATCCGAGCTAAAAGACACAATGATGGCTTGCTTCGAATGTAAGAATCTGAGTCGTAGCGGATACGATGATCTGAGCCATGGGACACAATGATGGCGTGTTGCAAATGTAAGAATCCAAACCGTAGCGGATACGATGATCCGAGCCACGGGGCTAAATGGTAGCTTGCTTTCAATGTAATAATCCAAGCTATAGCAGATACGATGATCCGAGCCACATGACACAATGACGGCTTGCTACGAATGTAAGAATCCGAGCCATAGCGGATACAATAATCTGAGCCACGGGACAAAATGATGGCTTGCTGTGAATGTAAGAATTCGAGCCGTAATAGATATGATGATCCGAGCCATAATTACATAATGATGACTTGCTTTGAATGTTAGAATCTGAACCGTAGTGGATACGATGATCTGAGCCACACGACATAATGATGGCTTGCTTTGAATGTAAGAATCTGAGTCGTAGCGGATACGATTATCCGAGCCATAAGGCACAATAATGACTCGTTGCGAATGTAAGAATCTGAACCGTAGCAGATACGATGATCCGAGCCACACGACAGAATGATGATTTGCTTCGAATGTAAAAATTTAAGCCGTAGCAGATATGATGATCCGAGCCATACGAAAAAAGGATGGTTTGCTTCGAATGTAAGAATCTAAGCCATAGCGGATACGATGATCCGAGCCATAAGACACAATGATGGCTTGCTTCGAATGTTAGAATCCGAGCAGTAGAAGATACAATGATCTGATCCGTACGACACAATGTGACTTGTTACGAATGTAAGAATCCGAGTCGTAATGGATACGATAATCCGAGCCATAGGACACAATGATGGCTTGCTGCGAATGTAAGAATCTGAGCCGTAGTGGATATGATGATCTGAGCCACAAGAAACAATGATGGCTTGCTTCAAATGTAAGAATCCGAGCCGTAGCAGATACAATGATTTGAGCTATACGACACAATGTTGGTTTGCTTCGAATGTAAGAATTCGAGTCGTAGCGGATACAAGGATCTGAGCCACTTCAAGCAATAATAAGGTATGAAATCAAAGTTTGGAAAATGGTTACTCTATTGGGGAAATGCACTTGGGTGTAGGGTCTTGATGTCAATGATTGAATCCACTTGTCCCTGGGATTTGTTGCCCCAGTTTCAAAATAAATCAATGTGTGCCTGGGGTTAGCTTCCCCAGTTTCTAGCTAAATCAATGTGCGCTTGGGGTCATCTACCTCAGTTTTAGATATTAGTACAGCAGGAATTTCTTAGTCAAGGATGTCAAATGATCATTCAAAAGCTTATTCAACAAGACAAGTGTGAAGGGTGTTCTATTGCCGCTTGTGATGACAGAATGTAGTGATATGTTGTTATATGTATGCATATTGTTAACTTATGATGCTAGAATGTAGTGATACGTTGCTATATGTATGTGTGTTGCTAACTTGCGATGCTAGAATGTAAGGATATGTTGCTATATGTTGCTAACTTGTGATACTAGAATGCAGGGGTATGTTGCTATATGTATGCGTTTATTTTTCTATGCAATGCATGAAATACATGGTAATACATGAAATGTATGGTAATGCATGACAATACATAAATCTTTCTCCTAGCGCGCCTGTGATCAATAACCTCATCTTTTATCTTAGCCATGTTTTTGAATTTTTGCATGAAATTTTCCGCATTTGAATGAATCTATAACTGATCTTGGCTCAATTTTCTTGATTCATCTGATCATGGAGGTGATTGACTTAGCTTAAATGAAAATCACAAAATTTGCCTCAATTGAATGGATTTATAACTGATCTTGACCATGTTTTTATATTCCAATTTTATAAGAAGTGCTTGAATGGGTCCCATTGAAACTCAACTCGGAATTTGCCCTAGTTGAATTTATCTACCACTGATCTTGACCCTATTGTTAGATTCTTCTTGAATAAGCAGATCTTTAAAGCCTGACATGATATCCGCCCCAGTTAGATTATTCTGTGACTAATTCTACTCGCATCATACATTCCCAACGGGGACCTTCTCTACAAGAGGCCTACTAGTGATTCCGAAACTCTTCGACTATCCGTCCTCTTTTCAAGCTTGGAAGAGTAAGAAGGTTTTTTTTTTTATATATGATGATGTGCCAATTTCCCAACGAGCTCATAACAAACCAAATTCTAATCTTGGCCATATTTTCGAATTCCCACATGACATAGATGTCCCTGAATGTGTTCCTCTGAAACTTGAAATGACACTTGCCCCAGTAGATGCATTTCTAGCTAATCCTATCCATCTTGCATTTTCTTCACAAGGACATTCTTTGGATTGCATCCTTAATGTTTTAAAATCTCTTTGAAATTTAAATAAATAAGCATGCAATCAGATAACTCAATCTCAATAGGAATATGGATGGAATACACAAACTTGCTTGTCTTTGCTTGAATTTCTGTACTTGTTAAATAAGAGAAAATTTTACCAGTAGTTTGACACTAATGTAACTTTGCTAGCTTAGAGAATCATATCAATGGACAAACTCTTTTTTTTTAGTCTCATAACCATAACTCACTCACTGTATCACCACTTAGAGATTCTTTCTTACTTATTTCAAGCTTATTTCAAACTCCCTGTCTTGAATTATAACTAGTGTGTCATTAAGTATTCTGATCAATATTCCAATCTCAGGGTGGACTTTAAGAAATGGGACGAAATGTAGGCTTAGGATTTAGGTTTCACCAAAAATAAGGAAACTAAGGCTAAAAAATCTCATCCCATAATTAAAGTTTTTGCCCTAGTTTGTGGTGCAGTATTCGCAAAGTATTGACCGAACTTTTCATTTGAACAAGTTACCTATGTACCTTTGCAGGATCAAGTCATTACATAGTTCAGACTCGACGTTGAGTCTGACAAATCATTTGGGACAATAATGTATACCAATCTAGTCAGGACTTTCATTTGGACCGTAATGTAGGCTAGGGGTATGGGTTAAAGAAAGAAAGATTTATATAAGACTCAAAATTTATCAATCTCATCACAGGTATTCTCTAGTCAAAGATCATATATGAATCATGTCCCTTATTTTTCTTTCTTTCTTCTCTCTCTCTCTCTCTCTCTCTCTCTCTCTCTCTCTTTTTCTCTTTTGCTTTTTCATCTTCTTTTTCTTCTTTTACCACAACTTTTACTTTTCTTTTTATGAATGAATCTTAACTTCATTTTTATTTGAATTCCTTTTGGAACTGATCTTTTTTAAAACTGTCTCAGTGTGGGGTGTGATCCTTTGACGGGTTAATTAAGAATTGAATTTTTCAGGCTCAAAAGGGTTTGTAAGGGATTTCTTCTTTAACCTTCTTTTGGGTAGCAAAAAAATGGCCTGTCATCCTTTTGGTAATCATTATTGTCTCAAATGACTTGTCAAACGCTAAGGAACCCAAACTCGGGTTAAATTTCTTGTGAACTAACTTTTAAGAAAAAGTTGGTTTAACATTCAGGCTCAACTTGGTTAACAAATAGTAAATCATTATTTGATTCTTTATAGGAAAATTGGTCGACCAAAGATAACCACCCCTCATTTGATCAGAATATAATCATTATACTCTTAAGACACCAATCATAATTTAGAAGACAAAGATATGAGACTTTGTTTGTCGATTTCATCCAACAAATGCATGACAAGGCTTGATAAGTCGTTTCCATCTACTTCTCCTACAACTCTTCATCATTTTGAAATCCTCACCCAATAAGACTCCTTGACAACATCTTGAAGTGGGGTTCTTACTAAACTCCGACTTGGAGGGCTTTTCCTTCATTTTTTTTTTGCCCCATTGAATAAACTCCCAAAACCAACTAATGGCTCCAAATCCTTTGTACTGACAAACTATTTCCTATGTCACATACACAAAATGCAAGAAAAAATAGGCAAAATTTGGCATGAGGTGATGATCCAAGGAGGATAGGATGAGATAAGACTGAAAGACATTCTTATTTCATTCAATTTCAAAATGATTTAAATGAAAAGCATGGATGCATTCCTCTTGTTATCACCCTTAGGTGATCAAACACATCATGTTTGTATCACGTGAGCTCACTTCTAAAGTTGAATATCGATCAATCCTTCAACCTGATGACATTTGCGACATTTCAACTGTGATTGGGCAATAGGTTCCCATGATTCTAACCTTTCGCCTAAAATAGAGAGATCGTTTTTATTCTGCTCAATGATGGAACCCCGAATCTTTAACTTTGCCACCTCGGCACACCAGTTTTACAGAAAATTAGGATGTGATTTCCGACTTATTGGAGATGACTATGCAAGCATGGTTATGGAACTGAGCATGGAATGCATGATTATATTATGCAATAGATTTTTATGCATGGGTGTAGCTAGTGTAAAAATACATGCAAATAGGGATATGAACATGCATGCAGCCTATCGTGCATGGCTATGCGTGAAATTATGCATGAATGCATGAATGTAATGTAATCTAAATAACTACTTTGCTAGAATTCTGGAAAAAATCCCTATCGACTAATGAAATGTTTCATGATTAAGCCGACCATTGATGGGTTACTAATTCAATTCAATTACTCCATCAACCATTCCTTTCCTTGATAATGGTCCATGTACCTTAGATCCTACGAAGGATCAGGTTATGATCTGAGCTTGGGATTAACTCGAGCGAGTCAACCCATTGGGTTGCTTCAACGTAGGCTTGTAGACTTTGATGTGCACTTGGAACTCGGGTGTTTCAAAATTTGAGCTTCAAGCTATTTTTCTGATGGGTCGAGGTCCGAGTTCAAAGAGAGTTGGGCTTGGACTGTTTTAAAAATGTTGGCTTGGATTTTTAAGTAATAGGGTCGAAGTCCCCTTTTGAAATATGGGTTTGGCCGTTTTTGAAAATCAGGCTTGGGCCGAGTTTTTTTTATTTAGAAAAAGGTCGGGCCTAGATTTGTTTTTAAAGAGAGTTGGGCCCAAGTTATTTGAAAAGTATTGGACCAACCCATCTTTTAAAATGCTAAGGCCACGTGTTTTATTTTTCAAAAGGATAGGTCATGTTCTCATTATTGGATTTTTTCAGAATAATGGTTAAGTTGTATGCATGTCTAAAATGGATGCAAGATGCATAACACAACACAAAACATATATATACAAAAGACATAGATGAAGTCACATGGAGAAGGATGAGGATCCTATCCCAGCCCAAGGCAGATACACCTATTTTATAGGGTTTCTTTATGGCTCCATCCTAGTTATGGAAAACTATAGACAAGTATGTGTGGGTAGACTCTAATCCTATTGACAATAGGTTCCCAATCTGAGCCTCATCCTCACCCATAAGGGGTTTGGACAAAATTCAAACTGAGCGGAGTGGTTTGCAAGTCTCCATAAGCCTTGCCACGTGGGGACAAACGGTATTACACTCCTTTATAATCTTAGCAAGTAAAGTTTGGATATAGAGCGTGAAAGTGTGTGAATCCAAGTTTAGCCTAATCCCGCTACCCCTACGTTTATTACATGCTTATTCAAACAAGATATTCACAAGTAATCACATGCTTATTCAATAATAAAGAAAAAAAAATTTTCATAATTAATAACATGTTTATTCAAACAACAAAAGAAATAAATTGTTTACAATCAATCACATGCTTATTCAAAATATAGAAATAAGATATTTACAATTAACACGCTTATTCAAAAAATTTGGAAACAAAATATTTGCAATTAAAATTTGTTTATCTAAAAAATATGGGAACAAAATATTTGCAATTACTATGCTTATCTAAAAAATTTTGGAAATAGAATATTTGCAATTAATATGCTTATCTAAAAAATTTAGAAATAAAATATTTACAATTATTATTCTTATCTAAAAAATTTGGAAAGAAAATATTTGCAATAACTATGCTTATTTTAAAAATTTGGAAATAAAATATTTACAATTAATATTCTTATCTAAAAAAAATTTGGAAAGAAAATATTTGCAATTACTATGCTTATTTAAAAAATTTTGGAAATAAAATATTTATAATTACTATTCACAAAATAAGGAGCAACTAAAAGATTTATTAAATTTGAACTCAGGATAATTTCTAATTAATTATTGACTCAACTCTCTAATGTCCCCAGCGGAGTCGCCAAGCTGTCGCTACGTCCCGGAGGGCTTGTGCCCCGAGGTAGCGAAATAAAAATTGTGGTTTAAATTTTCTAGGAAAAACAGGAATAAAGTCGCCACCAATCTTTTAGTGTGGTTAGAACACTTGATTACTACCCAATTAAGGGTAAAATTGATCTATGTTACCAAAGTCGAGATCGAGAGTTCGGTTACGCGAGGGAAAGGTACGAGCACCCCCTACGCGTCCGTTCCTATGAACGGTACCTAATTAATTATGAAATTATCTTAAGTAAATTTAAAAAGTCTTTAAAATTACTCCATTTTAGTAAATTTTATAAATACACACAAAAATATATATAATATATATTCCCTTAGAGCTGGGGTATGTGAAGCCTGAAAGCTCACACCCTCTCATTAAAATCATAGGGATAAAATAAAGAAAATGTTTTTATAAAAATAAATACCATAGTACATATAAGGCCAAATAACAAAAAAATAATAATAATAATAATAATAATGCTTCCTGCCATAATAATAATAATAATAATATCATAACACGTAAGTACTAATAATAATACCACGAGAATAATAATACATATAATATATATATATATATATATAAAATAAATAATCAAACCTTCAAAAGTAAAATCCTAATATTAATAATAAAGGAAACTTCCAAAAACATGGAAACGAATCAAATTCTAAAAGTTAAGTATAATATGGACAAACACGGAAATAAGTAAGATATAATTATGGAAGTGAAACAAGACAAATCCTAAATATACAACATCAATCCAACCCAAAAAAGAATAATATACAATAATATGTAAGTAAGTCAAAGCTTAAAATAAATTAATATGGAAACATGTGATAGTAATATGGAAACATATCCATCATAAAATTAATACACAAGCTATATAGAAGCAATTAAACCCTAAACATGGAAACTAATCAAAATCTTAAACATGCTTAAATAATAACATAATATAATTACAATCATAAATAATAATAATAAAAAACCCTAATGATATATAAATAACTAACATAGTGAAAAAAAGCTGAATATATAATCAATAAGTATTATAATAACGATAAATACATGACAATAAGAGGAAAAAAAAAAAAGAACTTTAACAATAATATACAATAAATATAATACTATTTGTTTAAATATATACAATAAAATGATGACAAGAAAATTCAAAATTTAAAAATTGAGGGAGCCCCAACAAACAAAAAGAAATCCTACAAAAATGACAACAAACAGAATAGTATTTACTGTAATAAAAAAAAAAAAAAAAAAAAAAAAAGCAAAACAAGAGGTACTAAAGAAAACAAAGTATGTGTGTGTAAGGCCGGAGTGAGAAGCTCACCTGACTATCGCCGGGATCCGGGGACTGCATGGGCTGCCGGAGTGAAGGGAGATTGCTGCTGTTGTTGCTGTGTGAGAGAAGTCCTGGGAGTGGCTCCTGGCTGTTTTGCTGTGGCTGGAGATGATGGGAGCGTGGAGTGGCCGCCGGAGTTGAGAGTCGTGCAGGTGGTGCTCACGGCTGTTAGCGTGACACGACTGCTGTGTGTGTGTGTGTGGGGGGGGGGGGGTTGACACCGGACTGGGATCGAGAAAGACGAAGCCGGGGGATCTCGCCGGGAGCAGAGCTACACCGCAGTTAGTCTGCAGACAATACCGGAGCGGGTGTGATCAGCTGCTGGCCGTGAGGGTGGCCGGAGGATGGTGACGGTGATGAGAGTGGCCGGTTGAGACGATGGTGAGGTCAAGAGGTTGGATGGGGAGAGTGAGATGGGAGAAGGTGGAAGAGGGTAGCGGCTGGCTGTGAGGAGTGCAAGCAGGGACTGAGATTGGTTGATGGTGGCCGGTTTTATGGTAATAATAATAATAATAATATTGCTAATAATATATTAATAATAATAAGATTTGAAAATAATGATAATACTAATAACAATAATAATAAATAGACATAGTAAAAATAATTATAGTAAAATAATAATAAAATAGAAATAATAATAATAACATAGTCCTAAGCTTTTTGTTATATTTGGCTGAGGTAAAAATAAATAGGGTGTGTACAATTGTTCTTATTGGCGGTTGTGGAGAAGCAGGCAAACAGAGAAGGGAGAGGATGAAGAAAGGTCCCGTTGTTCTTACTGGCGGTGGGGGATTGTGGGGAAGCAGGCGAACAGAGAAGGGAGATGACGAAGAAAGCTGTCAATAATAATGGCAGAGACATCTTCATCAACATTGTGATTCAGTGGCAGTTCTTGGGCACTGTGCCTGTAGATATATAGAAATCCAAAAGAGCTGTGGGTGTGATGTACGCCTGCATGGACATGGACCGCTTGCAGCCTCCTCAGTAATTATAAGAAAGGACAAAATGAGGGTTGTAAAGGAACACCTTTTATTTTAAAATTTTGGAAAACTCTCGCAAATTTGTAATACTTACTACATCCTCCATTTAATGCAAGAAAGGATGAAATATGGGTTGTTGTAGGATGAAGAATTGGAGCATTACGTTTTTCTCTTTTTCTCTTTTTGGTTCTAAGAAAAATCTTACATACATAATCGATGTCAATGCATTTGGTTGGCAAAAATATTTTAAGATGGAAATACAATAAAAATTAAATAATCAAAAGATTAATGACTATGGAAAATAATTTTTATTCTCTATTTTTAGTTTCTCAAAACAAAATTACAAATTACAATAATAAACAATTTTTACACTATTCCTTGTAGAAATAGTTTAATTTTTAATTTTTAATTTAATTACAAAAGTGCCACTTTATTTTTTATTTTTTCAAATTTATACTGAAAATTTTGTGAACATTTTTTCATTAATTTTAAAGATTTTAACTCTTACTTTGATGGGTGGAGAGGAACACTCAGTCACTGGATGTGATTGAAATTCAGTGAGGATAAATACCAAACAAATATATTTCAATCTGGAAAATAATACAGAGGAATTCAAAAACAAAATCTCTCACTCACTCACTGGCTTTCTACTCTCAACACACCACAATATCACAACACATACACACACCTATTTATAGTAAAACATACAACAATATAATCTACAATGGTGGGAATTAGATTTCAACAATTGTGGCTAGTTTGGTAAGGTTGGTGGCCAAATCTTGCTTAACTTCAATGGAGGTGGGCTGCCGGTTGATGAAGCTGTTGCAGTCAAATTTTTGCTGCCACCGTCCCACTATTCAAGTTTAATCTTCAATATCCCCCCTTAAACTTGACTCTCCTAACTTTGTCATTTCGAGCATTGTCTTCAGTCTTGCAAAAATATCATGTCTGAGTGGCTTTGTGAAAATATTAGTCATCCGATCATACGTTCTGTAAGATATCAATTTCACTACTTTTTTCCTATAACCCTTGGCGACATGTTTTGCTTTGTATCTCTGGACTTCTCTTGGAGTGTTCTTCTTGGTCTTGTAGACCCATTTTACACCAATAGTTTTGCGGCTCTTCGGGAGATTTGTCAACTCCCAAGTCTTGTTCTTCTTGATGGATTGAATCTTCTCATTCATCATTTTTCTCCATTTGTTTTCTTCGTTAGCTTTCTCAAAGCTAATTGGGTAGCTAGTTAGCAACAGGCAGTTTAGAGCAACATATTCTTCCATTGGTTCTGTATTTTCATACAGATCGGCTATATTTTGAGCTCCTCTAGGTCTCATGTCTGAGATTTCACGCTCTATTGGTGATGGAGCTTCATTCCTCTGTGATGAAACTTGTGAAGGTGTCTGTAGCTCAGGAACTTGTGGCTCAATAGCCACTTCTCTTGTCTGTGTAGGTTCTTCTCCTTTAAGTGTCAATTCCGCATCTTTGCAACATTCAGCCTGATCCCATTTCCAAGATTTATTTTCTTCAAAGATGACATCCCGGCTGTTAAAGACTTTCTTGTTGATGGGATTGTAGAGTTGATATCCCATGGTACTATTGCCATATCCAACAATGATACACTTCTCTCCTTTATCATCCAGTTTTGTCCTTCTTGCTTCTGGGATCTTGGCGTAGGCTATGGAGCCAAACACCCTCAGATGACTCACACTAGGCTTGTGAGTGCTCCAGGCTTCATATGATGTCTTTGTATCAAAACTCTTCGTCGGACACCTATTGAGCAGATAGACTGCATATAACACTGCTTCTGCCCAAAAACTCTTGGGCAGATTTTTATCCTTTAACATGCTTCTAGCCATGTTAAGGATTGTGCGGTTCTTCCTTTCGGCTATACCATTCAACTAGGGAGTGTATGATGGTGTGAACTGTTTCTGAATCCCTTGTTGTCTAAGGAATTCCAGGAAAGTTTCGTCTTTGTACTTTCATCCTTGATCTGATCGAAGTGACTTGATGCGGAAGTCACTCTGTTTCTCCATAAGAGTTTTGAACTCTTTGAACTTGTCGAACACCTCTGACTTCCTTTTCAGGAAGTAGACCTAGGTCTTCCTGCTGTAGTTGTCGATGAAGGTGAGGAAGTCGATTCTGTCCATTCGAAAATGGTCTTAGTGGACCACACACATCTGTGTGTATTAGTTGGAGCGGCATGATTGATCTCCAGTCGGTTTTCTTTCCAAAGTTGTTTCTGTGTTGCTTGCTCAAAATACAACTTTCACATATCACATTTGGATGATGGATATTGGGTAAGCCCTTCACCATCTTCTTGCTTCCTAATTGTTTCAAACTTTCAAAGTTTAGATGACCATACCTTAGATGCCATAGCCAGTCTTTGTCTTTGATGATAGCGTTCAAACACCTTGGCGTATCATGTTGAATGGCAAGCGTAAACATTCGATTCTTTGCCATTTGAACTTGAGTAACAAGCTTTCCTCGAGCATCTATTATCACCATTTGCTTATCACTGAGGCTAATTCGATAGCCTCTCTCGACGAGCTGTCCGAGACTAAGTATATTAGTCTTCATGGCCGGCACATAGTAGACGTTGGAGATGTAAGCATGATCTCCAAACTTCTATTTGATCAAAACATCTCTTCTCCCTTGGACTGGGATTTTAGAATTATCACCGAAAGAGATCTCCCCCTGAACTTTCTCATTAAGTTCAAAGAATAAGTTCTTTCTGCCAGTCATATGGTTGCTGGCTCTAGAATCAAGGTACCAAACGCTTTGGTCCTGGGGAGTTGAATTGTGTGCCATCAGCATCAACGACTCTCCATCTGCATGATCAGTTTCGGCAAGGTTGGCCTCCTCACTAACCTTTTCTTATTGTCGCCCCCAACATTCATTGCTATAGTGTCCATAGTTGTGACAATTGTAGCATTGAATGTTTCTTTTTTCTACATTCGAGCGGTTATTGTATCCTCCTCTTCTTCCTTGTCCTCTGCCTCATGGGACATAGTTCTGTTGATTTCTTCCTCCTCTAGTGGGACCTCTTCTGCCTCTGCCACCTTCTCTGGAGTTAAAATTTCCAGAATTTCTTCCACGAGATCCTCGATCTCGTCCTCTTCCTTGTTGTGACGTCCCCCCTTTGTCGTATCTATCTACAGTGAGGGACAACTTCGTTTGGAGGGCTTGCTCCAGTTCTTTATCATCACTCCTTCTGTTGACTTTCTGCTCATGAGCTTGGAGTGAGCCCACAAGTTCTTCTACAGACATTGTTTCCAAGTCTTTTGTTTCTTCTAGGGTCACAGCTATATAATCATATTTTGGATCTAAAGATCGCAAAATTTTCTCACAAATTCTCTCGTCATTGAGAGTTTCTCCATTTCTTCTCATTTGATTTGATACTACCATTACTCGTATATAGTAGTCTGCAATGGATTCAGTAGACTTCATTTTGAGAGATTCGAACTTACCTCGCAATGTCTGAAGACGAATCTTTTTTACTTTATCTGCACCTTTGTGTGTTCGATGGAGAAAGTCCCAGACTTCTTTGGATGTCTTCACGGAGGCGATGATTTCGAATATGGCCTCATCAAGGCCTTGGTAGATTATGGATTTTGCCTTGCAATCTTTTTTTCGATTGGCTCGCAAGGTCGTTCTTTGAGCATCGGACATATTTGCTTCGGCTTCTTTTGATGGACTTTCTCTGTACCCATTTTCAACGATGTTTATGACATCCTGAGCACCTAGAAGGGCTCTCATTTGAGTCGACCAGTTGTCATAATTCTCTCGGGTCAATTTTGGAATGACCGATTGGGTAGTACCGTTAGCCATCGAATTTAATATATAAAAAAAGAGAAATGGGGACTGATTTTGGAAAATCTGATGCCACCCATATATTCAAAAGATTGAAAAACCTTAGGAACCGGTTTTGGTTTGCAAAGAACCGGTCCAAAAATTACTGAGCCGGCTACAGGAAATTCTGTTGAATTTTTAAACTAACCGGTTTAATTTAATGGCCGTTTAACGGCGTTAATGTTCAAGTTACGCCACGTGGCATTCTCTGCACGCTCCGCGTGTCCGCGTCTGGGAGGCGGGTCGGATGCGGGTCAACGCTCGGGTACGGATCCGGGTTTCTGGTCGTGGATCCGGGTTACGGGTCGCCAATCGGGCGAAGAAGACGCGCGCAGGGGCGTGAGCGCGTGTCGCCGTCTGCCGGAGTCTTTGTCGGCGCGTGTGGTGTGTGGGAGGAGCGCTGTCTTCGTGGGAGAGCGTGAAGAGTCTTCCTATGTCCGTTTGGGATGTGGTTTTCACCTTTGGAATCGTCTTGAATCAAATTTCAAAATGATAGACTCAATTTTGAAGTTTGAGCAACTTCAAAACTGGGAGAAAATCGGATTTTTTTTTTGTTTGCCTCTGTTTGGCGGATTTCAGTGTTCCTGGACGCTCTGATACCACTGATGGGTGGAGAGGAACACTCAGTCATTGGATGTGATTGAAACTCAGTGAGGATAAATACCAAACAAATATATTTCAATCTGGAAAATAATACAGAGGAATTCAAAAACAAAATCTCTCGCTCACTCACTGGCTTTCCACTCTCAACACACCACAATATCACAACACATACACACACCTATTTATAGTAAAACATACAACAATATAATCTACAATGGTGGGAATTAGATTTCAACAATTGTGGCTAGTTTGGTAAGGTTGGTGGCCAAATCTTGCTTAACTTCAATGGAGGTGGGCTACCGGTTGATGAAGCTGCTGCAGTCAAATTTTTGCTGCCACCGTCCCACTATTCAAGTTTAATCTTCAACATACTTCACTTATGGGAGTATCAAATTTGGATCTTAAACTTTACTTTGTGTGGTTTATGTGTACAGTTTCTTTTAAATCCCTACAAATCACAAATATCATATTGTTTTATGATATTTGGACCATTCATAAAAAGTTATCTTTATGTCACTTTAGACTTGTTAATAAGGACTATAATTCCCTTGCTTGTTATGCAGTTGAATTTGTCCCCACATCCTCTAAAAATTTCATCATTTATCTTCTTTCTATACGCTTGTAACTTCTCTATCTTTAGGCAGAGATTATCTTTTATGTCAATGACATTTAAAAAAGAAAATGCTAGAATTCTTGCATTCTAAAAACTATGTATACGAGGAATTACAAATTTTATGAATACAAAAGGAAGGCTAAATTTGAATTTGAATTTGAATTTTTATAATTTTAAGAATTACCCTGATTTTGCTTTTAATATTTTAAGAGTAGTTTAATTTTAATTTTTATTCTATTATTATTTTATTTTGAGATTGCGATTATCTGTTGATGCTTTGAAAGAGCCAATTCAACAATTCCTCCTTTTGGAGAATTTGAATCTTGACCATTCATTTGGGAGCTAGGAGATGAACCTTGGCATGAAAGGCAAAGTTCATTTTTATGCTCCTAAATCGATCTAGTATTCACGTTTCATTCATTGTAATCAGAAATACAATTTTTGTTTCTTCTCATTTTTTTCTTTTTGGTATCAGAGACATTGTGAAACTAAGTAAAAAAAAAAAAAAAATCACAACTCCTGCATTATCCATACACTTCCTGTTTATCTTCGATTGTTTTTTTTTTTTTTTTTTTCTTCCTTTCACCATGGCTACACTCTCTGTCAATGTTGGCAACTTCATCACTCTTAGGCTCATCCCAAATAACTATCCCTTGTGGCGTGAGCAAGCATTGGCTCTTGCTGAGAGCCACGAATTGGTGAGGCATCTCACAAATGAAGATCCTGCACGCAACAAATACATCATACGAAACACAAGCAACTCCAAAAATTCAAAAAACGCCACTCCTCAATTAACAAAAGCTTTCATAGTATGGAAAAAGTCTGACCATCTCCTTCGAGGGTGGATCATTGGGATACTTTCAGAGGAAACTCTCAAACTCATCGTTGGCCTCGACATAGTTCATGCAATGTGAAAGGTCCTCAAGAATGCATATGCTCAAGAATCACAGGAACATGAATTTACTTCAAGTCAACAAATCACCTACCTTTGGAAATAAGATCACACAAAAATCACATAACATATCCACACCTTCAAAGGTCTCTACAGTCTAATTGCCATCGGGAAGCCCATTTCAGACCAAGAAAGAGTATTTTGTCTTCTCACCGGCCAATCTTGGTCCGCAATATGAAATCTTCACAACAACTATGCTGAAGCCAATGTCAAAGGCCGCCCTTTATTATTTTTGCAACAAACTTTGTCTCCAGCCCTAACAAAGTTTGTGGGAGGGTATTAGCAATGCATCACAGCTCGGCACACTCAATGAGAGTGATGTCGTTACATCAACGGTTTCAAACAGTAGCTAATTCAGAAGGAAACTGTCGACTGTTCATTAAACTGTCGATAATTTTGTCCACTGCAGATATAAATGTTAAAGATTTGAGACAAATTGTTACAATAAAGTCTAAGGAGCGTCAAAGTCCCGAAGTCAATCATCATAATAAAAATCATAGGACCATATATGTTAACAAATCAAAGCCTATTGATTCAAAAAAATATCTAAGGAGCATATATGTCTACAAAATAGATTTTATGGACTCCTAATAAAACCTATGAATATTTCAAAAAGTCTACGAATACTTCAGATTCTAGGGGATACATAACAGTCTTTTATCTCATATTTTATGAGATTTAAGATATCTCCTTGATTTGCAACTATATCATGTAATCTTGTTTAAATATCCCTTCTTGTGTCCTACTCAATCGATCTAGTGTTCACCTTTCATTCATTGTAATCAGAAATACAATTTTCTTTTCTTCTCATTTTTTCTTTAATTTAAAGGTAGATAATAGCATTAATCCCACAATTTGCTTATAGACAACTCAAGTTAGTAGCACTCCAGCATAATGAAAACAGTAAAATTAAAGACATCAAAACCAAACTTCAGATTTAAAGATGAAGCTCTGGGTTTGAAACATGAGCCACTGAATATCTATTTCAAGTCCAAAAAATGGATATAACAAAATGCAAGCATAGAGAAAAAGAGAAACTCTGAATAGTCCAGAGAAGATTCATCCACGCACTGATAGAGACCCCCTCCAGCCGCAAATGATTTTCTGAAATAGGATTAGACCCACGGTGTATAGAAACTCTGAAGAGGATGCTAGGTGAAGATAGTTGAAAAACAAATTATTTTTTACTTTTTTGAAATTTAGAATCATGAATTTTAGGGTTTGAATTTGGATTTGTATGTACATAAACCACAATTAAAGTTTAAGATCCAAATTTGATGTTCCCATACGCAAAGTAAGAGTTAAAATTTTAGAAATTAATGAAAAAATATTCTCTAAATTTCCTGTATGAATTTGAAAAATTGAAAAATAAAGTGGTATTTTTGTAATTATTTCAAAATTTAAAAATTAAAAATAAAACTATTTTCATAAGGAAATAGTGTCAAAATTGTTTATTATTGTTCATTTATTCATACAAATATTGTAAAAATAAAAATATTGTCTAACTTTGTAATTTTTTTGAAAAAGTAAAAATAGCAAATAAAAATTGTTTTCCATAGACACTAATTTTTTTAGTTATGCAATTTTTATTGCATTTCCATCTTTAAATATCTTTGCCAACCAAATGCATTGACATAGATAATATGTGCAAGATTTTTCATAGAACCAGAAGGAAAAAAATGTATGGCTCCAATTCTTCGTTCTTCAACAAGCCATATTTCGTCCTTTCTTGCATTAAACGGAGGATGGAAGGGGTCCATCGCATGCGTGCATCACACCCACAGCTCTTTTTGATTTATATATATATATATATATATATATATATATATATAAGCACAATGCCCAAGAACTGCTACTGAATCACAATGTTGTTGAAGATGTCTCCGCCATTATTATTGACAGCTTTCTTCATCCTCTCCCTTCTCTGTTCCCCTGCTTCTCCACAACACCCCACCGCCAGTAAAAACAACTCAAGACTCTTGAAGCTTGCCATTTTCTGGCCAACCTCGCTCTGCAACGGCAAAACCAAGTGCCACAACACTCCTCCCAACCGATTCACCATCCACGGGCCCTGGTCCCTCTACAAAGACCCTCCCGGACCCGAGGCCGTTGATTGGAGCACTTTTCCGGTCGCCACGGAGGACAAGATGAAGACTGACTGGGCAAGCTACGTCATCAATACAAATCGACAGTTTTGGGATCACGAGTGGAGCAAACACGGCAGGGTGTCGGGGCTCCAGCCGCCGGCGTACTTCCAACTGGGACTCGCCCTCTTCTACAGAGTGGATCTTGGAAATCATCTGAAGTCGGAAGGAGTGTACCCGACAGGGCAGACAGTGGAAAACAGAGATTTCAAGGCGGCGGTCTCGAAGGCGGCGGGTGGGAAGACGGTGGTACTGCTGTGCAACAAGGACAAGGAGGGAGTGGCGCAGCTCTTCGAGATCCGTATCTGCCTGGACCTTGCAACGCCTGCGCATGCCTACGTGAATTGCCGGGGCGGCTTCAAGTTTAAGTGCCCCGACCACTTTCGGTTGACTAAAGCTGCCACCTTCTCTTCTGATTCTTCCGTCCATTCTGAGTTATGAGTTGGATTGATCCAGGTTAATCAATCTGCCATCTTTTTTGTTTTGTGGTTCTCATGAAGAAGTTGAGAAATAATGCATTCCTACTATATCTCTACTACTGTACCATGCACGCATGCGATGGAACTATCTAGCTTGTTTCCACCAAAATTTTGAAAACGAAAAAAGAGTTTTTGATGAACTAAGTACCCATTGTTGAAAATATTGCTCGCCCCACTATTAAAAATGTCGAAAAGGTGGAGGATTAGTTTCACCTAGAATAAACAAAATAAGATAAATAAATTATGATTGAAATGTTTCTTTTGATTTTTTTCTTTAGAACAATAGTAGGTCAAATAGGTCTTTCCTAATTCATACCTCTTGCTTGAATCCATTTAGTTGGTTTAATAATACTTTTTGTTCTTGACATGCAAAGTAATATGAGTCATAACTAAAAAGATGAAGTTAAACTTGAAGGACGAAGGGGAGAGATCCAAACTACTAAACCAAGGCTATTGAGCTCCAAATGATAATCAAATCATCCAAAATCAAGATAAATGAGTAACCAATAAGTTGTCAAAATGTTTTAATTCAGTTGAATGAGAAATCATCATTCATCATCAGGATCAAACTAATTGTGCATGCACCTTTAGCCTTGAATTTTCAGTTATGTATTTTAGCTTCTCTCCTCCACTCTCTTCTTGGTTGTCCAAAGGATGCAAGAAGCTCGATCTCTTGTTGCCAGGTAGTGGCTTCTCAAATTAATTGTTAATGTCTCCAAAGGACATTTTTTCTTCTTAAGGAAGTCCCAACTAACTAATAAATGAATCACTCTATTCCAAAATAAAAAGTTGGCTAGTACCAAATATAAAAATTTTCTATTCTATTTGAGCATAAATTCCACTCAAGGATTGATAAAGACATCCAAATAAATCTTCATTCACTATATAGGAAGGAAACCCAAAAATTTCCTTCTTACTTTTATAAGAGTTTGTGTTTCTCCAACCAATGTAAAATAATATAAGGAGATAAACATTTTTATCACTGTATTACTGAACCTGTACATGATATCTCGCTAGCTGGATCGGTCTGGTCGATATCCCCTCTATCAGTTTTTCTCTCTTTATTTATTGTGTACGTGTTTCTGACTCTCTCTCTCTCTCTCTCTCTCTCTATGTTTCTTTCTCTCTTGGTCTTGGATTGGTGTTGGTACGCTTTGTTTGTCTTCGGCTTTCTTTAACTTTTAGAGGGGCGACGTGCATGCTTTTCTTTATTGTTCTTAATTCCTCGCTCAAAGCGACGGAGCTTCAAGAATTCAAAAATCCGTGTCTGCACTTTGCTGGTTATTGCCTTTCGCTGTAGTGGGCTGCTCGGGAACTTCATTTGCAATGTGCAGATGGACTGAATTGCCCTTCCAAATTCTTAATTAATACCATTCCTCTTAAAATTAAGTATTAAATATTTAAAAGGCAAGAACATATTTACCGGATTTATTTATTTATTTGAGTAAAATGAACATTATTGTTATTTACTACACTGCTGTTAATTTATCCTCTTGAAAATAAAATAAATTTTCAATCATATGACCTTCAAGAACTTAGAAGGGACACCACTTGAGGTTTGAGCTCCATTTTAATTTCTTATTAATATTCATCTAATTTTTATCATGCACTTACTTGAAACTACCAAACTATTTCTTCTTGATGGTAAGTAATGGTCCAGGACAGTGTTGCCTTGTTTTTGAATAGTTAATTTCTACACCAATGGTGTAGAATGCTATATATTATTTTTAGTCTTAAATTTTTAATTTTTTTTATATCTATCATTTTTTTTTAAACATGGGCTGTTGAATGATATGCATGCGAATAATTTTATTAATAATGTAACACTCACATGTTATACATGCATAAGTTAGTAAAATTCTTATATTGGGGAATTGATTATCTGTTGTATATTATGGATTGGTATTTCAAAATGAACTATGAGATGAATATGAAACATGGCATAGAAAAAAAAATAATAATAGGCAGCCCATGTATTAAAAAACTGCAACCCATTTATTAAAAACATGCAGCCCATGTATTAAAAAAAAACTACAACCCGTACATTTAAAAACTGATAGCCCATATATTCAAAAACTAGCAGCCTATACATTTAACACTGGCGGCCCATACATTTAATATCACTATATAGGCGAAAATAGTCAACGATCCACATATAAGAAAATTTTCAAACCAACAAAAAACCCCATAAATCCATCAAATATCACATATATTTTCAGTAATCATTTATCATATGAATTCTTCAGTTCGATTCTAGAAAATATCATGAACACAAATTTTCACACGAACCCATAACAAGATTGTAAGGGGTTAAAAGAAACGATCTATATCATAAAAGGAAGATCATGATAATTTCAAACTTGGCTTTGATACGTGTAAGAAAATTTTCAATATACGGTCTGCAGTTTTTAATACATGGGCTGCTGTTTTTAATACATGAGCTGCAGTTTTTTAATACATGGGCTGCCTGTTTTTAATACATTGGCTGCCAGTAGCTGTCAGTTTTTTTAAAATATGGGCTACAGTATTTTTAATTCATGGGCTGTCAAATTTTACATAAAATAAAATAAAATATTAATCCAAGTAAAATTGTCATTGTGAGAAATTAATTATCTACTTTAAACTTGGATTAATTTTGCTGAGTTTGGAGTCAATCAATGTTTATATTATGATTAGCTTGTTATCACCAAAGGGATTTCATTAAGAAAAATTATAAACATTGTATTGAGATATAATCTTGCAAAAATTATTACAGAATGATTATTTGAATATTATGGCTGGCCCAAAGGTGCACCAACTTTCAAATAGTTATTGATTTAATTAGGATTAGTATATTGCATAAGTTGATCCAAAGATTGAACGCAATTTACTAATGAAATGTTCTAAACTCAAAGCATTAATGTAGTGAGCATTTTGTGTTATTGCAATATCTGTTCTTGTTTCATTGCATTCGTTGGTTTCTTCTGTTCCAATCTTTAATGGGACAAATTTCTCTGACTGGAATGAAGAGATTCAGTTTCACCTTGGTGTTCTGGATCTGGACTTAGCTCTGCGAATGGATAAACCGGCTGCTATTACTGAAAAATAGTTCGGAATAGCAAGCTTTGTATAAGTCATGGGAAAGGTCGAACAGATTAAGTATGATGTTTATGCAAATGTGTATAGCAAATAATATTAAATCAACACTCTCTCAACTAGACAAGGCAAAGGAATATCTTAAGGCAGTGGAAGATAGATTTCGTTCAGCTGATAAGTCCCTTGTGGGAAGGTTGATGGCTGAACTAACCACAATGAAATTTGATGGCAACAAAGGAATGAATCAACATGTCCTAGAAATGTCTAATATGGCTACTAAACTTAATACTTTGGGAATGAATGTTAATGAAAACTTCCTTGTTCAGTTTATTTTGAACTCATTTGCCTCTTCAGTATGGGCTTTTTCAGATTCACTATAACACAATTAAAAAAAAATGGATGTGAATGAATTGGCAAGCATGTTAGTTCAAGAAGAGGCAAGACTCAAATAACGGGGACAACATTCAGTAAATGTCATGAGTCACACAGCTGGAAGTAAAGGAAAGAAAATAAAGAAAGGTTTAAAGAAAGATCCATTGAAGGTGGCAAGTACTTCGTATGGTGGTGAGGTTCGCAGGAAGGAACATTATGGTCCCAAGTGTTACTTTTGTCGTGGCTATGGGCATTTAAAGAAAAATTGCCCGAAACGTAAAGCATGGTTCGAAAAGAAAGGTAAGTCTTTAGCTTATGTATGTTTCGAATCAAACATGACACAAGTTCCTTCTAACACGAGTTCTTTCTAACACTTGGTGGATTGACTCTGGTTCTATTGTTCATGTTTCCAATTCGATGCAGGGATACCTTATGATCCAAAGCGTAAAGGAAAATGAACACATGATAGTCTTGGGGAATGGAAATCAAGTGCTAGTTATGGGTGTTGGAATTGTTCGGTTGTATCTTGAATCGGGTCATTGTTTAGACCTGTTTGATACTTTGTATGTTCCAAATATTTAAAGGAACTTATTTTCCATGTCTAGATTAGATAATGATGATTATGGTTTGTATTTTGAACATAAAGGTTTCCATATTATGAAAGGTGACTTATGTGTTGGCTCTGGTATTTTGTATGAGGGGTTGTGTAAATTTAATCTTAATGAAAAGTTTGTTGAAACACTCCTCACTCTGCATCATAATATTAGAACTAAGCGTAGTAGAATAAATGAGAATTCCTCTTTCTTGTGGCATAAAAGACTGGGTCATATATCCAGGGAAAGAATGGAGAGATTCGTAAAGGATGGGGTTCTCATGAACCTTGATTTTACTGATTTCGATGCATGTATTAATTGCATTAAAGGAAAGCAAACTAAACATTCAAAGAAAGGAGCCACAAGAAGTAAGAATCTACTGGAAATTGTTCATACTGATGTATGTGGGCCTTTTGACTCACCATCTTTAGGTGGATAAAAGTATTTTATCACCTTTATTGATGATTTTTCATGATATGGCTATATCTATTTGTTGCATGAAAATTCTCAAGCAATAGATGCTTTAAAGGCATATGTTGCTGAAGTGGAGCGACAATTAGATAGGAAAGTGAAAATCATTAGATCTGACAGAGGTAGTGAATATTATGGTAGGTATGATGGCATAAAACAATGTCCAGGACCATTTGCTAAATTCCTAGAACAATATGGTATTTGTGCTCAATACACAATGTTTGGTACGCCTTAGCAGAATGGTGTGGCTGAAAAGCGGAATCGTACTCTTATAGAAATGATTAGGAGTATGTTGAGTAATTCCTCAGTACCCATTTCATTATGGATGGAAG
Organism: Malania oleifera; assembly: GCF_029873635.1. Classification (NCBI taxonomy): domain Eukaryota; kingdom Viridiplantae; phylum Streptophyta; class Magnoliopsida; order Santalales; family Ximeniaceae; genus Malania; species Malania oleifera. Next base: position 52,982,038 of record NC_080427.1, on the reverse strand, counting down.
CCCTTAAAACAAAAGTGTATGTGCTAAATCGGGTTCCTAGTAAGGCAGTTCAAAAAACTCCTTTTGAACTGTGGACGGGAAGGAAACCGAGTTTAAGGCACTTTCATGTTTGGGGTTGTCCAGCAGAGATTAGAGTCTATAATCCAAATGAAAGGAAATTGGATTCAAGGGCTGTGAGTGGGTATTTTATTGGATACCCAGAAAAGTCTAAAGGGTATAGGTTTTACAGTCCTAATCATAGTATGCGAATAGTTGAATCTGGTAATGCAAAGTTCCTTGAAAATGGTAAAATCAGTGGGAGTGATATATCGCGAAATGTAGTCATTAAAGAAATTCAGGTTCCTATACCGATATCTAGACCTTTAACAGACATTGTTGTTCCTTTAGTTGTTGAAAGGCACGATAACACTGAACAACAGTCTAATGATGTATCACTTGGTAATGAAAATGTCACCATCGAGCCAATTGCAGAACAATCACAAGAAATAGCATTAAGGAGATCTCAAAGAGTAAGGAAACCAGCTATTTCTGATGATTATTCAGTATATCTACAAGAGGCTGATTATGATTTAGGAACTAGTAAGGATCCAGTTACGTTTTCACAAGCCATTGAAAGTGATGATTCTAAAAAGTGGATCAATGCCATAAATGATGAGTTGAAATCTATGGAACAGAATAAAGTTTGGGACATTGTTGATTTTCCTGAAGGGTTTAAAATAGTTGGGTGTAAATGGGTCTTTAAGACCAAACAAGACTGTAATGGCAACATTGAACAATATAAAGCTAGACTTGTAGCAAAGGGTTTCACTTAGAGGGAAGGTGTTGATTATAAGAAGACGTTTTCTCCTGTGTCTAAAAATGACTCTCTTAGAATCATTATGGCTTTGGTGGCTCATTTTGATTTAGAGTTACACCAAATGGATGTGAAAACTGCTTTTTTAAAATGGGAATTTAGATGAAGAGGTATATATGGATCTTCCTGAAGGTTTAATGATTAAAGAAAAAGAGCACATGGTTTGCAAATTAAAGAAATCAATATATGGACTTAAACAAGCTTCCAGGCAATGGTATTTTAAATTTCATGATACCATCACGATCTTTGGTTTTAAAGAAAACACTGTTGATCGGTGTATATATCTAAAGGTCAGTGGGAGCAAGTTTATCTTTTTGATTCTATATGTTGATGATATTTTACTTGCTAGTAATGATCTTGGCTTATTGAATGATACCAAGAGATTTCTTTCTATGAACTTTGAAATGAAAGATATGGGCGAGGAACCTTATGTGATTGGAATTGAAATATTTCGGGATAGATCGCTTGGACTATTAGGGTTGTCTTAGAAAGGATATATTAATAAAGTTCTAGAAAGATTTCATATGACTGATTGTAAACCAACTCCTGCTCCTATTTGTAAAGGAGACAAGTTCAGTCTAAAAGATTGTCCATTGAATGATTTCGAAAAGAAAAGTATGGAAAATATTCCTTTTGCATTTGTTGTTGGGAGTTTGATGTATGTGCAAACTTGTATGAGACCAGATATTAGTTTTACAGTTGGGATGCTCGGGAGGTACTAAAGTAATCCCATAATGGAGCATTGGAAAGCTGCAAAGAAAGTCTTGAGGTACTTAAAAGGAATCAGACACTGTATGCTCACATATAGGAAAACAGATCAGTTGGAGGTGGTTGGCTATTCTGACTCAGATTTTGCTGGATGCGTTGATAGTCGTAAGTCAATGTATGACTATTTGTTCCTGTTAGCTGGAGGAGCAATATCATGGAAGAGCACCAAACAGACTATCATAGCAGCATCTATAGAAGCTGAATTTGTGGCGTGCTTTGAGGCCACGATTCAGGCTTTGTGGTTGCGGAACTTTATCTCAGGACTTGGGATTGTCGACGATATAGCCAGGCCATTGAGAATTTATTGTGATAATTCCGCAGCAGTCTTTTTCTCCAAAAACGACAAATACTCTAATGGCGCTAAGCGTATGGAGCTCAAGTATTTGTCCGTTAAAGAGGAAGTTCGAAAACAGACAGTACTTATAGAACATATAAGGACTGAACTCATGATAGCAGATCCTTTAACGAAAGGATTGACACCAAAGGCATTTAAAGAACATGCTGATCAAATGAGTCTTTGCTGTAATCCTTGATGTATAATAGTGGATCTTTATGTTTTATTTTATAATATGTATAATGATATCAATAAAAGTGTTTCTGAACATTATTTATGTTTACCATAAATCATGTGATTATGGAGATGGTTCACTGTTAAACAGAAATGGTCTTTGACAAAGACATTACAGGGACAGTATAGTAACTTCCTATTATAGATCATAGTTAAGTGGTTTATTAGTTTTGTGGTACATGGAAGGGAAGATGTCCCTCTAATGATATTTACCGCCATGACTCGTACTAATGGGTTGCTTGATTATGATATTATGTTAATCTCATTGAAAAGTATAAATAAGCTAATGTTTTTGTGCACATTATGGATATTTGTTAATCCATATTAATATCATTCATATGGGGCAAGTGGGAGAATGTAGGATTTTTATCCCAAAGGATATGTCCCACATGAATGATGTGGATCCCACATATAGGGAATGTGTCCCATATGATAAGGATATGAATTAATGGTTGTATGGGTTAACTAAAAGGTTAGCTTATTTAATATGAGAAATTAATGGTGAAAGTTTGAAGAGATTCCTATACATTAATATTATAGATATATATGTATATAACATATATATATATATTAGCTACTATTATGGGTGTAGCTATAAGGGCATGCTATACATCAAGTTAAGCTCCAAGGGGTTAGCTACATGGTGGTGTTAATTGTAAAAAAAAAAAGATAGGAAGAAAGGAATTGTCCTCTCTCTGCCTCTACTTCTCTAATCATCAGGAGATCTCATAGATCTGGTGAAGGAAGGAAAGAGAAAGAAGAGAAGTGGGAGAAACGATTTCTTCGGATTCTCCAGGTGTTCTTCTCGATAGGTTTGATATAGCCGATTCCGATATGTAAAGTTTACAGTTTATGATTTATTTATTTTTCGCATAAAGTAATTTATGTGAAATTCATGATAATTGAAGATCCTTGAAGTTCATGATAATTGAAGATCCTTGACTGCAATATATTTATGAAAATTTTCTTACATTAATGTCTGCAAAGATGAACTTTTTTCTTCTTAAGGAAGTCCCAACCAACTAATAAATGAATCACTCTATTCCAAAATAAAAAGTTGGCTTGTACCAAATATAAAAATTTTCTATTCTACTTGAGCATAAATTCCACTCAAGGATTGATAAATACATCCAAATAAATCTTCATCCACTATATAGGAAGGAAACCCAAAAATTTCCTTCTTACTTTTATAAGAGTTCGTGTTTCTCCAACCAATGTAAAATAATATAAGTAGATAAATATTTTTATTTTAAAATTTAAGAATAAATTCTACACAAAATGTCATGATCCTCATTAAGATTGGAACGGGACTATTAAATTTGATAGAGTCACCCTAAGAGTACTATCATGTGGATGGATCCAACACAACATGTTATAATCCTACTTCAAATGTGTATTATATATGATAATCTTATGTTTATATGATAGTTCGTGCTCCAATACTATGTGAGAAGTCATTTAAAAGACAAGATCATGAAGTCAATGGTGAACAATATCTAACTAGACTTGTGCTTGAGATAGATACCTCTGATCCATATTTCCACAATACATATATGAACAACGAGTAGAATAGGCATGCATTATTTCTCAACTGGATCATGAGAATTACAAAAAAAAAAGGCAAATTGATCAACCTGGATCAACCTAACTTCATAACTCAGCATGGTTAGGAAAATCAGAAAAGATAGTGGTAGCCTTAGCCAACCGAAGCCACCTATATTATTTTATGATATTTGGACCATTCATAAAAAATTATCTTTATGTCACTTCAAACTTGTTAATAAGGACTATAATTCCCGTGCTTGTTATGTAGTTAAATTTTTCCTCACATTCTCTGAAAATTTCATCAAATACATGACATTTTAGGATAAAGTAGCATAAAATTAAAATAAAGAGCACCAAAAAACTGGGGAGACCCCTGCATTTTCATTAACTATGTCTAATGACTATGCAAAACTCATTGTTCAATAAAGCTAGGGAGTAGCAACCGTTGTCTGTGCATTGTTGCATAATTGAGAATTGCATATACTAATATACATACAACAAACAAATAGTAACATGCATTTAAACAATAAAAAATAATCATATTTTGTTTATACTTTCATTCATTATATGCATGTGTTCATTAAAGTTTTGACCCGTTCGAGAATCATTACTATACTTTCATGTCTTAGCGTAAATGTGAGACAAATCAATTAATTTTCAATTGATTATTAGTCATACTATTGAGATTAATAATCAATGGAACATGTTTATTATTTGTTTCATTTACGATTAGTGATAGTTTGTATTTCAACCATCGTTGAATTGTTCAATATGTGAACAGTTTAAAAATTTGTATTTACATTGTTGTCATCGTTCACGCTTTATTCATTTTCATTACATTTTTCGAGAGCATTTCTGTTTATGTTCTCGGGGTGCATAGTAGGATGTTGTGACAATTTGTTAGTGGTGAAAAACTAACAATATGTTCATTTTCCCCATCTCGTGTATGTGGAAAACCATAAGGAGATGCAGCCCAAATTTAGAATGAGTATGATCAAAGAATTTAAGTGATAGATTGCAATGTAAATGCATCATTCCTGAATGGGATAGGATTTGTACCCTTTAGACAAAAGGTGATTGATTTGAGGAGTCACAATAGATGCCTCATAAACATTATGAGAATATAATCAACGTCATTTACTTGAATATATTATAGGCTAATTAATGGACATAGATAAGAATTAGATGAAAGCTTGGGGTAGGTTTCTACTAGATTACATCAAAAGGGTACATAATTTCATAGAGTTCGTGCGTCCTCATGTTGACAAATCCAGTAGAATAAGGTGTCTTTACAAAAAATATCAAAACATAACATTTCGACACATTGATTTGGTTGGGAAACATTTATTAGACTATGGAATGGACAACAAATACACAAGATGAGTGTTTCACGATGAAGATTACAAAATTCTAAGCAATGATGATGAAGATGAAGATGAGGGAACCAATATAGGAGGTGGTGATACACGTTCGGATGGGTTTTATCAAAATGTTAGGTGACTTGTAAAGGGGGAATGCAGTGGACACGGAAGATGACAATGTGTCTCATATTGGTCTTGAATCTAGTATAGTAGGTAGCATACCTTGTGATCCTTGCCAGTTAAATCAACTTAGTAAACCATTTTCTATTCTTGTAAGGGATGCACAGGTGCCACTTTGTCCAAACTATAAAAAGTTCTCAAAATTGGAGTTCCAGATAAAGTTGCTTCGTTTAAGGACAATGCATCGTCAAACTCAGAGTGCATTCAACATAAATTTTAGGCTAATGAAGGCGGCATTGTCTGATGGTGAAACATTTTCATATTCTTTTTTATGAGCCAAAGACATACATGGGTGATTTGGGTTTCAGTTACACTCCAATACATGCTTGTAGGTATGATTGCAAACTTTTTTATGGTGATATTGAAAATTCAAACGAGTGTCCAGAACGTAGTGAACCAAGAGATAAAACTAATCACAAGAAGTGTAAAAAAGATCTAAAAAATGTTGCAATATTGTCCATTGATACCAAGGCTTCAAAGATTTTGTATATATAGAAAGATTACTATAGAAATGAGGCGGCATAAAGAGAAACGTTTTCAAGAGGAAAACACCCTTAGTCATCTAGCGGACTCATAAGCTTGGGCCGAGTTTGACAAAATGTATCTGTGATTTTCCAGTGATCCTCACAATATCAGACTTTGTCTCGCTTTAAATGGTTTCAATCCTTTTAGAAACATGAATAACCTATATAACATGTGGCCAATTATGATGATGTCATATAATTTTCCGCTATGACGATGTATGAAAGAATCATTCATTTACATGTCTTTGCTTATTCCTAGACTAAAGGCACATGGATGTTTAGTTGAGGCAGTTAATTGATGAGCTAAAAGAACTATGGGAAAAAGAAGTTGAGACATTTGATGTGAAAACTAGGAAAACACTTCAGTTGCATGTTGCACTTTTGTGGACAATTAATAATTTCCCCACTTACGGCAATCTACTGAGATGGAGCGCAAAAGAATACTCTGCATGCCCAGTGTGTAATAAGGATGCTGAGTTCATATCCTTGAAGCATGGGCATAAGTTATACTTTATGTAAGAACTTGAATTGTGTTGTACGGGTTAATTATGTAAAATAGGGGTAAAAATGGAATTCTGCAGATTTCGTCGACGAGGCCAAAATTCATCGAAGAAGGTAGAAGGCTTCTCGTCGACGAAATTCAAAGGTTCATCAACGAGGAAAAGCTGAGAGGTTTGGGAAAATTTAAATATCAGAGTTCGTCGACGAAATTTCTGTCTCGTCGATGAAATCCCTGAAGACCTCGTCGACGAGGACACCAATTCATCAACGAAATCCTCCAGGTCAAAGGTCTTTATAAGGATATTTTTAGTTGCTTCTTGGCTAAGTTTTGGCTTCTCCTCTCTCTCTCTCTCTCTCTCCTCGATTGCTTCTCTATTTGTCGCCGGAATCGTAAATCTAAAGTTACTACGAGGATCAGTGAAGGATTCTCTACGTTTCTAGTGGATCGAAAGTCTATTTCAAGCGTTTTCGGGTTTCGGGCCAAAATCGAGGTAAGACTCGGTTTTCATTTCTGATTTAGTATATGTGTAGTAGTATGGATTGTAAGCATGTATTGTACTGTGGTTTGTAGGTTTTGAAGTCTCGGTTCGTAGTTTTGAGGGTCGTAGAGTTCATAGTTGAAATTTGGGTTAAAGTAAGGGGATTCTGTTTATATCAGTCCATTTTTGAAATTAGGATAGGTAAGCCTGTAGGCTACGATCATATGTATGTTTTGGATACTTATTTGAGGAAATCTATCGGGTAAAAATGTAGAATTTTTGAGTTACAGTTTTTGAAAAAATTGGTGATTTCGAGTATCATCTCTACTTTGTTTGAAAAACGGTTGGTTTTGTTGAAATTGTATTATTGAGGTGACCATGAACCATATTTGCATAAATTGTATACTTGAAATTGTAATTGATATAATTTACAGTAAACCAAATAAGTGTGGTATGTATGGATGTATGTATTTGTTCCACGTATTTGTAAAACAGCTATGTGGCGGCTAATTACCGTACGCTGAAATGTATAGGGACGTGAGTTCCAAAATGATTCCAGGTTTTGTGAAATTGGCTAGGGGTGGCTAATTATCGTACACCGAAACAGCTATGTGGCGGCTAATTACCGTACGCTGTGCCATGGATCGGTTAACTACCATACGCAAGAGTGTCCGGCTCTATATCCGAGGGTGTGAAATATCACCAGTCTAATTCCGGTTGGTCACCAAAGTGGTGTGAGTTATATGCTACATCGTATGAAGCAATGGATTCACTGTGGGCCTGAGTTGTCGCAGCATAGTTTTGCATGTGGCAATGTAATCGTGGTGAGACTAGGTGACCTTGTGTAGTTGCATATGTAGTAAGGGATTCACTATTGGGCCTGAGTCATCACTTCGTAGTTGCGCGTGTAGTAATGTAATCGCTATGAGACTAGTTGACCTTATGTAGTTGCGTATGGAGCAATGTAATCACTATTGGGTCTTGTTCGTCGCAGCGTAGTTGCGTATGTAGCAATGTAATCGCTGTGAGACGAGGTGACCTGGTGTAGTTGCGAACTAATGTGACGACACTGACCGTATGTATATATGTATGTATGTATGTACGTATGTTGAGTATCATATGAACTGGAATGGTTTTCTGAAAATACTGGAACTGTATGGAATTGTATGAAACTGTACGAATTGTTTCAAACTGCATAGTATGTATAGTGTTATGAAGTATGTAAAATGACACTGGTATGCCACACACTGATATAAATTGTTTTCTTCCTTACTGAGAAGTGTCTCACCCCGAACGTACGTACAATATTTTTTTCAGGGCCTTTAGGTAGCGGTAAGTAACATCCTAGCATCCGGAAGCAAGGGGTGTCATAGCTACTACTAGTACCTTTTAGGTACGAGTTTTGGTATCCAGGTTGTCAGGATAGTTTGTAGACACCTGGGATACGTGTTGTAATTATGGAAATGTATGTCCTAGTTTGTATAGACTCTGATATGATCTTATTTATGTATAAAAGACCGTATTCTGCTGCGTATCTAATGAGTATGAATTGGTATGAGTATGTATATAGGGCAACCGTGTATCCCACGAGGTCGTACCCTCTTATTTGTATTGTATCATGTATGTTTAAATAGATACAGAGACAGGTTAGGTTACTTGAACTCACCACCGGGTCCCATTTTCGGGTTTAGGGCGTGACACTTTATGTATCATCATTGTTTTCTACCACCTAAACATCCTTGGAGAAGTCATTCTAATATAAGCTTTAATGGAAAATCTAAACTAAGATTGCAACCAAATTGATTAAGTTATGAAGAGTTATTAAACGAGTTGAAGTTGATAAAAAAATGTGAAATTTGGGAAAGCACTAAGTAGTAGAAAAAGGAAATGTACTGAGATTGAGTTAAATTGGACAAAGAGAAACATTTTTTTTGAATTGTCATACTGGAAATATCTTTTACTATGCCACAACTTGGATGTTATGCACACTGAGAAGAACATTTATGAGAATGTGATTGGTTCCTTATTGGATATAAATGGGAAGACAAAGGACAGTACGAATGCTTGCTGGGATATGGAAGAGATGGGAATATGACGTAAGTTGCACTTGGTTTGTGATAGGGACAAGCTTCTCATGCCATTAGCATGTTACACATTGTTGAATGATGAAAAAAATACTTTCTTTAAATGGTTGAAATTAGTGAAATTCCCTCATAGATATACATCTAACATATCTCAATCCATAAGTATGAAGGAAGGTAAGATGTTAGGAATGAAAACTCATGACTGTCATGTCCTTCTTCAAAAGGTTCTACCACTTTTCCTTAGTGAATACTTGATTGACGATGTTCGCTCAGTGTTGATTAATTAGGAATTTTTTTTCAAAAATTGTGCTAAAAAAATGATTTAAAATGCACTTGAATGGTTAGAAGGTGACATTGTAATCATACTATGTAAGCTTAAGAAAATATCTCTACTAGAATTCGTCGATATTATGGTCCACCTAGCCGTTCATTTATCAAGGGAGACCATAATTACCGGACCAGTGCAATATCATTGGATGTATCCAATTGAGAGGTAATTTTTATGATGCAACAATTTTCACATTATTTTCTTGCTTTATTTGCAGATGTCACAAATACTATGTAAAATGCACAAGTTCTTATCCACTTTAAAGAACTATGTGTTGGCCTAACAAGGCTTAATCTCATTTTGATAATAACAAATCAAGGTCACTTAACATGTCTATGTGAGTTTAAGTTTCAGGATTTAAGTGATTTTAAGACTTCAAATGGATGTGCTTGAATAGTTTGAATGGAAAAACACACTTAAGGCTATGAGACATGATAATCATGAAGAATTCAATTTATATGAGACATGAAGCTCATTGAAGCAGTGTATAAAGCTCAGAAGACATATTGGAAGCTTTACAACGTGAAGACTTAGGAATGTAGATAGGAAAATCATATGAAAGTCTCATGTAAGTACTTCAAAACTCAATATTGATTGATTGAAGCTCCTAGGATTTGTCATTAAACTTAAATACCTGATTTTATACATGGAAAATATTTTCTCAAAGTCCAAATTAAGTTTTCCATTACATGAATCAAGTTTGAAACCAAAAATAAGGAAAAACAAGGTTTGCTAAAAGGACAGACAATTGATGATGTATCATTAGGCGACTATGGTGCTACAATTTTGAAAATATACAAACAAAATAGGCATAGGTGACTGACCTATCAAACACAGTCGACTGACACCGCTCTAAATTTTAGAATACGCTGATTTCAAAAGAGCACAAGTGACTGACCATGCGAGGACAGGCGATTGATGCGTATGTTTAAACGAGTTACAACGCTGATCTTGTTTCCATATCTTGCGAAATTGGTTTCCAAATCCAGAGAAAACTTTAAGGAAACTATTTAAAACCCTAATGCACTATTTAAATATATTATTCTCACACATTAGGGTAACGAAAAATTTCAAAAAGAAGAGAACGGCACGTTCATACTTTGAAAAACTCTCTAGTTATACTATTGTTGTGTTCTCTGCAATTATACTCAAAAAACTGATCTAATCTTTCAAATCCTACATGGTTGAATCAGTTCGGTGATATACTCTTGTGCTTCAACTTTGATATTGTCTATTTGAAGTATTGTTTTGAATCTAACGTGTACTAATCTGCTCATTCGAGGAGTGTTTATCTTGTACAAGCAATTTTTGCTAATTGTTGTATTATTTGATTCTTCAGGTATTTAATCGTTGCCTAGCGAGAGGGGATTCTCGTTAAAGAGGCAAACTTCACCTTTGAGGAAAAGAGGTTGTAACTTCACCTAGCAATGAAGTTGGGAAAGGAAATCCTCACAACATGTTGCGTGAGGCAAGGACGTCAGCTATAGCCAAACCTTGTAAAAACAATGGTGTTCAGCTTCTTCTTCCTTGTTCTTTTTTAATTTCTGCAAGATATTAACTGTGTGCATGTGTTTATTTTCATAAGAACTTGCTGAAGATTACCTCTTGTTGAATATTCAACTTTGTTGAATATTTGAGATTGTGTTGAAGATTTAAGAACCTGTTGAAAAGGGAATATTGTTGAAAATTGTGAACTTACTGGACATATTTTTGTGATTAAATATATATTAGATTACTTGATTAAAGAATTGATTTAAAAACTCAGAAAAGATTACAACTTTGAATTTGTAAGTAAATAATTTGAGGAGTAAATAATTGTAAATCGATTTTCATATTTAAGCATACGTGCTGAAGTTAAATAAGTGACATACAATAATCAGTTTTGAAAGAAAATATTTTTCTCGCTAAAAATCAGATCTTAATATTGATTATCTTATTGAGGCACAAATAGAATCACTGAATTTCTTCTTGAGTATATTGTTGTGAACCTTCTTGAATCAAGCTGAAAGTTATATTCCAAACAAGTGCTTAACTAAATGTGTTTCTTATATTGTAAATTCAGGTTGTGTTTTGATTTTTACATTCATATCTAAATACTCTTTATTGATATAGTTTGATTGCTGCATGTATATATATATATATATTGGAAGATATAATAGTTAAGGGTTAAAGTAAATAAGAATTCCGAAAATAAATTTTTAAATAACCCAATTCACCCCCCCCCCCTCTTGGGAATACATCCTAATTTCAATTGGTATCAGAGCGTAGGTTGTAGTGTACCCTAACAAGTAGCTACATAAAGATCCCTATCGTACAGTTAGGAGTATCCCCTTTTGGTGAATGTCAATCATCATCTAGACCTCTCATTTTCTACCGTGTAAATTACACCTTTTGGAAACAACGAATGATGATATTTTTGCAGACAATGGATTATAAGGTATGGAAGGTGGTCACACATGGTGATTTGATTCCCACCAAAAATATAGATAACAAAGAAGTCCCTCAAGACGAAAAAGAAATGGCTAACATAGACTAGAAACAACTCCAAATTAACTTTAATGCAATGAATGCACTATATTGTGCCTTAGATGCAAATGAATTCAATAGAGTCATGGGTTGTAAGTCAACTAAGGAAATATGGGATAAGTTAGAGGTTGCCTATGAGGGAATAGTAGATGTTAAGGACCATAGGATTGACATGCTCACTAGCGAGTATGAGGCCTTTAAGATAAACCTAGATAAATCTATCAAAAGCAGTCTAGCATGTACATTAGGTTCACCCATATAATAAATTCCTCAATGCACTGTAAGAATTATTCTACCTATGAGATGATTAGGAAAGTTCTTAGAGGGCTTCCTCATGTTTGGGAACCTAAGGCCACTGCTATAACTGAAGGTAGAAATCTGAAAAATACCTCCTTAGATGAAATAATAGGCTCGCTTCTCACATAAGAGATGACGATTAATGAAAGAATTGCTGAGGGAAATAAACAAAAGAAGACCATAACCATAAAAACCTCAGAGTTCTAGTGAGGAAGAAGAAAATGAGACAGATGACGATTATCTAGCTTTATTCACTAGATGCTTAGGCAAATTCTTTAATAAAAATAAAAGATTTGCTAGAAAATTTAGAGGGTTAAAAACAGATAAGGGTGAGACAAGTAAGAGAGAAATAAAGAATGAACCCCCTACATGTTATAACTATAAGAAAGTAGGACACATAAAACCTGATTGTCCACAGCTCAAGAAAGACGCCAAGAAGAAGAAAAAGAGAGCAATGAAAGCAACTTGAGATGACTCAAGCTCAAGTGACTCAAAGAGTGAATCAAGTGATCATGAGATTGTCAACCTGTGCTTTACGAGGAGAGACAATGTGGTAAGTTCCTATTCAACCTCATCTTATGAAACTAGTTATGAATCTTGTAATGAAAGTATGCCTTCATATAGGGAAATCCAATCTGAATTATTTTCATTACATGATTCATAAAAGTATCCAAGAGAAACATAGCTCTAAGAGAAAAAAATGAAACACTTGTGAATCAACTAGAGTCATCAAGATTATTTGAAAAAGTAAAGGACTCAACTATTGATGAACTTATGGGTAAAATCAATCAAATATCTCAAGAACTAGTCAAGCTACAAGTAAATCATCAAAGTGCAAAAGACTCAAAAATTTGTAGTCTTAAAAGTAAGTTGAGGATCAAACTAAAATCATATACAACATTAGAGGAAAAGAAAACTTTGACAAACTTGTTGGAGCTCAATGAATATCCTTGGATAAAGAAGGAATAGGTTTCAATGGAATAAAACATAAAGAAAAAGAACCTCTACATGAGTTACTTTGTCAAAGCCTCTGATAATTTTGTCAATACATCTTCAAGTAATACATATGAACACACTATGTGTTTCTTATGTAAAGAGAAGGTGCACATAAAATTAAAATGTCCATACAAAAGAAAGAATGTCAAAATCAAGAAAGTATGGAGAGTAAAAACTGAAAATAAATCAAATTCAAAAAGACCTAAGAAGGTATGGTACCAAAAGTAATACCTTGAATCCCTTTTTGTAGGTATGCTTTAGGTCCATACTAATAAAAGATAAATGGTACTTGGACAGTGAGTGCTTGAGGCATATGACTAGAGATAAGTCCAAGTTCACCTTGTTGACATTAAAGGATGGTGGTGGATATGTCACCTTTGGAGACAATGCTAAAGGCAAAATTATCGACATCGGTAAAGTCGATAAGAAACCCTCTTTAGAGATTGATGATGTTTTATTGGTAGAAGGGTTAAAACATAATCTACTTATCATTAGTCAACTAAGCGACAAATGTTTGGAAGCAACTTTTAAACAAGACAAATGCATAGTTGAAAATAGTAAAGCATAAAATCTTGTTTATTGCAAATCAGGTTGATAATGTATATTGTATCAACTTTGAAAACCTGATATCTCAAGAAGTTCAATGCTTCACAACCATGAATGAAGCTAGTTAGTTGTGGCATAGGAGATTAGGACATACCAATATGGATCTAATATCCAAACTAGTAAAGAAAAATTTAGTCAAGGGCTTACCTATCACTAATTTCGTAAAAGACAAAGTATGTGATGCTTGTCAACTTTGGAAGCAAACCAAGACAAGCTTTAAGAAGAAAAAGCATATCTCTACTGGTAGGCCACTAGAACTTATTCATTTAGATCTCTTTGGTCCTACTAGAACTCAAAACCTAGGAGGAAAGCAATATGCATTCGTCAGAGTTGATGACTACTCCAGATTTACCTAGGTGTTTTTCTTATCCTCAAAAGATGAAGCATGTAAGATGTTGATTAACTTATGCAAGAAGCTTTAAAATGAAAAGGGGTATGGTGTTCAAAACATTCAGAGTGATCGAGGTAAAGAGTTCAAAAATAAAGAAGTTGAAAATTACTGTACTGAACATGGAATATCACACAACTTCTCAGCACTTTTTATGTAACGACCTGCTTATATAATCATATAATAAAACATATTTAATAATAAAATCAACTCGAACCTGTGGGTAACGAGGACACATCTGACATTCACAACAGAAACCTAAGCAGCAATAAATGTAAATCACATTTTCATAACCACAAAATACATAACACCAGAGTTAACTATAATCCAAAACACGGTGTTCATATACAATCTCCCAAAAATACAAAAATATCTCTCGGATCCCACATTAAAATTTTCTGATCCTAGTTCAAACTTACCCTCCTAATAGGGCAGCACAACAGACTCAACAGCGGCCTCGATCCGCCGGTCCTTCTGGGATTCCTGAAAATTATTTAAGTTCGGGGGTGAGACATTTCTCAGTAAGGAAAAATAAACTAAATACAGCTATGTGATAACATAAATATTTGATATAATTATACATATACAGTACATTTCATATACCTGAAAACATTCATCATAACATACTGAATAATCATATACTATCGTATTTTCTAATAATTCATACAGTTCATAAATGTCTGATATAACTGGTAATACTGAAAATTCACTCAGGATGTATAGCTAACTGATGTCATGTATTACCCCTTATGACAGGTTGTGCAGCCCAAAGGCAGACTCGACTATGGCTGGTCAACCACTGCCGAGTCAAAAATGTCTGTAAGTATGATGGGCCCGCCACACCCTGGTCCGGACTGTTAGGTGGACATCTACAACTCTACACTAAAAGCCACATTGACTATCCATCTCCCACCCCCTCTACTTGCAGGGGCTGCTAGCACAAGTCTGAACATAATATCTTATATGTATAGCTACGGTATCGTACTCCTGTAACTAAACTAAACTAACATCTGGGTTCTAATAATATATAATACATGTATACAGTTTAACGTAAATAAATTGATAACATTTTCTGTGATAACAAAATACATACGGCCTTGCATCGATTATTTTCACATCTGTGGCCTTGCGCCAAAATCATACATATACATACGGCCTTGTGCCAAAATCATACATCATACATGGCCTTGCACCGACTATCAATCACGGTCTTGCGTTGAATATTTCATACATATCATTCTGAATAAATAATTCATTTATCATGTATTTTGAAACTAAAATGCACTGCAATATTTCATAACTTCTAAAAATCATACTTAATTCATAAAATTGTCATAACATAATACTTATCATGTAAAATAATATTCATGCCACACAATATTGAATAAAATCATACATTTCATTCTAAAATCATATTTCCTGTATAACAATAATATTTTCCCATATATGCATTTTCTCAATAATATTCAAATATAATACATGTTTTCCTGAAAATTAATTTGTTGATAAATAATAATAATTTGTATGGAAAATAACTGCTTTAGTTTATTCACTTACCAGAAACTGAAAAGAAACCCCCTAAAATGCACTTATCCTGCACTCGCAGGGTTCCCTATTCAATACCCTGAAAACGACAACTCTCAGAACTAAATTTCAGTATTTTTCCGTGAATAACATTTCTTATAACTACGGTAAGACCAAATTTTGTATAAAAAGTCTTTCCTTAAACCAGTAATGAATTTCAACTCAGTCCCACCAACAATCCGCCTAGACAGATTTGGAGAGAACTTCCCTAGGAGCGTCGTGGTGGCCTCAGATCGTCAATCCGATAAACGTCTGAGCCAACATCGAAAAGAGAGGAGAGAGAAACCATAGAGAGGAGAAAGAGTGAGGATTTTTCTATTTTTCTGCATAAAAATCTAAGGTTTGGATTATTTATACTATGAACTTCGTCAACGAGTCACGTCACCTCGTCGATGAGGTCAAGAGAAAATTCGTCGACGAACTCTCCCATTCATTGACTAAATTCATAGTTGCTTAAAACATCATCTCGATGTCTTCTCGTCGACGAAGCACACCTTTGTCAACAAGCCCAATATACCACATCGTCGACGAACTCTGCTTCGCCCTCTTTTCTATTCCCATTTCTCTCTCTCTCTCTCTCTCTCTCTCTCTCTCTCTCTCTCTCTCTCTCTCTTTATTATTTAAATACCATTATTCTTCATGTCATTACATTTTACACCTCAACAAAATGGAATTGTTGAGAGGAAAAATAGGTCACTTCAAAAGATGGCTAGGACCATGCTGAACGGGCATAACCTGTCTAAATATTTTTCGGCTAAAGCGGTGAACACCGCGTGTTATGTAATGAATAGAGTCTCACTTAGGACTAGCTTAGAAAAGACTCCATATGAACTCTGGAAAGGAAGAAAACTGAATATATCTTACTTACATATTTTTGGATGCAAGTGCGTTGTCTTAAATGACAAAGAGGACCTAGGAAAGTTTGATGCTAAATCAGATGAAGGAATCTTCCTAGGATATGCAGAGAACAGCAAAGCCTTTAGAGTCTATAATAAAATATCTCTTTCAATTTTTGAATTGATTCATGTAGCATTTGATGAGGCTAATTCATTCTCTTATAAACTTATTGATGTTGATGAAGTAGAACTAAGAAAGAGTTTAGAAGATCTAACAATTCAAAAAGTAAAAGATGAGAGTAATGAAATGAGTACACCTTTAAATAATAACTCTCAAAGTCAATTTGAATTGCCTAAGGAGTGGAAGTTCGTAAAGAATCACCCCAAAGATCAAATTATTGGTGAACCTTCACGAGGAGTCTCCACCAGATCATCATTAAAGAACCTGTGCAATCATTGTGTGTTCCTATCTCAAGAGGAACCAAAGGACATAAATGAGGCAATTAATGATGAATCATGGATAGCTATCATGCAGGAAGAGTTGAATCAATTTGAAAGGAATAAGGCTTGGGAGCTAGTTCCCAGACTTGCTAATCACTCTGTAATTGGCACTAAATGGGCAGTCAAAAACAATAAGGACGAGAACGACATTGTAGTCCGTAGCAAGGTTAGACAGGTAGCTCAAAATTACAATCAGGAGAAGGAATAGATTATGATGAGACATCTGCTCTAGTAGCTAGAATGGAAGCGATAATAATGTTGCTAGTCTATCCATCCCAAAAAAAAAATTCAAATTTTACTAAGTGGATGTAAAGAGTGCATTTTTAAATGGTTTCATAAATGAAGAAGTATATGTCGCACAACCCCCTGGGTTTGAAGACTTTCATTTCCCTTATCATATATTTAGATTAATAAAAGCCTTATATGGATTGAAACAAACTCCTAAAGCTTGGTGTGAACAATTAAGTGGCTTCCTATTAGACAATGGATTTTCTAGAGGGAAAATGGATAGCACCCTGTTCATAAAGTCAAAAGATAATGATATGCTTATCATACAAATTTATGTTGATGACATTGTCTTTGATACTACTAATGAGGATTTATGTAAAGACTTCACTAAATGCATGCAAGAAGAATTTGAGATGAGCATGATGGGCGAGTTGACATACTTCCTTGGTCTTCAAATCACGCAAGTTAAGAATGGTACATTCATAAACCAATCCAAATATATTAGAAACTTGCTTAAGAAATTTGACATAAAAGGTGGAAAGCCATTGGGAACTCTAACGAGCACTTCCATGAGTCTGATAGAGATGAGAAAGGAAAGTCGGTAGATGTGAAATACTAACGAGGCATGATAGGGAGCCTGCTCTATCTTACTACTAGTAGACCTAACATCATGTCCAGCGTCTGCATATGCACTCACTTCCAAGCAGATCCTAAAGAATCTCACCAAATAGCTACAAAGTGGATATTGAGACATTTGATAGGTACTATTGACTTAGGTCTTTGGTATCCTAAAGACACAGAATTTGAAATGATTAGCTATTCGGATGCAGATTATACCGGATGTAAGATAGATAGAAAGAGTACTAGTGGTACTTTTCACTTTTTAGGATGATCTCTTGTATCTTGCTTCTCCAAGAAAGAAAACAAAATTTTGTGGCATTATCCACTGTTGAGGCTGAATATGTTGTAGCTGGTATTTGTTGTGCATAAGTTCTATACATGAAACAACAACTCAAGGATTTCAATTTGGAATATTCAACAGTATCAATTAAATGTGATAACATGAGTGCCATAAATATTTCAAAGAACCCTATCTCTCACTCTAGAACTAAGCACTTTGACATTTGACATCATTTTGTGAGAGATCATATTCAAAAGGAAGATATAGTTCTTGAATTTGTAAAAACAGATAAACAATGGGCTGACATCTTTACTAAACCTTTTCAGAGGATAGGTTCATCTCAATATGATGAGAATTAGGTTTATTACATGATAGAGAGGTGATTTGAGAAAGAGACATTAATGTGAATGAGTGGTTGAGCTAAGTATACTTGTTAATCAAAAGTGCTAAAGGTCAAGCGACTGACTAATCTTCATAAGTTGACTGCATCTATACTAACTTGTGAAATTTGAAGAAATACACATGTCAGGCGACTGACTCTTCGAGCATAGTTGACTGACCCACAACAGTATATATAATTATTGTTCATAAAAACCCTAATTTTTCACATCTCACTCAACTGACTGTATACCTCCACTTTCCCAAACTCTTCAAGTCATATTTCTCGAAGATTAAATCATTTAAACCTTAAAATATCCTTCAATCTTTCATTTTCACTTTCGTTTTCAAGGATTTCATCGGTTAGTTTCTTCAAGAACATGCTTAGAACCAAGCATGCGGCAAATCAAAGCCCCTCCTCTAGACGAGATGATTCCAACAATATTGAGCGTTGGTTGATGATGCCCCACGCTAAGGAAGTCTATTGGAAACATCTTCGCTCTGCCAAACCCATTTACGGTAAGGTTTTGGATCTTGAGTTCTTTAGAGATGAATTTCCCGATATTTGGCTGTTATTTACTGCTTTTGGTTGGGAAAGATTCATTACTTATCAAGCAAGGGGCTTATATCCAAATCTTGTGAAATTATTTTATGCCAATATGATAAAGGGAGAAACTTTGATTTCTACTTAGATTATAGATAAATCAATTGCTCAAACTCCACAAACTTTACCTACCAGATTTAGAATCCAAAACGGAGATTTTGAATGTACATTGATTAGTTCATCTTGGATAATGGAACAAGGATTTACTCCTAAGGAATTTTTACTGTTGATTATGTCTGAAACTCCTATGTATTTTGGTCATCCTCCACTGTATCATCAACTGAACCTTTAAGCTCAAATTCTACAGACACTCATCACATATAATATATTGCCTAGGGTAGGGTCACATAACCACATTTTCTACCTGGATTGTTTTGTGATGTGGTGTCTGTTAAAGGGCAAGAAGCTTGATTTGCTCAGTTTGATGTTGAAATGGACGATTTCATGAGAAAAGGCTAGAGGAGTCATTATTCCATATAGAGGAAGACTTAATCAATTTTTTTATAATCTATGCCTTACTACACCATCTACCTTATTCATCAAAAGAACCCATTACGATATGTTTTCTTCTACTAAACAAATGGGTTACATTAAATATGAAGGACATGGATGGTTGCCCAAGGGTGATAGAGGATGCAAACAAGCTCCAGAACTTGAACAGGCTCCTGCACCCCAACAAAATGTGTAATGACCTGCTTAACTTACCATATAATTAATCACATTTAATATTCTGATACCATTAACTCAACATATAATAAAGTCAACTTGAACCCATGGGAAACAGGAACACACCTGTCATACACAGCGGAAACCTAAGCAGCAATAAGTATAAATTACAATCACCAAACCACAAAATACACTATACCATAGTTACCTACTTTCATCATAATACTGTGTTTATATACAATCCCCAAAACATCAAAAGATATACATTAGATCTTACAACAAAATCTGTTGATCCTAGTTCAAAAAATTACCCACCTAGCGGGGTAGCAGAACTATCTCAACGGCGGCCTCGGTCCACTGGTCTTTTTGGGTTCCCTGAAATGATTTAAGCTAGGGTGAGACACCTCTCAGTAAGGAAAATAAACTAAATACAGCTATATGGCAACATAAATATTTAGTGCTCTAGTAAATGTACAGTACATATCACATACTTGAAAACACTGATCATATCATAGCTGAGTAAACATATAATTTCATAATTCTACTAGATCGTACTGTTCATAAATTGTCTGATATAACTAGTAAATCTGAAATTTACCCAGGATGTATAGTCAGCTGATGTCATGTATTACCTCCCATAACGGGTTGTCTAACTCGAAGGCGAGACTCGACAATGGCTGACCGACCACTGTCGAGTCAAAAACGTCTAAAAGTACAATGCGTCCGCCACACCCTAGTCCAGAGTACTAGATGAACGTCTACAACTCTATACTGAAAGTCACATCGACTATCCATCTCCCACCCCTTCTACTTGTAAGAGCAGTTAGCACAAGTCTGAACTAAACTGAACTGAACTGTATAGCTACGGTACTGTGCTCCTAAAACTGATCTGAACTATCATCCGGATATCAATAACATATAATACATGATAATATACTATTTAACGTAAATAGATTGATAGCATTTTCTGATTTCTATAATAACATAAATAAATGCGATCTTGCGCCGATTACATTTATAACTGCGGCCTTGCACCGAAAACATTCATAACTGCGACCTTGCACCAAAAACATTCATAATTGCGGCCTTGTGCCGAAACATATATAATCCATGGCTTTGTGCCGAACATTTCATAGATACTGATCTGAATAAATATTTTATTTATCATGTATTCTAAAATCATAATGTACTGTATTATACTGTTATTCCTGAAATAATTACAAACATGTTTTTCCTGTAAACTTGATTTATCATAAAACAATTTAAGTAAAATAATATTCATGCCACACAATGCTGAATAAAACCATAAATTCCATTTTGAAATCATATTTCCTGTATAACAGTAGTATTTTCCCAAATATACATTTTCCCATTATGCTCATAAATAATACATGCTTCTTGAAAATTAATTTGCTAATAAGTAATAATAATTTTCATGACAAATAACTGCTTTAGTTTATCCCCTTACCTGACAACTGAAAAGTCCCTACTGTGACTAGTCCTACACCCGCATTGTTCCCTATTCAATAGCCCAAAAACGATATCTCCCTAAACAAAACTTTAGTATTTCTCCGTGTACAACATTTCTTATAACTATGGAAAAGTCAAATATTGAATAAAAAATCTTACCTTGAATTTGAGATGAAATCCAAGGCAACCCCACCGACGATCCACTCTAGCAGATTTGAAGAGAACTTTCCCAAGAGTGTCGTGGTGGCTTTAGATCGTCGAACCGGCAAGAATCCAACCCGAAATCTTAGAGAGAAGGGAAGAGGGATGAACAGGGTTTGTGTGTGGTTTCTGCAGAAAAAAATCAAGTTTAGGCTATTTATACACTGGCCTTCGTCGACGAGGTTAAGAAGGAAGTTTGTCGACGAATGCTTACTTTTCGTCGACGAAATTCAGAACTGAAATATAACCTCTCGGTATCTTCTCATCAACAAGACACGTGTTCCCGTGGACGAGATCCTATTTAAATTTGTAAATTTAACTCCTTTTTCTTTCCTCCTTCTATTATTAAATTATGATAATTATTCGGGTCTCTATATTCTCCCATCTTTATAAAAATTTCGTCCTTGAAATTTACTATTAATATGATTCATCATCCCTTAAAGATAAATGGTCTTCTTATTTTATTACTTACCCTCACTTATGGCGGAGGAATACCGTGATTACATTCCAAGTCTTGGGAGATTACATATATAAAATAAAATTTCCCCAAAACTAAAATATTTCTTACTAACTAAATTACTACAAACATTGCATAACTATTTATATTTTACCCGGTTATAACTGAATCTCTTGGAATAATTGTGGGTATTTCTGTCTCATCTATTCTTCGAGTTTTTAAGAAGTTTCTTCTATTGCGTGATTTCTCTACAAAACTTTTACCAGAGGAATCTTCTTATTACGCAATTCATGTTCTCTTCTATCCAGAATCGGTACTAGTACCTCCTCATTAACTAGTGAATCACTAAACTCTAATTCACCATAACTAATTACATGAGAAGGGTCTGATACGTATTTCTTCAACATGGAGACATGGAATACGTCGTGTATCCTGAATAACACCGGTAGTAAAGCTAACTTGTAGGCAACTAGCCCTACTTTCTCTAAAATCTCAAATGGACCAATAAACCTAGGGCTAAGTTTACCTTTCCTCCCAAATCTCATAACCCCTTTTAATGGAGCTATTTCAAAAACATATGAGTACCGATGTCAAACTCCAATTTCCTGCGGCAAATATCGGCATAACTCTTATGTCGGCTCTGAATTGCATTGATTCTATCTCTGATGAGCTGAACCTTATTACACGCTTGCTACACTAATTTAGGTCCCACAACTCGCCGCTCACTGATTTCGTCTCAATATAAAGAAGAACGACATCTCCTACCGTAAAGTACCTCAAATAGTGTCATGTCAATGCTAACCTGATAACTGTTATTATACACAAACTCCACTAGCGGCATGAACTAAATCCAGTTACCCCTAATGCAATGCCGACAGCAGCCCTGAAACAAAATCCATAGATATGTGATCTCATTTCCATTATGGGATATAAAGTGGCTGCAACTGACCTACCGACGTCTGGTGCTCAACTTTTACCTACTGGCACGTCAAACACTGTGCTACATATTCGGCAATCTCTTTCTTCATACCACTCCACCAATACGACTCTCGCAGATCCCTATACATTTTCGTATTGTTAGGATGAACTATGTACAAAGATCTGTGAGCCTCCTCTAGAATGGAATTCCTGATATCAGCATCAGTAGAAACACATAATCTAGAATAGAACCGCAAAGCTCCGTCATCTGTAATACAAAATTTCTCTTCCTAAGCACTTTGTACTCTGACCATTGTTCTGCTAATTTTGGATCTTCCTTCTGGGCAACTTTAATCCTTTCCTGCAGAGTAGGTTGCACCACTAAACTGGCAATACATGTCTGAGGGTCACTTTTAACAATTTAATGTCAAGTCTCTCCAGATCCATCATAATCGGATACTAAATCTCCATAGCTACTAACGCTGATCCCACAGACTTCCTGCTTAGTGCATCAGCTACCACGTTTTCTTTTCCTGGGTGATAACTGATAGTATAATCAAAATCTTTAATAAGCTTCAACCATCTTCTCTGCCTCATATTCAATTCCTTCTGAGTGAAGAAGTACTTTAAACTCTTATGGTCAGAGAAGATTTCACATTGCCCGCCATACAAGTAATGCCTTCAAATCTTCAATGCATGTACTACTGTAGTCAATTCAAGATCATGGGTAGGGTAGTTCTTCTCATACTCTTTCAGCCACCTAGAAGCATACGCTACCACCCTACCATACTGCATCAATACACAATCAAGTCCCTTCAAGGACGCGTCACTGTAGATAACATAACCCTCACCCCCTGATGGGATGATCAGCATTGGTGCTATAACTAGCCTTTACTTCAATTCCTGAAAATTCTACTCATAGCTGTCATTCCATTCAAATCTGACGTTCTTTCTAGTCAGTCACGTCAGAGGCCTTGATAATGCTGAGAATCCCTCAACAAAACGACAGTAATACCCAGCTAGCCCCAAGAAACTCCTGATCTCTTAGACGTTCCTCGGTCTAGTCCAATTCATTACCGTACCAATTTTACTAGGATTCACAAAAATTTCATCTCCTGAGATTACGTGTCCCAAAAACACAACCTTCTCGAGTCAAAACTCACATTTGCTGAACTTGGCGTATAACTTCTTTTTCCTGAGCGTCTCTAAAACCTGCCTCAAATGCATCTCATGCTCGTCATAGCTCCTTGAATAAACCAGTACATCATCAATAAAAATAACAACAAAATTATCTAAATATTGGTGGAAGATTCTATTCATCAAATCCATGAATATTGTTAGATCATTCGTCGGACCAAACGACATAACAAGGAATTCATAATGTCCATATCAAGTCCTAAAAGCTGTTTTCGAGACGTCTTCTGCCTTTACCTTCATTTGATGGTAGCTTGATCTGAGGTCGATTTTAGAATATACCCGTATACCCTGAAGCTGATCAAATAAATTATCTATATGTGATTTTTGTGAAAAATAATTAAATTATTAGAAACTTTTAATGACGATTTTACAGCCGCCACTGTAAAATCGTTAGTAAAAGTTAGGCAATAGTGATTGCTCTAGAACCATCACTAAAAGTGTCCCAATAGGGACGATAGCTAATTGTCACTAAAAGTATGGCAAAAAAGACGGTTGCAAACCATCGCTGAAAGAAGGACAATAGTGATAGTTGCGAACCGTCACTATAAGTTGACAATAGTGACGGTTTCATAACCGTCACTAATAGCATATCTTTAGTGACGATTTTCAGCCCAAAAATAGTATTAGCTATAGCGACGGTATTACATTTTTTACTAACGGTCTGTTTTTGTCACTAATAGTCCATTAGTAATGATGATTTCTAAAATCGTCACTAATTGTCAATTGAGACTGTCGTTATAGTCACCAATCCATAAGCGTCACTAAGTCGTCACTAATAATTAATAGGGATTATTAATGATGGTTTAAAATCGCCACAAAAAAATCTTCTTTTTTTAGTGATTTAGATTGTGTGGATTTTGATAAATTTTCTAAATACAATTTTATATTGCATTTTATTCATTTTTACATGAATCTTAATCAAAGATTTGACCCAAACATTGAGTAATACTAATTTCCAAAGCAATGGTCACCACAAATTTAAGTAAAATTACACTATTCCCACATGCCACCTTCGAAACCGCCGTCGCAAAATCTTTATTATCCACTGTCTGCCCAGTCGGGTACATTTTCTCCGCGTTCAGATGATTTCTCAGATCCACTTTGTAGAAGAGAATGAGTCCAAGGTCGAAGAATGCCAGTGGCGACAGCCCTAAGTCCCTGCCGTGGTCGGTTCACTCGTGGTCCCAGAGCTTTCGATTTGTTTTGGTTCCGTAGCTTGCCTAGTCGTCCTTCGTCTTGTTCTCTGTCTCGGTCAGGAAGGTATTCCAGTCCACAAAAGCAGGTCTAGGGAGAGTCCCGATAAAGGGGTCAGGTGCCATGGACGGAGAATCAATTCGGAGGAGTGTTGTGCTTGCACTTGGTTTTACCGTTGCAGAGTGAGATTGGCCAAGAAATGGCGAGTTTCAAGAGTTTCTGATTATTGCCATCGGCAATGGGGTGTCGTGGGGAAGCAAACGAACAGAGTAGGGAGAGAGTGAAGAAAGTTGAGAATAGTAATGGCGACATCTTCAACAACATCTATTGAACTGTGGTGTGGGATATAGTTCGTGGATGTTGTTTTGCTTATATAGCAGGGAATCCTGAATAATACACACACACACACACACATCCACTACGTGTATAGTTCCTGCTTAAGTGCTACTGGCCGCTAGGAGCTTCAGATTAAGTATAATATTTTGCTCCGAGATTGGGGGACGGCCATGCGACCCATGGACATAGCCCCATTAGTTTGTAAGCAAGGACAAATTAGGGTTGTTGAGATCGTATATATGCCAGACCATTTTTAAGACCAGGTAACCAATAGGCTAGGAAGAGTACATTACTTCAGTGGAATCTAGATTATGGTCCTTGAGGGCGTTTTAGATAGTAAATTCAAGACTCGTGATTAAATTTTTTGTGCAGAGTAGCCTGAATGTCAATGCGCAGTGAAAACCAACAAATCAAATTCAAAACAAGCAATGCAAGCAACCAACGATGAATATACGGAAACAATCAATCACAAAGAGAATGA
The DNA here is from genome assembly GCF_029873635.1 of Malania oleifera. Taxonomy (NCBI): domain Eukaryota; kingdom Viridiplantae; phylum Streptophyta; class Magnoliopsida; order Santalales; family Ximeniaceae; genus Malania; species Malania oleifera. The sequence continues at coordinate 52,956,082 of NC_080427.1, read as the reverse complement.
AATAAAGCAATAAGAACACATGATACAAGAAATTATGTGGTTCGACAATGTGCCTACGTCCATGGGATCAAGCGGCTGATTTTCACTATCAAATCGTCAAAAGCATACATCAAGGGTTACAAAATAATGTTTATATTCTAACCCTATGCGTACAGAAGACTTATTATACATCTAAAACACTTCTGTAGCAAATCTCAAAGGAAAATCCTCCAAATCTCTCAATCTACTGATTTCCCGATTCAAAATCTATGATCTGCGCTGAACAAAGCTGTCAATAGTTTAGTACCGAGAGTTGTTCCCCTGCAGACTAAAATCGTCGACGGTTATCTCTCGAGACCAAAACCGTCAATCATACCATCGACCAAACAGTCGACGCTTTCTTCCTGCAGCCCAGCTTCCTTATTCTTTGCTTTACCATGCTTTTTCGTTACATGCATTTCACTCAATATGAACCACATATCCCACAAAATTATTAAGATTCAAGTCTACTGAATTTTAACACTTTTCATTTGAGATAATATATTAATATTTAAGTGAAAAAAAGTAAGGGGCAGATCCATTATCCCGTGAACCAATCGAGTGTCCAAAGAGTTTGGGATATCATTGTGCACAAAAAGAATATATAGATCAGCAGAACTTTCATTAAGGTGACAGACAATGGGGGAAGGAGTTTCTTCCCATCTTCCCATACAAATAGTATTTGAAAACATCATAGAGAGAAAACACCATCAACCCAATTAAAAATCCAGGGCAAGGGACCCAACCGAGCCTAGCACAATCCAAGGAAACACGAAAATTTCAGACAATGCTTTATTGAATTTGAAACAAACCCAGATAATTTTTTTGACTTGATGCAGAGCCCAAGTAGACTGCCAATGCCTTGCGGATTCTTCTGGGGCAAACTGTCGAACACCTACCAAGGCCCCCGTCCAAGAACGTTTATAAATGAAACTGACATTTGAAATAAAAAATTATATAATAGTAGTGTAGGTTCATTTATAAATCTCCAGGGGGGGCAGTCGTGTTAATTTTGATAAAATATTCATGTAGACTCGACTTCCAAAACCACCTTAATTGATTGATTTGGGCAACTTTAGATGTACAGGCACGTAGACTTGATTTCTGTGTCCTGTGTCTACTAATTGCCACCTAATTTTTTATGTCAAATGAAGGTGATCATATGTTCAGATCTAAAGGTTATAATTACAAGTTTTAACTCAAATAAAATGTCAAATTGGGTGGTAGGCGAAACTTAAATGGAAGCTATTAAGCAAGAGCATGATGGGTTAAATTAATTGAAAATGTAATTTCAAGTTTCAAAAAATCTAAAAATACTTTAAGTTGTATCATTGAACCCATGTTTCTTTTTCTTTTTTTTTTTAGATTACGTACCGGGTATCCACGCGTCCGTTTTACAGTCCACATGACTAATCCTGCGCCCCTTGAAGTTGACCCCATAACTCCCAAGGGAGGGTAAATTCAGGAGTCCAATGGCGAAAATGAGCCCGAGAGGGTTTGAACACCTGACCTCGTGAAAGGCACTCTCACAGCCCGCACTACCACCTGAACCACACCCTGGGGGTATTGAACACATGTTTCTTGATCTAATTGACCTTAGCATAACATTAAGTTGTCACTTGATCCCTAAGATGCCAAAATGTTGATCATGCATGTATTTTGAAATTTAAAATTTAAAGTTATATCAATTGTTGATTTTTTAAGTCCGATATCTGTTTTGATGTTGACAAACACAAGTGTTTCTTATATGTATGTTTAAGTGCTGAACAGATATAATTCATGTCACACATAAGATCAAGAGGACATAAGAGCTAATACAGGACTTAAAGCTCAAATATGGCATATTTCATGAAGTCAAAGAGTAAAGGAGAAAGAAGAAAACATAATGCTTTATTTGTATTGCATTTATTTTTATATTTTGATTTGTAATAAATGCATGCATCTACATAATATGATTTGTATGCTCGGGATACTTTAGATTGATCATAGGGAACCGAATGACCTTAGGGCATCCTTCGATCAACCGAAGTCGACCGACTTTAGATTTTTTAGGCGTACTTGAAAAGGCCTTAGAAAAGACCCTATGTCCTTATACTATGACTTAGGAAAGTCCCCATTTTCATATATGCTTTTAGGGGAAATCATTTTTTTTAAAGACAAGACTTAGATGTTAAAATGATAGAGATTTGGACGATCGAACATTAGCGTTGAAAATGCATCGATCGACCGAACATAAGAAAAGTAAAAAAGTTGACTTGATTTTGGGCGATCGAATCAAAATGAACTGAATGTCCTCGGTCGACCGAACTCAAATCCTGACTTTTTCCAATGTCCTCGAGCGACCGAACTTAGGTTTAGGCGACCGAATCTTGGACATTTTGAAAATCAACTTGTTTAACCACCCGAACCATTTTTCAAGCACCTAAAGTTCAAAATTACCTTTTTCTCATGTGTCTGTCTCTCAGGTTGGCGTATTTTTACCGCGAGTTATTAAGGGTTAAACAGGGTTAGTTTTTATTAAACATAATTAAACAATTCCAAAAATTCTCATTATGTCCCCAACAGTCATATTTTGTTGAAAAATTATAAATACTTCCTCATTTGCTTTGATTAGTAACTTCGATTAGCAAATAATTTTCTCTCAAATATTTTTATTCTCTTGCTAATCAAAGTTCTCCCACTTATATTTTTATTACAAAATCATTATTGGGATAAAATTTTATACTCTCCAAACTCTCTTTATTATTCTTTAGAAAATCTTTTGAAAGAGGGCATTATTTTGTTTAGGCATTTTGTGTTTCAAAATCACTTTCTCTCAAGCCTACACTTTTAATAAACAATCTTTGAGAATAAGATTAAAGGTTCTTCACATTGTTTTTGCTTTGATAAATATTTTTGTGGAGAAATTTTTATTGGGGTTTAAATTTTTGTTGTGCATATCATATACATTATTTTTCAAAGGTTGAAAATATGTTTTTGAGAAAAGCACCCTTACTCTACTGAGCACATTTCATATCATTAGAGAATGCATTTTATGAGCTTAAATGTTGTACATCTCTACTTGTATTTAGAAGCATTTTAACATGTACAAAAATATTCTTCATATACTGGTTGGATTTAACCCGGAATTGAATTGAGGAGTCTCAATCCCTTAAGTGAGATCGGTTGGGTTCAACCCAGAATTGAGTTGGGTAGACTCAACCCCATAAGTGAGACCGGTTCAGTTCAGCTCAAAAATTGAACTGAGGTTTTCCTCACCTGTAAGGAGAAGATGTAAACGGCTTCTGTTCCGCCCGTTTAAGTGAGCAGTGCTAGTGCTTGGGGGGTATACCTAAGGCAGAGACGTAGGCTAATTTGACCGAACCTCGACAACAAATATTTTGTGTCGCTCTCTCCTTATTTCATTTAAATTACTGTACTTTAAATTCAATATGTATATGCCTATTTATTTATTGTTATATTATTTGCGTGCAGACCTTTATTTTAAATGAGATATATTACACACGTGTATGTCTGCACTCACAGTTCAATTATTTTACATACATGTTTGCATTATAAATGAGATATGATTTGTGGTGAATCGGAAAAATGCTTAATTAGCCAAAAAGTTTTTAAAACTCAATTCACCCCCCCCCCCCTTTCTTCTCTTGGGATCACACCATTTCCAACACCGATCTCCATAAATTCAAATTCATCACAACTTCAAGTTCCAAGATATAAAGCACATGTGTGTGGGTTTATGAACAAAAACTTAGAATAATTTTAATTTTAATTAATGAAAAAAATAATAATATGAGGTTGATCAATTTCATAAAAACTAGTGAAATATGGTGATAAAATGTTCTCAAAGTCCTCTCAATCATTTTTCAAGGAATCTATACTATTATATAAAGATGAAAAAAAAAAAAAATATATATATATATATATATATATATATATGCTAAGAAGCTACAAACTCCCAATCCTAATTTTTGTACATATTTTTAAAAAAAATTAAAAACTGACTAGTTTTAACTTTTTAAAAAAAAAAAATTGGTTGTTTAAATGTTCTCTTTTAAAAAAAATATTGATTTATGGGTTTTTGTTGGGATTTTTTTTTTTTTTTTTTTTTTTCCTCCAAACTAAACTTTGATTGGTTTGAAACTCACATTGGTTACCTCTCCTCCCTTGCATTAACCGATCTTTCTCGTCAACATGTCAACACTCCTGCCTTTGTCATTGGCACTATATACAACATGCTTTGGCATTAACATTGTATACAACATGTACTCAACTTCTTGATTCCCCTTTAACCATAACATACCCCATATGTGCTCAAACACCATATGACACTGAGACACTTGGCATATATCTAGGTTAACCATTCGACAATACTAATCAAAACCAGCTATTATAGTAACTCTATCAAAGACCATGCATGGCCCTAACAACGTCCGTCTTCGACTATGTCGAGTATTTTCTCAAACAACTTAGTATCTATATATGTGTCCTCTTCTTGACAACATAGAGTGTCAATTCATAATACCACAAGATAACCTACCATAATGCCCCCAATGCCTCTTCTTGGCTAGCCTCTAATGAATCTTTCCAAACAGGTAAGAAAATCTAGGAAGCGGTTTGGTGATCGAATCTCGTTGCATTTAAATATAATAAATTTCTATTTTTTAACAAAATAGTAGTTGTTTAATCTACCAGGTCATCCTGATGGCTAACAAACAACTATGACCCGCCATTGTGACTAACCTTTTACTTGTTTTAGTTCATTGACATTTTTGTTCACAGATTACCTATACATTGAATTAAATGACCATAATACAAGTAGCAATCCCTTAACAAAGAAAGATAAATGCCAACTAGTTATATGACATTACAATAAAACTTTGACCTAGATGGCAAGATTATGAAAAGGACTACACAATGTGTGTGACCGTATTGAAAGGATGTTGTTTAGTTTAATCTCCCATTTTCTTAGTGTTGCATGGGAAACCTATATTCCTTTATATCGAAATTCTTATTTACTTTACATGGGCTTCATATAAACACCATTCGAATGACATTTGCATAAAAAATTGAAAAAAGAGAAGTGTTGTAAACATTCTTTAAGTATACTTTAATATAAACAAAAATTCAAATCAATATATTATCAGTATACGCTCATGTAACATCTTCCTCTGCTTTGGACTTTCACGACGAACATGTGACTCAAGCGAAGCATGCACATGATGCCTATCTCATTAAATCCATATGCGACTAGGGTCAAGTGTTCACTCTGCATACAATGGTCCACTGTGCATGCTAATTATTTAAAATAATAATATTTTTTATTATAAATGCAACAATTAAAGTTTTATAAAAAGTCATGCTTAAATTTATTTTTTTTTCCCCTTTTCTTCTTTTTACAAAATAGGGCTAATTTGATCAAATTTTATTATCTTTCCATGTCAAGTTCAACTATATTTTATGGCTAATCCATAATATTATACACATGTATATATTATTTATAAACTTGAACATGGATATTTGGCCTAGTTTTTTTTTTCCTCTCTCTAAACCAGAGAAGGAGATGCTGAAGTTTGAAGCCTGCAGGCAGCTTAAAACACACCATAATTCAAATAGTTCCCTGCATCCATATGGACAATTTGCTTATGGACAGTGACTCAATACTACTACAGTAACACCCAAAAAAAATTTTGCAAAATCACCAATCAGAGATTTTATGTCAAGCACAAGCAAGGTACGCACAAAATACATATCATTTAAGAGCAAATCATTACTGTTGCATTCAAAAACATAAAGAAAGAACAAATATTCAATGAATCCAGAGAGTAATAATCAACATTGAATTAAAAGAAAAAGACAAAATCAAGAACACAGACATACCTATGTTGCAAATGCCGTTAAGACAACAAAATCTTCAAAATATCCTGTAATTTAAAGGTAGATAATAGCATTAATCCCACAACTTGCTGATAGACAACTCAAGTTAGTAGCATTCCAGCATAATGAAAACAATAAAATTAAAGACATCAAAACCAAACTTCAGATTTAAAGAAATTTCCGAAACAGAAACAACAAATAATGGAGCCTATGAAGCTTTGGGGTTGAAACATGAGCCAATGAATATCTATCTCAAGTCCAAAAAATGGATAGAACAAAATGCAAGCATAAAGGAAAAGAGGAACTCCGTGAAATTTGAATGTTTGATATGTATTTAATAGTGGTCCAGACAAGCTTCATCCAGACACTGAGAGAGACCCCCTCCAAACCCAAAAAAATTTTCTGAATAGGATTAGACCCTGAAGACTTGACTAGAGATCAGAGGATAGAAAACAAAAAGCAAAAAGAAAAAAAAAAAAAAAAAAATGATGTCCCTGTGCTCTTGCTATGAGAAGAATTTTAGGGCAGACAACATTGGGGATGACTAAACTTGCCATTGACCATGCTCCAACGTGCATTAGAGTAGAGGTTATAAACATATGGTCGCTGAGCAATTTTTTATAACACATCTCCTACAGATTCCTTGTCCCTCTTGTCTTTGCCAACCTGAAGTCCTTATCTTCTCTCATAAGTTCACAGGCAGGCAATCCATATCCTGCAATTCTGAACTCCAACTCAGATCAGGCCCAAGAAGCAACAAGCAGGCACTAGCCATCCCAGAGTGTGAACAGCTGCCAACACACAGTATTCCCCCATAAATGTCTCTCATGTACCTCCTACATATCATCATTCCTCAAGGGGCTAATGCTTCTCCATTCTTATTGTGTTCCATAATCCATTAATCATATTCCTGCATGTTAGGCTATTTGGCACAAAGCCCACTTTCAACATTCTATCCTGCAGCTCCATCGATTTAGCTATATCACCCTCCTCACAGAAAAACCCAACAAGTATATTGTAACTTTCAGTATCATAAATTTGAAATTCATGAGCAAAGAATATCAACAATGATTCTGCTTTATCAATATTCCGTTCTTGGCAGTAACCATTAATCAAAGCCCTGCAAATTTCCAAGTCAGGAAGCATACCAGATTCAACCATTTCTCGCATAAAAAATTCACCCTCCATACTTCTACTTAATCTACACAAGCAACTTATAAGAGCTCTATATACAAATAAACTGGGATTTATATTCTTAGCGGCCATCTCAGCTTTCAAGAGTAACGCATCTGGCACAAAATCGCATTTACAGAGAGATTCTATCAATCCATTATAGTTCTCCTCCGTAGGTTCATAGCAATCTTCAGACATTCTTCGCAGAAGATTCCTGGCAGCAAATGGCCGATTCTCTTGACAGAGAGCAACTATTAAATAATCATAAATATCCCGAGAGATTGAAACTCCAAATCTCCTGAGTTCCACAATGAAATTCAAAGATGAAAGCAATCTACCCTCCTTGGCATATGCTTCTACAAGCACCCGACAAGTGAAATAGTCGGGCAAAATCCCATTTTGTATCATGTGATGACACAATGACCTTGATTCTTGCACATTTCCTTCTTCACAGTACCCAAAAATAAGTGTGTTGTAACACAAAATATCTGGACTAAACCCTCTGTGAACCATTTGATGGAAGAACTGATGAGCCTCTCTCACCTTCCCTTCCTTACAAAGGCCATTCATTAATGACGTATAGGTCACCAGGTCCGGTGCCACACCCCTTCTGTACATGATCTTATATAAATAAAATGCATCATCCAACCTTCCTTTTCTACAAAAGCTATTAATCAGTGTATTGTATGTCACCACATCAGGCTCAAATCCTTCTTCTTCCATCTTCTCCAAAAATTCATTCATTTTATCCACACCTCCATTTTTGCAGAAAGCATGAGTCAAGATATTAAATGTGTGAGTATTAGGGGTAATCCCAACTTTACCCATTTTTTCGTAAACTTCCCAACACAGATGAATACAGTTCAATTTCAACAGCCCATTCAAAATTCGATTAAAGGCAACAACATTGGGGGCAAACCCAAGCTCGACCATCCTCCTAAAAGCTCGCAAACCTTCTCCAACCATGCCCTCCTTAACATAAGCCTTAATAAGCATATCAAAGACAACTGGATCCCAATTACACTCTTCAGAACACAAAACCAAAACTTGGAAAATATCTTCACTAGGGGAAGCATCTTGAACTAATTCTATCAATTCAGACAACAATTTCATTGCTTCGGATAACTTCCGAGACCAAGTCAAGATATGAACAACGATGCAGTAGTTCCGGGTGGTGTGCCTGAGACCCAAATCATTTTTTACCCAACTGAAGAAAGCCAAAGCTGAGGAGTGATCAGATTGGCACCTCAACAAAACCCTAGAAATTTCAGGCGGACCCAGATGAGGAAGAAGACCCTCTATATCTCTGCGAAGAAGGCTAAGCTGGGAATTGTGTTGTTTGAGGTTTGAGCAGATGATGCTGACTAGGTTGTTGGGATTGTGATTGTGAGGGAGAAAATGGTAAAATGGATTCGTGAGCGATTTGGTTTGATGATCTCCAATGGTTTGGAGAGGAGAAGAAGAAGAAGAAGAAGAAGAAGCAGAAGCAAAAGAAGAGAAAGTTGCTTTCAGTACATAATTTACGACAAAGAAAGATGCCCAAGATAGCTTTGTAAGGTAAGTCGGAATCGCAAGTTTGGTTGATTTTAAGAGGACTGACCTTACAGAATACGTCCATGCTCCATTCATCAGGAGCGAGCCCCAGGGAGAGAGAGAGAGAGTATACCAGTTTCCTTGGGCGCTTGAGCGGAAGGGAAACCTCTGCTAATATCAACGGAAACATATTTTGAGGATGCTGTCTTTTGACCTTTTTCCTTAATTGTGTTTTTTCTTTTATTAATGTTTTTGACATTTTTCCTTTAAAATTATTTTAGCCTCTTATTTTAACTCTAAGTAACACTTTAATTTTTTTTCATTTATTAACAATTATCTCTCTCGTTAGAAATTACAACAAAACTAAAAGTAGCCCGAAATCCACTAAGAAAAAAAAAAAAAAAAGGCATCATTTTAAGATTTTTTTCATTTTTTAATTCCTTTACGTTAATAAAATGTCATGAAAAAATATTTAAAAATTAATTTACACCTCCCGCATTTGTTACTTTTTGATTTCTCTTTATTTATTCACTGCAACAATAACGACAACAAAACCAAATCTTAAGTTTCACTAGGTGGGATCAGTAATATGAATCATTTTCCGTCAATTTAAGTGATCATAGACCATTTCTTTTAACAGATTCAAAGATATTAAATCTTTACTTACTATCTCCTTTTAAGTTATTTTAGGTCTACCTCTATCCCTTCTACTATCCCTCACGGTTTTGACTCACTCTTCCTCATTGTCGTATTATGTGGCCTACATTGCAAGTGTCCATACCATCTGAGTCGTCTCTCCCTTATCTTATCTTTTATAAGAGTTACATCTAAATTACTGTGAATATGTTTATTCCTTAACTTATATTTCAATGACATACCACTCATTGATCTAAACATTCTCATCTCGATAAATTTTACCTTTTGGTTATTCTTTTCCTTCGTTGCCCAATATTCTGATCCATATAGCAAAATTGTTCTTATAACTGTCTTATAAAACTTTTTTTAAAATTTTAAGGGTATTCTACGATCACAAAACACACTTGAAACACTGCTCCATTTTACCCAACCTACTTTAACTCTATGCATTACATCATATTTTATTTCTCCTTCTGCTTGCATAATAGATATAAGGTATAAATCTGCAAATGTTATTTATTTCTTCATCATCAAGTTTAACTTTGTTTCCAATATTCCTCCTACCATTACTAAAATTACATTTCATATATTTTGTCTTATTTTTACTTATCCTAAAGCCTTTAGATTCCAAAACTTCTCTCCCTAATTCTAACTCGGTCTGTACTCCATCCCTAGTTTCATCAATTAATAAAATATCATATGCAAACAAGATACACCATGGAACCTCTTTTTGAATACTCTTAATCAGTTGGTCCATCACTAAAGTAAAAAGATAAGGGCTCAAAGCAGATCCTTTCTTAGAACTGGAGGAGTCCAAAGGTGTACTTGATACACATGGGTGAGCACCAACTTGACCCAAAAGTTTAAGCTCATTGAGTCTTGGGCAACACCATGTATATAAGCACCCATCAAACACTCATTTTTTCAAATGTGGGACAAACTTCACAAGTGAAATTCTTAACAATTTTCCCCTCACTTGTGAGTTCCAATTGCTCCCCCTTGAACAGAAGTTCCACCACATGTGAGTTTCAACTGCTCCCCCTTGAACGGAAACCATCTCCCTTATAGGACAAATTCTCCAACAATTTGTTCAAGTGGGTCGTCTTACGTGTCTCGGATTGTATTCCAAATGGCACCTCCAAACCAATCCTACCTCCCACGTCTTGACCCAATTTGGATTCATCTTGGCAGCTTAGATGATCCTTCTTAGCCTCAGTCACACACTCTCATACCCAACATTATGAACCGTCTGCTCTGATATCACTTGTTAACACCGGAGGTGTCCAAAGGTGTGTTTGATACACATGGGTGAGCACCAACTTGACCCAAAAGCTTAAGCTCATTGGCTCTTAGGCTACACCATGTATATAAGCACCCATCAAACACTCACTTTTTCCAATGTGGCACAAACTTTACAAATGGAATTCTCAACATCCTTGATGTACAACTATGGTGATTGGAAATTCTCTAGTTTCTCCATTTATAGTCCTTACACTAGTCATTACTTCATCATACATATTCCTAATGACATCAGTATACCTACTACATACACCATTTTTTTCTAAAACCTATCATAGAACTTCCCTAGATATCCTATCATATGTTTTCTCTAAGTCAATAAATATCATATGCATGTTCTTCTTTTTTTCCCTAAATTCTCCCATTAATCTTCTTAAAAGATATATAGCTTCTGTAGCATATCTCCCAAGTATAAAACCAAATTGATTTTCTAAGACCTTCGTTTCTAATCTTAATCTTTGTTCAACTACCATTTCCCATAGCTTTATCATATGACTCATATGTTTAATTCCACAATATTTATTAAAATTTTGAATATCTCCTTTATTTTTGTATATAGGTATTAAAGTGTTTCTCCTCTATTCATCTGACATTTTCTTAGATTTTATAATTGTATTAAATAAATTAGTTAACCATATAATTTCGTTATCACCTAAGCAATCCAAACTTGAATTGGGATGTTATCTCGTCCTATAGTTTTCCCATTTTTCATCTTTTTTCGTACAAATTTAACTTCGTTAACTCTAATTTTGTGAATAAATCTCATATTTTTAGTCTTTTCCTCATTTGACAATTCTAAGTTTAAGCCTTCAATTTGGTTTTCATTTAACAACTTACTAAAGTAACTTCGACAACTTTCTTTAATGTTTTCGTTCTTAACCAAGACAATATCATCCTCACTTTTTATACATTTTACATTTCCTAAGTCCTTACTCTTCCTTTCTCTAGTCTTAGCAAGTTTAAATATATCTCCTTCTCTTTCTTTTGTATCTAACCTATCATACAAACTATTAAATGATCTGTATTTTAGCTTCACTAACGGCATTTTTTGCATTTTTTCTTACCTCCTTATACTTTTTAAAGTTATCCCTATTTCTATATTTTTGCCACGTATTATATCAAATTCTTTTTGTCTTTACAGCATTTTGTACATCTTTATCTTACCAGCAACTTTCTTTGCTATTCGAAATATTTTTCCCTTGATTCACTTAAAATCTCTTTTGCTATCTTTTTAATAGAACTAGCTAATCTACTCCAAAGAGTATCTGTATTCATCACATCCTCTAAAGTCCAATCCCCATCTTTGATCATTTTATCTTTAAATTTTATTATATTTTCTCCATTTAAGTTCCACCACCTTGTTCTCTTACACTAGTTTATTTTATCATTTTTCGTTCATTTTTTAATACATAGACCTAACATTGAGACTCTATATTGTGGGGTTAGGCTTTCATCTGAAATAGCTTTACAATCCTTAGATGATAAACGATCTACCATCCTAGTTAAAAAAAATCTATTTGACTTCTATTTTGTTCACTTTTAAAGGTTATTAAATATTCTTCTCTCTTCTTAAAACAAGTATTCATTATACTAAAATCATATGACATTGTGAAGTCCAAGATCATCTCCCCAAACTCATTTTTGTCTCCATGTTCATATACTCTATGTATTCTCTCATAATTTTTATTATCCCTTCCAAAGTGTCCATTCAAATCTCCTCCTATAAATATTTTCTCAATCGATATCTTCCAAAAATTGTCTCTTAAGATTTTCTACGAAGCCAACTTGAGAAGTATAAGCACTAAAGATATTTATTATCTCTTGTCTTAATACCATCTTGATTTTTTATAATTCTATCACCTACTCTATTTACATCAACAAAGCTATCTTTTAAGTTTTTGTTTATAATAATTCTTACTTCATTCTTATGTTTTTCTTTTCTAGTGTACCAAAGTTTAAATCCTGATTTATTAATTTTTCTAGCTTTCTCCCTCATCCACATAGTTTCTTGAAGGCAAATTATATTAATTCTTCTTCTAATCATTGTGTCAACAATTTCCATACTTTTACCCATAAATGTCAATATATTCCAAGTTGCTAACCTAATCTTAGTTTATTAAACTAACATCTTTCCCTGCCCACATCCAGAATGATGTAGTAGCCCTCGCATATTTGACACCGTACCCAGGCGCTGACATGGCGTGTCGCTTCAGGACAACAACCTAGCCCACCCTCACCAACTCTTCACTACACCCAGGTGGTACAAGTGCAACGCGTCGCTCGTAGGGGATGCCCTAGCAAATATTCGGTAAGGATTCATATTATAATAATATGACAAATTTTACGTTGGCTGTCAGCTACCTAATGCAACCCTCCTCCCTTACTCAAGCTTAGGACCAACTGTGTGTAAAAAAAAAATTAAGACATTAAGTGCATCACGGGCGGAGTTTGTTTTATTTATTCACTATTAAATTTTATTTGCAAGGAATCGTTTGCTATTGTCTTAAATAAAATAAAATTTAGAAAGTATGATAATTCCCAATTTAGCATTTAACATCCCCCCTCAAAACATTTTTAAAATAGTTTCCAATGGTGATTTATTAGCGAAACCTTGAACTTGCACCACATTGGCTCCTCTCTCTCTCTCTCTCTCTCTCTCTCTCTCTCTCTCTCTCTCTCTCTCCCCTACCAAGTACTACATTTTCATTTTATAGATTTTTAAAAATTAAAAAAAATAATAGAATTTAACATTGAAAATAGCTAAAATTCATATGTTGCTAAGAATTATAAGGCTGAATTGTGCTGTCACAAAATCTTTTCAAAAAAATAAATCTACTTTCATTTGGATCATTTAGTTTTGGTATTTGGACCTAAATTTTTTGACTCCTTGATACTCAATCTAATCCTCTTATTTGGTTTTTCACATTTAAATGCGCCTCTATAGTCCTATATTTAGTAATTCCTGAACTTTTTCTTCAGTTGTAACAAGAATCATCAAAATAAACAAGAATACTTTTTCTATGAAAAATACTCGATCTCATAGATACATATAAAATTCTGTAGAAAGTTGCATTAGACATAAGTCGTATATATGGCTTCGAGGGAAATCTTGCATATCTTTCGAGATCCACCCTACAACAAAAGATCAAGTTGCGAGTCTTTTTTTATAGAGATTTTTCAAAAATTTGTAACCATGAATTTATTCCTGTTTAAAGATCAGGTCGAATTAAAGTTAAATATAACAACTGCCCAACCAATCTTCTATAGGCGGAAGGATCCTCATATGAATCAAAATCTGAAGCAGTGAGTTTTAAATTTGAATCCATGGGAAAAGCTATTGGTTTTGCACCAAGAACTCTTGTTTGTTCAAGTATGTCAAAACAAATTTCCTTTGACAAACAAATATACCAGTTTTAGTTCTAGCGATCTCCAAACCGAGAAAGTATTTGAGTTCCCTAAAATCCTTAATTGTAAGTTTGTCATGGAGAAAAGATTTAAGCAATTGTATTTCAATTAAACTGTCATTGGCCAAAAGAATATCATCTACATAGACTAGTAAAGCTATGAAAGATGATTTAGATTTCTTGATAAACAAAGAACAATCAGAGGTACCTTGAGTAAAACCATAAGCAAGCAATGATGTGGACAATTTAGCAAACCATTGCCTAGATGCTTGCTTCAAACCATATAAACTCTTCAAAAGTTTACAAACTTTATTTTCTCCTTTGACAACCAAACTAGGGGGCAAGTCCATATAAACTTCTTCATGCAAGTCACCATGTAAGAATGCATTGTTAATATCCAACTAGTGAAGATGTCAATTTTTAATAGCAGCTATAGCAAGCAATAACCGAATAGAAGTTATTTTTGCTACAGGAGAAAAAGTGTCAAAGAAATCTAACCCTTCTTGTTGAGTGTAGCCTTTAGCTACTAATCTAGTTTTGTACCTCTCAATAGTTCCATCTGCCTTATACTTGATTTGAAATACCCACTTACAACCAATGGTCTGTTTATTTTTAGGAAGAGTAACAAGTTCCCAAGTCTTATTTAATTCTAAAGCATTTATTTCATTTTGCATTGCAGCTTGCCATTCAGGTATTTGAGCAGCCAATTTGTAAGTTTTGGGTTCTGTGGAGGCTGAAATAAAGACTAGAAAAGCTTTATGAGAAGGAGACAATCATTTTTCAAAAAGAAAATCAAATATGGGATATAAAATACCTTTATTAGGAGAACAATCAGCAATAGCAGATGAGAGAGTTGCAAGTGGAACCTAGGAAGTAGTACCACAATAAAAATCCTGCAAGTAGCTTGGTTTTCGTGTAATTCTTGAAGATTTTTTGAGTTGTGATAAAACAATATTAGGTATGGGATCATTGTTCAAAGATGTTTGATGATTGATGGTTGATTGTGGAGATGATGGAGGAGGTTGATTAGAAGAAATATCAGAAGAATGAAAATAGAAGTATGAGGTAGAAGTTGTTGGAGGGAATAAGAAGGTATGTGTTTTAGGATTAGATGGAAAAGCCTTGAAAGGAAATATATTTTCCGAAAAGACTACATTTCTCGAGATGAAAACCTTATTGGTATCAAGGTCCATTAATTTGTAGCATTTTATGTCAAAAGGATAACCCAAGAATAAACATTTGGTAGATCTTGGATCAAATTTATGTCTGAGTTGTGAGTGTTGATGCAAAACAAAGACAACAAACACTTTGAGGTGAAAAAGATTAGGAGGCTTATCAAAAAGCATTTCTAATGGTGTTTTGTTGTTAAGAAGAGGAGTTGGAATTCTGTTTATGATGTGAGCTGCAGTAATACACAATCACTCCAAAAGGTTAAAGGCACATTTGTTTGAAACGGTAAGGCCCTAGCAATGTTTAAAAAATGTTGGTATTTTCTTTCCATAACTCCATTTTGGTGTGGAGTTTCCACACAACTTCTTTGATGTATGATGTCATGGTCATTATAGAATTGAGTTAAAATAAATTCAGGACCATTATCTGATCTCACTATTTTAACAAGAACACTGAACTGAGTTACCGCCATTGTGCAAAAATTTTTAAGGACAGAAGGAACTTCAACTTTCATCTTGAGCATGTATACCCAAGTATAACATGTATAGTCATCAACTATAGTAAGAAAATACTTAAAATCAGAATAGGAAACAACATTGAATGGTCCCCATATATCACAATGGATCAAATCAAACTTGTTATTTGAACTGAACTGAGATACAGGAAATGAAAGCTTTCTTTGTTTTGCTAAATGACATACATCACAAACATGTGTGGTATTGAAAGATATGGATGACTCCAGCTGTTTAAGATAAGGTAACCTTGAGTTAGAAACATGGCCAATATCTAATTGAGTTTGGGTAATAGCTTAAGCTAGGGATGAAGAATGAAACTTGGTTTGACTGTGAGTAGCAGCCTTTGAAGGAACTTGAGATAGGTGGTACAGTCCATGTTTCTCAAATGCAATCTCAATCATCTTCTTTGTTGATTGGTCCTGTAGAAGGTAGTAGGAGTCCAAGAAAGAAACACAAATGTTAGATTGCTTTGTCAATTTAGAAACAGATAGTAAATTGAAAAAACTAGGAACACATAACACATCATGTAAAGATAGTATGTTTAAAATACAAATACTGCCAATGTGTGAAGTTGGAACAGAGTTTCCATTTGGCAAATTTATGTAAGTGTTGATTGGTGTAGGTGGAGAAGAATATAATAGTGGTGAACATATCATGTGGTATGTTGTACCTGTATCCAAAATCCATTAGTATACATTTTGTAGGGATGAAGAAGCATAATAGCAAAGATTTGAAGGGTTACCATAAAATTGAGAAGTAACTTTGGGTAGATATTAGAGATGAAGTAGAGTTTGCAAGTGCTAGCAATTTATTGAATTCCTTAAAAGTAAAAGAAAACTTTTGATCCTCGTTACTCTATTGAATAGAGACCTCGAAAGTTGACATAGCAGCATGTGCAGTGGGTGGTTTCCTTTTTCCTTTTGGTCCAGTCCAGCCAGGAAGGTAACCATGAAGATGAAAACATTTTTCTATTGTATGTCCATTGTATCCACAGTGTGTGCAGTATAGAGAAGATCTCTTCTATTTATCTTTTGAAAATTTCGAAGGAACAGATGGCTAAATGTTTTGTTTGGCAATCAAAGCATGAGTTTCATTGCTGAAAACATTATTTAATTGTCTCTGACTTTCATCTTGAAGTAGTAAAGAAAATACTTTGGTCATACTTGGTAATGGTGAAACCATAAGCAATTGGCTTCGAATTAGAGCATAGAAATCATTCAGGCCAATCAAAAACTTTAACACATAATCAGATTGCTGTCTAACCAGCAAAAAATCAAACATGTTGCAGGTACAAGTTGTCATCTTGCCACAGCTACAGGTTAGGAATGGCCGGTAGTTAACATACTTGTCCCATAATGATTTGAAGGAATTAAAATACTTAGTAATTGATAAAAAGCCTTGAGCAAAAGAACTTAGAGATTTTTCAAGATGGAAAACTCTCGGACCATCGCTTCTTAAGTATCTTGTTTTCAGCTCGTTCCAAAGATCAACAACAGATGTAACATAAAGAAAACTATTCCTTATTTCCTTGGAAATGGAATTCATTAACCATGAGAGAACTAGATTATTTGCACGCAGCCATGCAGTATGGAGAGGACACTGATCTACAGGAGGAGCAAGAATCGAACCTTCAATGAAGGTTGCTTTATTTTTTACTGTTAGAACAATGGTGATTGATCGACTCCATGCGATATAATTATCACCATTAAAGATCTCAGAAACGAGTAATGCACCAGGATTATCACTTGGATGCAAGTGATATGGACTGGATGAATAATTCGAAGGGTTGATCATGCGATGAGAACTATGAGACCAGGTAGAATTTTCAGCAGAAGTCATTTCTAGAATTTCTCCAAGAAATGCAAGAAAATAAAATTAGCATAACAAAATCTTTCCTTGCAAAGACCAGAGAAAAGGCCAATTCAATATTCACTTGGGGCTTGCAACTCGATATAAGAACAATGCCGAGAAGTGTCTTTCATTTTGCAAAAAAATTGAATGCTAAACCATCATCTTCTCTGTTCAGCTTCAGACCTATGTGGATATTCGCACTGAACATAATTTGGAGTCGCAGGCAAGGCTAATGCAAAGGCTATGGAGAGATTGCTAAAGAAAAGAAAACAAAGCTCCCATGGTTTTCATGGAACTGAAAAAAATAAAAATAAAAAAAATGCAGAAGGCAAGTATTGCTCTCAAGTTTTACATGGACTGAAAAATATTTTTCTATATCACAAATACAGAGTACATGATTGTATTTATACAATACAAGAATCAAGAAGCTAACTAACTTACTAATTATAACTACACTAACTAACTCATCTTCACCTCTTCTAATTTAACGTGTAGTCTTGGATTTTAACTCCAGTTGTACAATCTTGAGGCAATATTCCATCATTTGTCCCTTTTTTTGTACAGTATATGAATTACAAGAAAAATGCTCAAGGTGTAAGCCCACGTTCACAATTTCTAGCTTATTAATTGCGATTTTCATGAAGACCTGAAAGTATAGACTAGTTATCTGATCATGTGCCTGTGCGCGTGGGGTGGGAGATCGCCAATTGACCAAGCCAACCAACAGTCCAATTGATCCAATGACTTCACCGAGTCGGCGACCCTTCAATAAGCAGAAGAATGTAAGTAGGGCCTATCCTCTTAAACTTGGAATAACAAAAAATACAAAAACAAAATTGGGCCAATTCAGTCCTTTAAAATCCAACATATGACATCTGTATACCCCAAGGGGAAAAAAATGATGATGAATTTTATTCGAATAAATATATACCAAAAAGAAAGAGAGAGAAAAAAAAAAAAAAATGTTCTCACATGAGGCGAAAGGCACATTTTCAAGGAGTGCTCAAATCTCAGGCCAGTACCATGTTGGCAAGCCGAAGCTGCTTCTCAAGAGGCAAGTAGTCTTTCAATAAAACACAGGTATGATGCAACACATGCATCAGAAATACAGCCATCTCCTTCTCAGAGTCATGTATGGGGTGCAGGCCAGGCACGTCATCACTGGAATCAGCGAGTCCAGCCCAACGGTAAACGCGCTTCGTTGATTCGAAAAGATGGGAAACCACAGGCTCTGCAATAACCTCCCAACTGGGGTCTGAAAAAAGAGAAGGAAGGGTGACAGGCAGATCACTTAACACTGCACGTCGGTCCAGAATCAGAAGGGGCATATATTTACACAAGCTACCAGCTAGTAAACCAAGGAATTGCAGTGCCTGCATGAGATCAGAAAATTTTAGTTAAAATTATAATCTTGGAGGACTTGGTTCATGAAGGCTAATGGATCCAGCAAAGTGATGGTTGAAGATTTTTAATATTTATTCTATTGCATAGGTGAAGGTTTCATTATTTGTCTTTGTTTAAAAGGATACCGTCTTGTTTTCCAATATATCCAACATTGGTATAAGAAACTTGGAATATATATATATATATATATTCTCTATAAATTAGACAACCTAAAAAATAAGGTGGAATTTTTGTAGTTCATTGGAAAATTAGAAATAGAAGATGAAAATTGTTTTGACAACTAAACATATCCATAGCTTTTCATCCAAATAGCCTTCAGGAAAATGGATTTAGAGCTCAGAAAAAACTGGACTAAAAAACAATTTAAAAACAAAAGAAAATCATGGCCATCATACCACAAGAAGCAATTGCTCAGCATATGTTACACACGGGACCAATATGGATGCATTAAATACATCAAGTAGCCCAAAAATTAGTTTGATATTGCACCTTAGGGAAACAAAATAACAAGATTTCTGTATCTGACATTCTGCTTTAGGCAAACTAAGTAACAAGAATTCATCACAATTACCCACGTCTCATTTCAGCTATTCAACAGTGGCAACAACATGAATTTTCTTTTACCATCTCACCATGACAGGCAGCAATGTTATATGTCATGTTCTACTAGACCATAACAAATAGGTGCTTACCGTGGAAGGGTAATTTGTAATGCAGCTAATCTCTACAGCATCAACCAGCCAATGCCTCTTGACACTTCCTTCTGCATGTTGCAAAGCTGCTACAACTTCAACATGCGCATCCCAAATAACTGCAGTCATAAGAAGTTTAGGATCGGCCAAAAAACAATGTTCTCAGTTTTGGATGCTTACAATCACACATCCAAATGTCAAGTTCTTTGAATTTATTCACGATATCCTCCCAAAACCCAGATTGATTACCATTCTGCAGGGAAAACTAACCATGTGATTCAATGTTCAATATACAAGCTTTCAGTTGTCCCAGATCAGTTGGTGGGATGGAACCCATCATAACAAGCTTGGCTTTTGCTTGGATCTTCTTTACGACTTCAATAATCTGGCCATCTCCATGCAATAGATCCACCTACAATACTCAAGTGTGCAAAAGGAAGATGCTGTTACTAAGCATCAAACAGGAAACAGGTTCAAATGCTCTAATTTGCATATTACTTGGCCTCAATAAAAAAATTAGTCCCTGAGACAACTTTCACCCAAGGAAATGATGGAAGATTTGATCATTTGTTAATTTCACCATAAGAAAGTTCACGGTCAGTCACCCCTCCATATAAGCATATTTGTGAGAGAGAAAACTGAAAAATGAATTTTATTTAGAAAATAACCTTCAAGAAAATAATGGGGCCATACAATCCATTTGTCCAGAGCAGGAATGAAAAGCTGAGAAATTTTGGTGGAATAATGCAGAGCAGGCAGGAGGCCAAACTGTGTTCAGGGCTTCCCTTAGCACAATTTGCATTCTCCTGGATCGGAAATGCTCAGCCTTCAATTGGCACCCCTACTCACACAAGCCAGTGGTCTCATTGCAAAAGGCCCACAATTTGTAAGGATGAGGACTTGAATAATTCATTTTCTGCAGGAAATATATTGCCTTATTTCCCATATCTATTTTCTCTCCAAAAATCATCTTCTCAGGTTCAAAAAATGTTTTGAGAATAAAAAGTTTACAAAAATACATAACTAAGTAGACTACCGTGCTCCTCTACTTTTCTTTCCTTCTTCACAAGTCAAAAAAGGACACCTGAGGAAAACTAGCTAAAGATGCAAGGGAAATAAAAATACCTGCAGAAATTTTGATAACCATTCCCCCCGAGCCTTCCCTAAACATCTAACTGCCTCGGACCACTCCTCAACAGAATTCACCTGATGCACCCCTAAGACGGCAGTACATTGCAATGCAGGCAATGAGAAAAAGAGAACCTCCAAGCACTTTTCAATGTATGGTCTGTAATCAGTAGAGTCAAGAGAAACATCATCCAGACACTGGCAGAGACCTTTCCAGCAAGAAACTCGCAGCAGGCTTTTCTGATTAGGATCATGCCCATGGAAAGAAGAAACTGAAGTACATAAGTAGTCAGCTGTGTCGCTAAATAGTTTCTCAAGCCTGGAACTTGAAAATGTTTTCATCAGGTCTGCAAGATGAGATAGGATGCATGACTGCAGATTCAGTTCAAGTGAACAGAACCGGTACAGGTCAGATAGCTCGTCAAGGAAGCTTAAGAGTGCATCAAATTGGCTGGCATGAGCTATTGAGAAGTTTAGACATTCTTCCCACAGTGTCACTTTCTTAAGAGCGGACTCTGACGACAGCATCTCAGCAAATTGAGCACCATACCTCATGCAGCGTCTCATAGTTGCTCCCCAGTCCAAGACTGGCAGCCTGGGAGCTCGTGAAAGGCACCTTAAGACAGTTACCACTGTGTTAACATTTGAGAAAGCACCCTCCTGAAAATCATGAATTCAAGAAATGAAAAGATCAATCCAAGGGAGTTTTCACATAGAATATAATTCTATAGGTGTTCATGTGCACGTGTGCTGCATGTGTGTGTGCGCGCGCGCGCGCGCGTGTGTGTGTGAGAGAGAGAGAGAGAGAGAGAGAGAGAGATGAATGAGATGAGATGAGATTTTCTCAAACAAGAATAAAGTAAAAAGAGCAGGTAGTTATTAGGATGAAATAAATACATAAATTTGAGATTTTTTTTTAAGGACTCAATGCCAGTAGTATTGTTGTCAGAAATTGACTTGCACCTGTCTAACTGTTTCCCAAAATAATATAAAAAATAAAAAAATATATAACATAAAGCCTAGTACTTCCAATCTGACAATTCCAGTGTAATGGGAAAAAATGGAATTCTTTAAACTAAAATTGTGGAGTCCATTCCTACTTGTCAAAAGATTTTTGTTCAAGAAACCTTTCTAAAGGACAAAATGTTTGAATTGTAAAATTGCTTTGGAACATATGCCAAAGAAGAAGGTATTCATGAACAAGGAGTTTACTTATCACTGGGGGCATACAAAAATTGCTGAAAAATCAAAAACAGGACCAAAACCGAAACATTTCACATTTCGGTTCGTTTTTTGGTTACAGTTTTCAGTTCTGGTTTTCATCTTCTTAAAAACCGGTGTTCTGATTCAGTTTCAGTTGTTCAAGTAAAAACCAAACTGAAATAACCAAAATTTGAAAAAGAAGAAGAAGAAGAAATGTGATGAATTTTGTAAAAAAAGAAGATGAGAGAAGGAATTAAACTTGAAGCTCAGCAAGCAGTTAGAGTAAAAATGAGAATGTAGAAGGTAATTGCAGCACAGCGCTGAGAGTCCGAGAGGACTCCCTTGTCCCACATCAGTTACCAGAGAATTTTAAGAGCCCTCTCCTCCCAATAAAAAACCCACCTTGCACAACCATTTTAAAATATTTGTGGACCTGGGCTGGACCTTGTGTATCAAATGCACAAATTGACCGGCTGTTGGAGTATAATTTATAGTATTTACTACAACATGGTCCATGTTTGAGCTGTTATGTTATAAATTAAAATTTTAAATAATCGGTTAAATAACTGAACTGTACTGAAAATCCAGTATCCACATATTGAACTGAACTGCAGTTATCAGTTCGGTGTCAGTTTGTTAAATGAGAAACCAACCATTTTGGTTCAGTCTTCAGTTTGGCATGAAACCAAACTGCAAAGAAACGATCACACCCCTACTTATCACACTACTCCAAAACTAGCTTGACAAAAAGTGAAATAAATATTATTTGCATTAGTAATAGCACTCATAATTCAAATGCTAGCACATAAAGACAAAGGTACTCAAAAGCAAATTTGGAATCAGCCATACAATTCATTTCAGAGTTCACCTCTATTTTCTATTCAGTGGCATAGACATCATGTCAACAACATCAAGATGAATGACGCCACAAGCCAGCATTGAAGGTATGCAAGATTACACTATGCCGGGGTCCATAAGTGGAAATATTGCTACAGATAAGCATTTCTTCTGACACAACAATGTTAGTTAGGAACCTACCCCTGAATGATTCGTTAGCCATAAACTGAGCTTCATGACTGAACTGTCATCAGAAATCCCTTGAGAAACAGGCTTAGAACCCACAGCATCAGTTTGAAAACTGCCATCATCAATTGGAGATTCTTTGACCCAGAAACAGTGTCTAAGAAACGAAACTGCCCATGCCGCATATTGTTGCAGTTGATGGTCCTCAGAATTTTGTGCAACAAGAAATATCTCTTGTATTAATGATGTCAAATGCGGCTCACATGCAGGGTTTGAAAGTAGGGGACCCATAATATGAGAAGAATCCTGATGAACACAGAAAAATAATTTATTTATTTTTTTGGGAAAAAAAAACATTAAAAAAAAAAAAAGCATTAAATCTGGTATTCAATAGATACAATTACCCTTTGTGCATAGCTGGTCATCAAAAAGGAGGTCAAAGGATAAAAATGAACCAAAGTCCCGGCACCTGCTCCAAATGCATTAACAACTCCAAGCATCCCACCCAAATGAATGGAAGGAGGGTAAAAATTAGAGTAACATTTTCTAAACAAATCCATTAAACTTTTCACATCTTCGACTTCAACAGAGTGCACCCCTTCATTCAAAATGCAGGCAAGCAGGCTTCCAGCCCCAACGCAAGATGCCATCAACAAGCTCTGATGGAAGATACCAGACTTTTTAATAGAAAGTAGTTCAGAAATGAGCTCTCTAAAGCCATTGAGTATATGCCCTATCTCATTGTCATCCATCAGTTCAACTCTCTGGCAGAAAGCCACCACAATGGGAAGCACAAGACAGGATCCTACAGATAAAACACTCCCATTCCTTTCATTACAAGAATCAGAAACAGAATGATTTACATGCAAAAACCATGCTATAATTAAAGCCTTTATCTTAAGCACAGCATCACGTGCTCCTGCTCTAAATACCGCACTAACAGAGCTCCCCAAACCCAGGACAAGTCCTGCAACACCCCATATATCATCCTCCAAGTCATCACATTTTTTACTTGATGACTCAAAGATAGTATCAGTACCTACATCATATGCAGATGGTGGGAAATATGCAGCAACACTACGTAAATGATCAGTTGACGATTGAGTAAGCTGGCATATCATCAGAGATAAGGTCCTAACTATCTTTCCTAGCAAGTCCATTTCCTGCACCTTGTGGGTTTCTTGGTCCAAGTCAAAGTCATCCACAGTTTCAACTCTCCTAAGAAGATCTTGGCATGAAAAACCCAAGCCAACTCCACAGGCTCCTTTGACAAAGGTGCTTTTGCTATCACACACAACCTGAATATAAAAAATAAAATGAAATAATATCAATTAACGAACTTTGATACATATAAGTTATCATCCTTTTGATTAAAAAAATTTCTTCCACAATTTTTCATCTTAATTACATGATTTCGGAGCTAGTTTTTCCTTTTCACGAGTGCAAATTTTGATTAAAGAGAGCAAGAGTAAGGGGACAAGAAGTCTTAGTAAGGGCATAATGATATACCATAAACAAAACATGACACACATTTTACAAGCTCGCCTCCTTTACTCGAAGACAAGAGAAGTGAAAAATCAAAGAAAAAATAAGCAAATTGGCTGGTTGATAATATTAGAAAAATCTGAAACTATTCCTCTTGTACACTCACTCTTGCAATCAATCTCATGGATCACTAGTAGAAAATATGGAGAAATAGTAATAACAAACCATGCCTTAAGTCCCACTAGATCTGGTCAACCACATGAATCCTTTTTCACCAATTTACACGATCTTGCGTAATTTCCTCTGACCATTTGAGGGCTGATAAATGCTTATTTACTATTTCATTCTAAGTTATTTTAGGTCTACTCCTACTTTTACTGCCACCACTTGTAACTAGCTCACTAAGTTATTTTTGGTCTACCCATACCCTTTTTACTGCGACTACCTGTGACTAGCTCACTCCTCCTAATTGGTCCACTATTTGGCCTATTTTATAGGTGCCCAAACCATCTCAACCACCGCTCCTTTATCTTATCTTCTACAAATGCTACTCTTAACTTACAACAAATTTGTCATTTCTTAATTTATCTTTTCAATGTTATACCAAACATTGACTTTAGCATTATAATCTGCAACATTTATTCTTTGAATAGGTTATTTCTAAGTTGCCAACATTTTGAACCATATAGGTCTCATGTAGAACTTTCATTTTAATTGTAAGGGAATTTTACAATCACGACCTATTTTTTCTCTATGTATTACATCTTCAATTTCTCCAACTTGCACAATAGATACAAGGTATTGAAATCTACTAATGATATTAATTTCTGTTAATCTTCTCCTCAATATTCCTCCTACCATGACTACATTTTGAAACACATAGGTCTCATGTAGAACTTTCCTTTTAATTGTAAGGGAATTTTACAATCACAACCTATTTTTTCTCTATGTATTACATCTTCAATTTCTCCAACTTGCATAATAGATACAAGGTATTGAAATCTACTAATGTTATAATTTCTATTAATCTTCTCCTCAATATTCCTCCTACCATGACTAAAATTACATTTCATATATTCTATCTTATTTCTACTTATCTTAAAAACTGTAGATTCTAAAGTTTCTCTCCATAATTCTATTCCATCCTTAGTTTCATCAATGAAGGCAATATTGTCTACAAAAAACACATAAAACCTCTTTTGGATACTCCCAGTAAGTTCATCTGTCACTAATGCAAAAAGATAAAGAGCTCAAAACCACCTTTGATGTGCACCTATTGTGATTGAAAATTCCCTAAACTCTCCATGTGTAGTCCTAACGCTAGTCATTACTATATTTTACATATCCTTAGTGACATCGATAACCTACCACATAGTCCCTTTTTCTAGAAATCTCCAAGACTTCCCTAAGTACTCTTTATCTTTTTTCTCTAAGCCCATAAAAACCATGTGCAAGTCACTCTTCCTTTCCCCAAACTTTTCCATTAATCTTCTTAATAGATATATAGATTTTGGAGTTGATCTCCTAAACATAAAACCAAATTGATTTTCTGACATTTCTAACCTTAATCTTTGTTCAATCACTTTTTCCCAAAGTTTCATTGTATGACTCATAAACTTGATTGCACGAACGTTATTACAATTTTGAATATCTCCTTTTTTTATAACAAAAGAAAATATATTAAGAAAGAGAATGCACAATAATAACGAAGATACTAAATCCTCAAAAAAAAAAAGGAAAAAAATAAAATTCAAGAAAAGAAAAAGAAAAAATGAAAGCAAAACTATAGAAACACTATTCCCAACCCAAGAATCCCCTCTTTAACCCCTTCTCATCATAGTTCATTGAACACTTCAAATTAGCTAGTTCCCTTTGACCCTTCTTCACCTTTGATTTTCCCCCATCAAGCCTAACTTCGTTTCCTCCTTGATTAGACAACTTAAGGCCCAATTCATCCAACAAACACTGAGTTTCACTGCCTTTCCAGAGATTTCGTAGACTGGAATAGGCAGAATTCCATCCTTAACCCCTCATTTTCAACTTTTGTAACCTCACCATCAAACATATTAATTCCCTCTAAGCCTTCTAAAGGAGGAGGCAGCATATAAGAT
Organism: Malania oleifera; assembly: GCF_029873635.1. Taxonomy (NCBI): domain Eukaryota; kingdom Viridiplantae; phylum Streptophyta; class Magnoliopsida; order Santalales; family Ximeniaceae; genus Malania; species Malania oleifera. The sequence goes on along the minus strand of NC_080427.1, from coordinate 52,929,560 downwards.
AAATCCCTGAGGCGATCAATAGAAGAATCAAAGGAATATCCATATTGATCACGAATATGATCTAGAAGTAACCCTTTTTCACATTCAAAATCACTACTCCTTACACTGTCCTCATCTGTAACATCTCCCCATCTCTTACTATCCTTACACCATTTGGTCCTCTCACCAATTGACTCCTCCACAATATACTTAGAACACCTTTGGAATCTCTCTTAATAATTTTATGTGTTTTCTCACCTTACAGATCTCACATAGCTCCATTAAGTTTCCTCCTTCAACACCAGTTTGCAATTCCTTACCACGGGTGTAAACCTTTCCACTTTTCAAATTAGCCGAACTGACTCCCTTATCATCAAGATTTCCAACTGACCAAAACTTTAAGTCCCGGTTTTCAAACTCTCAAAAATTAAGATTGTTAGAACCAAAATCCCCCTTTTAATCCTTGAAACTTCCCCTATTATCATTCTTCTCCTGCCAAGGAGAAGCAATTTGATTTCCTACTTCCATCGCCTGCTCTTTGCTGTTACCGGAACATCCCTCCTAATGCCCGCCATAGATGTTGTTCAAATAGGAGCACATGGCAAGATCTTTCTTATCGTCTTGTGCCTCGTCCAGAGATGAACTCTGATCATCTCACTTACGCATTGCAAAACTCTGAACCCCCGTAGCCACCCCAAATTTGGGCTGAAGGACTTACTTTTGGTTAGGGACTTATAAGGACTTTGGGCATATAATTGAACCATCTGTATTTTATCACTGCCCAAGCCCAGTGTTAAATCATAAGATTGCTCTTGGGCCTCCTTAATCAGCAAGGCTAGCAAAGAGTTTAAAAGATATTTATTATTGTCTAACAGCCGGCCCAAGTCTATATTAATTGTCAGACCATGCCCAGCCCACTCCATCTTCATCAACCCATCAACCCTAGCTGCCTCTGATCTAGGCTGCTCAGCCAGAAGCAATGCCCTTGCAGCTGTCAATTGATCGTGTGAAGCTGACGAAATGAACTTCTCATGCATTCTTCCCCCACAGCAAGCGCAGACCCCCTCCTACACATTCTTAGGGATCGAATAACCTCCATTATCACTTGCACTGCCTGAAACAATCTGACACCATGAACGATTATCATTCTTCTTGTTATTTGCTGCATTACATCTCCCAAGCAACGAAAGCATCTCTTAATCAAGACCATCATCCCCTTTTTGCCCTTCAAGAACAAAAATGAAATACCTTTTACCCCTCAATCCATGCCCTATTTCCATTAACTTCCCTACCCTAATCACATGAATCCCCCCATCCAATAATCGCCATATACCACTCGGACTCTTCGAAAACCATTTGCACAACCTACCTATGCAAGATGATAATCCCTGAGAAAAGCTGCAGCTAAAGATAAAAGTACCCACTGATTGCACTTACGGTTCTTCTATAGGACAAACAGAGCTCCAACCTTCCTATCTTATCCAATCTCAGATCAAAGGTCTTCCCTTCGATTTGTATTGAACAAACCTCCACCATCAGTTTGTACTAGCAACATGACTTCGAGCAACAGAGATAAGTGTGAAGAGAGGGCTTTTTGCAAGCGAGGAAAAAACATCGTGAGACTAGGAATTCAATTTTGAATATCTCCTTTAATTTTGTAGATAGGTATTAAAGCATTTTTTCTCCATTTGTCTAGCATTTTTTTAATTCTTGACTGGTTCAAATAAATTAGTTAACCAATAATTTCATTATTACCTAGCTATTTTCAAACTTCAATTAGAATGTCATCCAATTCTATAGATTTTTCATTTTTCATATTTTTTAATGCAAAATTAACTTCATTAACTCTATTTTTAGAATAATCTCAATTTTTTATCCTTTTCCTCATTTGTCCATTCTAAGTTTAAGCCTTCTACTTGTTTCACTAAATAGCTTATTGAAGTAACTTCGCCACCTTTCTTTTATACCTTCTTCTTTAACCAAGACAGTATCATCTGTATTTTCGTACATTTCATATTACCTAAAGTCTTATTCTTTCTCTAGCTCTTGCAAATTTAAATGTCTATTTCCCCTTCTTTTGTATCTAGTCTAGTATATAAATTATTATATACTCTATGTTTATAAGGTTGTCGTCGTGTGACTTGGAGGTCACGGGTTCGAGGCATGGAAACAGCCTCTTGCAAAAATGCAAGGTAAGGTTGCATACTATAGACCCATTGTGGTCCGCCCCTTCCCCGGACCCCACATACACGGGAGCTTTGTGCACCGGGCTGCCCTTTTTTTTCTTTTTTTTTTAAGTTTAGCTCATCTTTTGCATCTTTTCTTGCCTCTTTATACTTTTCAAAGTTTTCCATATTTCTATATTTTTTCTTATGTTCTAAAAAAAATTCCTTTTGTCTTTGTGGTGTTTTGGATATCTTGATCCCATCACCAAACTCTCTTTACTAGTTGAGACTCTTCCTCTTGATATACCTAAAAATTCTATTGCCATCTTTTTAATAGAGTTAACTAGCTATCCTACTCTATATAGTTGTATTATGCTAGCCCCGTTGTTCAATTACAATCTTTTGATCATTTTATATTCGAATTTTATTATATTTTCCTCCCATAGGTTCCATCGCCTATTTCTCTTGCATTGATTATGTCACACTTTCTCTTCCATTTTTTAATTCATATATCTAACATTAGAATTCAATATTGTGCAGCTAAACTTTCATATGGAATAACATTACAATCCCTCAATGAAATTACAAAAATAAATAAATAACTAAATGAAACTAAAATTAAAAATAGTGAGTTTATAGAATCTTCCCTCAAGATCTAAAAAAACTGAATTTTGCCAACCTTCTAAGAATCCCTTATACTTACAGGAACTAGTCAACGACATAACAAAGAAAATGTAGAAGACCAAATGCTCAAGTCCTTATAATGAATGGGAAAAAAAATCAACAATAAAAACTCCTCAGTTTGTAAACATCACAACATCTATATTTTAAATAAAATAAGAATTTCATTGAGGGGTAGAAAATTTAGGTTCAAAGGACATGATATCCTCCTAAGAGGGAAAAGCAAAAAAAAAAAGTAGCAATTGCATATAGCATTCCAATCCCTCCACATATCTAGGAATGATTTTCCTTGAAGAATTATAGAAGCAAAGGAGGCTGAAATTACTACTTTTTTCCATAAAAGATGAAATTGGAGAAATCGAACTTTGAAGCACCATAATATTTCATCCGAACACACCAAATTGGTGCAGCATAGCAATACCATACCTCCACCCCCCACGCCCACCCTCCCAAAAAAAGGGTAAAAGACACTGACCTCCCCAAAGGTTTTGACAAAAAGACACAAACTAAAATTCCACAAACCTCTCTCAAGGTTTGGCAAAAAGATACGGACCTCCCCTAACATTTGTTTTTTTGAGACACTTACACCCCTTCTTGGGCTTGTCTTTTTTTTTTTTTTCAAGGTCTTTGTCTGTTTGGAGTTCTGTGGAATTTTTGAAACTTCTAGGGAAGTCCATGTCATTTTCTTAAACCTCAATGGAATTTGGTATTTTATATTAAGCCTCAAGGCATTTTAGGCATGCCTTGCCTTGAGGCGAGGCTCAAGGCGAGCCTCAATTAAACCTTTTACAACATTAATATTTTCCACTTTAGAACATATATTAACTCATATCTAGAACATGTATTAACATATATCGCTTTTTCAATCGTTTGAATTGTAATTACAATTGATGATAATTTTGTTCATCCACGAAATCACGGGATTCTTGTCCCTCCCCCCTGATACAACTGCACTAGTGCTCACACGGAGAGAAAATGAAACGCAAAAGCAGAATAAAAGTTGAAAGGATGGAGTAATAAAACTTCAATCACGTACAAGATGGAGTTATTTATGGAAATAAACATAAATTCAAATCAAAATATTCAATCATAGAGATATGTCAAAGAGTGCCATATTTCTATGAATACAACCATGAAAGAACAAAGCTACAACACATAGAAGACAGAAGCATGAAAGCTGAAACAAATATTATGGTCTGGATATACTAGATTAGCAACTTGTTTAGCTATTTTGTGCAGTTAAAGAAGAAAAACACAAATTTAATTGCAGACATACTTAATTTACTATATTTGCATCCCAGTAGAAAACTAATGACAGTTAAAATTGGATATGCTACAATGAGTCTAATCTTTATGGACTGTAGGTTGTGACAGTGCAACTAGCATGGAACACACAGTGGAACAAAACTAACATATCAACACAAGAAGCATCACTAAATTGCCCAATACATGTAAAACCTTCACTAAGGTACTGTGCAATATCTCCATTAAGAAACTGTGCAAATTCAAATGCTTGGTGCTTTAATCAATTCATACTAATTCTCATGTGATTGCAACCCAACATAATTAGAAAATGATCCTCCTGGAAAGATTCAAAATTAAATCAACTGTCAACTAACATTTTGCGCACCTTGACAAGTGCAGTGATGTTTTCATGTTTCTGCTTATGATCAGTTACATGTAGGCAACTTGAAATCACTCCGAGAGAAATAGCAGCCGACCACTGGCGATGCTCATGTTCATACTGGAACAACCAATTCAGCAGAAACTTTGAAGCAGCTGATTTAACTGCATGGGCAGATGGAGGCAAGACCTGACAATGGCAAACAGAAGGATTAGACTGAACAATGGAGACTAGTTGGAAAACCTAAATCCAGCAAAGCACATCGCTTATTGAATGGAACCTACACCCACAACACAGTAAATCAACAAGATTGACTGCCTCGCTGGTAATGGACTATAATGAAGGAAGGACACATACTCATGACATCAAACTCAGTTAAATGAGGCCACGCAACATTGTAGCCAGTAACCAGATGAATAAAGCTCATTTAATTTGATAGACTATATGTTCCAAGGTACTCACTATAACTCAATAAGTAGAATGGAACATAGTTGACTGATGCACAAGCTGATCTTGTAAACTACATTACGTAACTCCACATTCAAATTTAAAGATGCTAGTAAATATGATACAGTCATCTAAACAACAGACAAAAAATATTGCATTCCAAACCAACAACACAAAAATATAGACAACGGATCCCAAGCCAACAATGAGTACTAGTAGAAAGAATGCATTTTCATCTCCCTGGCCCCTAAACCACCACACAAAGTTACAAACAACAAATATAAAAGAACAAAATAAGCAAAACCATATCCCATATAAGAAAGTTATAAAATCAAGTATTAATGTTACAATACAGTCATAACTGTAACCAGTCTCTAGATCTCTTATTCTGGATACTAAATCAACTGTGTCAAAGGAAATGCAGAAGATCAATGTTACCATCAGAAAATTAATTCTTTGTCAAAGACATAAAGTACATAACTGACTATAATACCCTTACTAACTCAGGGCCTACCTAAAGTACATAAAAATGACCATAATACCCTTACTAACTCACGCCTACTAAAGTATCAATGGCACATATAAATAATGCTAAATGACCAAAACAAGCAATAACACTCCTCAAGATGGAGCATAGGTATCCTATGCTTCTGAATTTTAGCTTGTTACAAATGAATTTAACAAGAGCACCCCCCCAAGGCTTTAGAAAATAAATCAACAAGTTCAAATTGAGACATAACATGAGTGGTTGTCATGAGCTTCCATGCAAGTTTCTCCCAAACAAAGTGACAATCAACTTCAATGTATTTTGTCCACTCATAATACTAGGTTGGAGGCAATATGAACAGCAGCTCAACTGTCACACATGAACCCCATAAATTAAGGAATGTGGAAAACCAAGCTCTTCCAACATGTTCTTCAACTGAACAAGTACATATGTAGTGTGAGCTAGGCCATATACTCTGACTCTAGCCCTTGACCTAACCACCACAGTTTGTTTCTTACTCTTCTAGAAACCAAGTTATGACCAACAAAAATACAATACCTGAGAAGGTGACCCAGCTCAAACCACATCTATATAACCTTGAATAAAAGTGTCACCTCAATCCTAATATAAAAGATCTCTCGCAAGTAAATCACACGTAAACCTTTGAGGTATCACAATATGCGAATTACTACATACAAAGACTTTTTCTCAAGGAGTCAAGAAACTAGCTTAAAACACTTGTTGTGATGATTGTGAGATAGTGAACTTTCAAACAAGTCTCTAGTACCATCCAAGTTAGAGTGACAAGTCACCCATATCTGGCACTAACTTACCACTATGATCGACAAGTGTATATTTAGATCCCAACAACCCAGTCTCATCTAAAAGATCACAAACATACTTCCTTCGTGATAAAGAGATTCTATATGAGATTTAGATACTTCTATACCCAAGAAGTATTTCAATGGTCCCAAATTTTGGTCTAAAACTTAATCTATAGAAAATACTTTAGGCCATGAATACCTTGATCATTAGGTAATGACAATATCATCCACATACACAATGAATAGAATCCTAGCAGATGATACATTAAGCTTGACTCCCCCGACCAAAAAAACCCAAGTGGTTGCTCCATTTTTTTTTTTATAACAATTGGTAGCTCCATATAGACCTCAACCTGAAGATCACCATGTAGGAAGGCATTCTTCACATCTAACCTATGAGAGGCGATAGGTGGTGGCTAAGGAGATGAACAAAAGGCAAGTTTGGCAAACAAGGAGAATTTGTGTCTAAATAATCCAAACCATACACTTGATTATGTCCCTTAGCAACAAGGGATCTTTTAAATGATCCACATAACCATTAGGATTGATTTTCATATTATATACCTAGCAACAACCAAGCAAAGACTTATTAGGAGGAAGAGGTACCGATAGCCAAATATCATTATCCTATAATGCATGCATCTTTTCAACCATTGCAATTCTCGAATTGATTAAGGCTTCAAAACTAGATTTAGAAAGAGCAACAGAAGATAGAATACTAACAACACAATAATATTAGGATGGCAATAAATCCTCACAAAGTTTAAGAATGGATGTTGTGTACAAGCACATTTTACTTTCCAAGTAGCAAGGGGAGACCAACATCTTGGGACACGAGATCAAACAAGGAAATCGCGTGCAATAGTAAAAACTAAAGGAAACGCTCTTCCCTTGAGTCACTGTCATGCATACATTTGCAAAATAGGATGATCAAGGCAATGAGGATTCAAACTACATGAAGAAGTAGGTGGATGACTGGGTAGAGATAATAAGCCACAATCAAGGAGATTAGGAAAAGGGACTCATGAAGGTCAGAAGCACTCAAGACTCAAAATAGTGTAGAGTAGACTCAAAGAAGGTAACATATAGGGACAACTATTACAGCAATCTCCCTTTTGAATAGATGGGTAGCCTAGACAAATATATATTTTATAGCACGAGGATCCAAATAATCCACCCCAGGATAACCAAGGACACACACCCAAATATGTGATGAGGTAAATAGCGCAAAAAAGCATTCAAGAAGAGAATGATGTAGGGAATTTTACAACAAAGAACAAAGGATGACAATAAGCACAATATCACTCCAAAACACTTTAGGGACAAGCACCTAATAAATTAAGGTACAAGAGACTTCAAGGATTTCAATTTTTCCTCTTTGCACCCCCATTTTTGGTGTGGAGTGTGAGCTCAAGTAACAATACGAGACTTGGTCATATAACTAGTGAATTGAGCACTTAAGTACTCCTTAGCATTATCATTACGAAGCATTTGAAAAGAATCAAATTGAATTTTATTTCAAATTTCAAAACAAAAGGCACAGAAGATATGAAATAACTCAAAATGATCTTATATTAAACAAAGCCAAGTCATCCTTGAATAATCATCAACGGATGTTACAAAATATTGAAGACCCAATTTTGACACAACCCAACTAAGACCCAAACATTATAATGGACTCACATGAAACAACTTGATGCTTGTTTATTAGCTTAGGAAGCAAATGGAAGTATGGAACACAATGATGCTTTCCCAAATTACAAGAGTCGCACTCAAGACTAGACACGGAAGTCAAAATTTTATGGCAACAATGGATTTGGAGTGTTGTAGCACCAGTAGTGTAGGCGATAGAAGGAGATAGAAACTCAAAATGGTAAAGTCCACCAACTTCACATCCTCCATCAATCATCCTCCCCGTCTTCAAATCCTGAATGACAAAAGAACCAAGAAAGAATGTTGCTAAACAAGTCATGGATTTTTTAATCTTGCTAATAAACATAAGATTGAAGGAGAACATACAAAGAGAAGGACAGAGAGACAGAAAAAGTGAGATTTACTACCCCTATTCCCTTAAAGATAGTATTGGACCCACAACAAGTATAACATGGAGTAAGCTTTCAAGATAGTGGAGGGTGGAAAAGAAATTAATAGCAGCGGAATCTATAACCCAAGAACTAGCGCAAGAAATACTGGATGACAAGCAGTGGAGTTACCTAAACAAGATATGCAATAGTTTGCTAGGATGCTTGATACTACAAGAACTTGGAATACCCTTCCTCCAACAATATGTGTTGCTCCCACTTGAACCCGTAAGTGGGGAATCATGGTGGCTGCACTGGCAATGTGTGACAGTTAACTGCAAAAATCCCATCACTGCTTAATCATATGACCTCCTCATCCACAATATGCGTACTTGCAGGGGGGAGCCTCTACCATGTCCATCCCTTCCAACGCAACCACTCGAACCACCCAAAGAATTTCTACAATTTCTTGGTGGAAAACCATAATCACCTTGTAACGAAAGCAGTCTTCTCAAAGCTAGATATTTGAAACACTAGATGCAGGAGTTATGGAATGTGTCACGAGAATAAACATCCGAGAGTATGGCAGCTCTGCATTACAAAGGAACTAAGACCAGATTACCCCAAACTTTAAATTCAGGTTTCAAACCCGCTAGGACCTGAAAACTATCATTTGCTCTCTCTATTTTTTCATCTCACAAACATCACAGTTTTGGGTTCCTTCCTCATGGCTTCATCTCCGTAAAGTACTATGTGACACTCATGTCTCCATATTGTAGCTTCCAAGGATAAATTATGTAATGTTACTCAAATATATGAGCTTGGCAGAATCCCAAATCTCCTTGCATAAATACTTCTTTCCTTTTGTCGTCCCTAAGCCTAGACTAGAACAAGTGTTAGATTTACCTAAGACAATTGCACATAATTCTTTGCATCCAACTTTTTGGTTGTTATATGCGACTATGATGAAGGAAACATATTTTTGAGATTCATGGACTCCATCCCAAAACTCACAAACGAGACCAACAATAAAAAAGGTGATCATCCAGAACAACTAAACCAACCACAAACAAGGTCAATAACTAGAACTAGAACAACCACAAATGAATCACAAACAAACTAGAACAACACTGCCACAGCCCCAAGAAGCTAACACATGAACACTACCACCACAAGAAACTAACAGACAACCCTAATGACACCAAACAACCATTATCAAAAGACTAAAAAAGGTCAGATCTTTTGAACGAAGTACATGACCAATAACTATATATTATGGATTATGGAAGTTTTTAAGACATTCAAGAAGAAATTGGAGCAAAAAATCCCTGGAACAACCTCTCACAAGCTGGTCAGTGGGGTCGGAGGTGCTGACTGTGGGCCAGTGCATGGGTGGGCATGGTGCCTCCTCCAGCAATGAAATTTCATAGCACTATAGAGCAGCAGATTCTATGGCTATATATGGGGTTGATTTCGCAAAATCTGGGAGGCTTCTTGAGATTTTGAAAGCGCACCAACATCCAGGAAATTTTCCAGCAACTTCTGTGTTTGTGGAAACTCTTGGAGTTGTTTCTGATCTCTAATGGTGTGGATGATCCTCCTATAGTGGCAGGTTTGCATAAGATTATTAGGTTTAGGTTTTGGTTTGGCAATGGCTGTGCACTTAGGGTTTAGGTTAGATCTTTCTCTTATACCATGTTGAAGTATTGGGTAAATTGGAAAATCTATTCACAACAATAGGTCTCTCCATTTATTTATAATACATGTTAAGTACATAATAATGACCATAATACCTTACTAACTCGCTTGATAACATATCAATAGCACATATTAATAATGCTAAATCACCAATATAACCAGTAACAGGTTGTGTGAGAAAAATCAAAAGATCAGTGCATGAACACATTCACGCTTTGTTTCAAAACAAATAATGCAGAATGCTCTCACATTCAGGGAGTTGGCATCTGGACATAAAATAATTAAATGAATAACAAAAAACAAAAGGAGCAAATCTGCCACTGGAGCTTACACTGCAAAGTGCACCCATTGCTAGTGCAATGTTTTCAGCAGATCTAGGGATGGAATCCTCAGCAATCCGTCTCATACTCTGCATAGCATATATAACAAACAATAGTATCACTTTTGATAGAAAATATATTTCAAATCTGAGACAAAATTTATGCCTATACTGCAAATTCAGAAATAATGAACCTTCATAATATCATCAGCGGCTTTAGAAGTCCTATCCAATGCAGCAGACGGTGCTTTAGCATTTAGAAATAATATACTAGCTCTCATCCAGCGTTGCATGAACGGTTTCCAGGATTGCAGAGAAAAAAGTGCAACCAAAATATTTCTTGAGAGCTGAAGAGATGCTGCAATATCCACTAGGGCACTCTCATAAGCAGTAAGCACATCTCGAAATCCCTAAACAGTAAGCAAGACTTAGAGCATGATAGAACACAAAAAATTAAATTTCAGCAATTATCAATATCATGCCTTTGAAACGCCCTGTTTGCTCACATCTTTAGGAGTGAAGGGAAAGCATAACAGAGCTGCACCAGGTAGGTCTCTAGCATTTCTGTTTTTCCCTGTGAATAAAAATGCTAATAATGCCAATCTGTGCAAGACAAATATAAGAAAAAAAAAATGCTAAAATAACAATTTTCATATTTCACCATCCAACTCAGTCTGCAAATTTCCTTTAAACAGAATAGAAAAATCTAACACCTCTTCTAAATCAAATTGATTGTTTCCTTTTGCACTCCATAATCCTTTTTGTACTTACTATTCGTTAAATTTTCAGCCAATATGGAATGCTGCTGATAATTTGTTTGTGTATTGCATAAGTTGAAGTGATCAAGAAATGCGACATGCTTGAGTGAAATTGTTATGAGACCACCAAAACAATTAAGCACTCACATTATAAAATTTATTTTCTATTTGAATATTTGACAAAGAAAACATTCATAGAACCAGCATTTCTTTGAAGGCTGCAGATATAGGGAACAGGCTAAAAATTTCTTGATACCTGAAGAGAAAATAACCTGGGGTAACACATTCAGCAACTTCTCAATCTTGTGTCCAGTTACCCTTTTCTCCTTTACCAGTCTCCGCCGAGTTCTGGAGTAAGTTGTTAAGACAACATCACATCAGTATTGGAAATTCAAATATTTTTTTAAGCATGTGAACCAAGGAAACAAAATGAAGGGGAAGTATTCATAACAGGTGCTCATGCATCAGAATCTTGACTTCAAATCCTTCCATGGCCCCAAGTATTTCAGTATTAGTCTCAGAAATAAGTAACTCGATGTTCCTTCTCCTAAAATCTGGAATGCATTTTTCAATATGGAATACCTGGGGAAAATTGGCATAAATTTTAAAGATAAAGTCATACATAATTACTTGACTAGCAGCAAACATAGAATATGTTAAAGAAGGTTGCTCTAGCATAATCATGAGAGATATAAGGAATACAAGACAGAAAAAACCACTGCCAGTAAGTATGATTAAACATTTAATAAAACTTACCTCATAATGACTTAATGCCTCAAAGGCTGAGGCCCGTGCCTTTATCCATAGAGAAGCACGACCAAGGTGTCCAGCAGTACAAACTTCCCACAAAATTTGCAAAACATTCCTTGAAGCTTCGGAATATGCTTCAGCATCCATTGCACCCCATCTTAAAAGAAGGCATACACTGCCAATGGACATTTATTGTTTTGTAAATTTGGATTAGAAGAAATTATTCGATAACAGTTGAAGAAGAAAAATCTGAACAACCATGCATACACATGCAGAAGATAGAATGCATAATAAAATACAAGCAGCAAAATCCATGTTCTAAACAAAACTTGAAAATCTTTAGCAGAATTTTTTAGGCAAGATCAAAATATGCAACACCATGACTTGGTATTTTCATGGAGGGAAAACAAGACTTGCAATGAAGACCTTTAGTATCACTGGCAACTAGTTGAAATTGCAAATAGTCCTCAGCAGCTTCCAAAATTCATCAATTTCCTGTCTAAGCTGCAAAAGACTCTGAACTACGACATTTTTCTGCAGTTTGAAGCAAAACTAGGTGTTTCTAGCAAAGTAGCAATCATGGCCTAGCATTTGTCCAGTGATCAGCATTAAAAAATTGGACACCGCGATGTCTTAGACTAGAATCACTAGGTGCTCATTCAGTGATGTTTGACTGCCTAAGCTCACCTCGAAATAGTTGCAACCAAACTCCTGCTAGCTGAATCAAGACAGGAAGTGGACACAGCCAAGGCTAAGCTTTGGCATACTTGTGTCGCAGTACTATGTTTTTATGTTCATGACACCACCTAGAGGGCTAGTTGGACAACCTTGGATGGTTACGATTTTCATGTTAGATGGGTTCTGCAAGGAACTCTACTTATCATGGATTCAATTATGGAGATGTCATAGGACACATTTTGAATGTCATAATGATGTCTTGGTGGATCTGCACAATTATCACAGTCGCTTTATTGCGCTTTGATGTATGATCATTAGATGTACGGATGATTAATAGTACATGAACGAGAATGTAACAAAAAGACTTTAGTTTAAAGGTAACCTAGGTGAGCAGCATACCTCCCCCAGTGTCCTTTAGGGCACTAAATGATTACCTTGAGGAATTCTCAGGGGCGAGCTCTTGACATCCTCGAGGTGTGTCTTGGGATTACATGTAGGATTGAGAGCCCTATGGACAACTCATTCAAGAATGAAGTTGCGCGTCACTCTAGATTTAAAGATTGAAACATACAATTATGTGTGGGTGGTGTCGTCTCATACCCAATTGGACTATCAAGGGATGTTGATCCTTCGCAAGTCTAACTTGAGTAGTGTATAGTGTCACTTCACTCGGCTCCGACCAGTGGATGGTAAGTGATAGATGGCCTTGCACAAGGATCATCCTATGAGGATGAGAGTTATCCTTAGTGTCGTGGAATGTGAGTTCAACAACCTCATTGTTCAAGTCATGGTTCCTCAATAACAAACTCAATTGGACCATTGAAGTGTTTCTATGGATAAGCATGAATATGGCTAAACAAAAGGGCGTGATTTTGCCACATATAGGCAAATTAAGGCAAGGGTGGTTCCTTGAGTCTTGCAATTATGTCGCCCTATGATAGTTGGTATCAGAGTATATCTCTCCTTTAAGAATTGACGTGGGCATCATCTCTCTTATGGCAATTCAATATGTGACATTGAGTGGGGGAAGGAAAAATATACCGTTTTGTGATTTTTGGTCGCTCTCTCACCTCTTGTCGTGTGGCCTATTAAGTTAATGGGCTAACGTTGGCCTCCAATAAACTATCTTTTGAAGATTGGGATGCTTGATTGAATCTTATACCTCGAATGAGGGGACAACGATTCAATTTGTGGTGGCTAAAATGAGGAGAATACTATGTGCCCTTGAGGTGGATATTGAGGCCACACAATAAGATTTCTCCTATTTTGGTTGGAACTCGAGGTCAGATTACAATTCCTTGAGACTTTGTGGTGTCCTTGTTCCATAGGCAAAGGGGATATTTTTTGTTATAATGAAAGGGGACGAATGCAAGAGTTTTGCCAAAGGTGTCTTTCACTAAACCTGGGAAGTTCAAACATCAAAGAAAGAGATGAGATTGTTGGATATATGGGAAAGAAAGAGATGTGAAAGCCCAAGGGAAGATAATCCCCAAGCCACATGACTACAGCTTTGTGTTGGTCATAGTAGTGATGAAAAGCAAGTGAATGTGGACTCAAAAGGAAACCATAAATGTTGCTCAAAGGACTTCGCTAGGACCCAAAAAGGTCCTTATGACTTGAGTTCCAATGTGAATGCAGCTGGAGACCGTATTTGTGCATTTGTGGAATCAAATGTTGAGTGCTTGTGCATCGTTGCCAACAAGCCTTACTTTTACCCAGGACATTAGGATTTGGTTTCGCAGAGGGCATTTGAACCATGTAGCCAGTGGCACATGTATCTTGTTGGCCGCAATACCTTTTGTGTTTGTTGTTGTTCTGCAAGTAACTTGTAAAGCAAGTTGGCTAGAGGGAATATCCTTCAAAGTGATGGAAAATTTTAGTTTTGAGTATGGGAAAGCCAAAATGCAGTGATATCCAAAAGTTAGCCATGCGAATAGTGGTCTAGACTTGGTTGTGAAAGGACAATCAAAGATTGAATTACAAGTAACTACCGGGGTTTCAAGCATGAATGTCCAAGGTTTTGGAAGGCCAGGAACAATAATGAGTGCTGGTACTCCAAGCAGGAGCTAAACTATGGAGTCTTAAGAATTCGCAAATGGAATTTGAGCAAATATGTGTAGATCAAACAATCCACTCCTGTACTAGGTGGGTTGTATGAGTATCAAGTACATTAAACATGGAGATGCTAACCCTAAATCTGTGAAATTATTAAATTTGGGGAATCTCAAGATTCTAAATTCATGGTTTCAAATAACAGTAGTGGTACACATAATGCAGTTGCAGTGTAATGGTTCCAACTGTTGCAACATTACATAACATGTAATAGACACTGCAGCAGTGACTTCATTTTTTGCGTTAGCAAATTTCTTAACATATAAATTCACATGTTTTTGTTAGGGCTTGATAGACATTGTTGGCCCACAACCTAACAGCTTAAGCTAGCAGTGATCCTACATGGTATCAAAGCCATGGTTGCCAGGAGGTCTTGGGTTCTAGTCTTGTAGTCCGCATTTATTGCTCATTTGTTAAGAATTATCGTATTCCCTGCAATGGGTATTGTTTATCATCTTTATCTCTCCAAATGCAATCGAGTTGCACGTGCGAAGGAGTGTTAATGCTTAACATACATTGTTGGCACACAACCTAACAACTTAAGCTTTTAGGTAAGTAGTAATCTAACATATTTAATCCCAAAATCCTATACACTAATGCTTTAAATGACTCTTAGTAAATTATAATCAATTTAAATATAACATATACTTCAAATATTGGATGTCATATTGGTTGCTTTAGTTGCTATTGGTGAGAAGAAGCATACATTTGCTATTTTTCACTACTTTCTTGAGTATAAGTGAAATTTAAACTAAGAAATCATACATATTAATAAATATAAAACATAGATGCCATCTTTTGTACTCTTAGGTTTAGTGGAATTCCTATTATCCAAAAAATAAAATATAGAATGTTCATAAGTTATACAAGAACAAAAATGCATAGCAATAGAACATACTTTTGTCCCCAACCAAGGTGTTGAAAAAAAAAACACAAAACAAAAAAAATGAACTAAGAATACAAACATAGGTAATTTAATGAGAAAAAAAATCGGGTTTGTCTAGAAGGCAGTTATTAAAAAAATACATACTAAATGTCAAGGAAAATAAAAACCCAAAATGAATTTTTTATATAATAAAATTACTAACTGAAATAAACCAACTTAAATTTGAGTTTTTAAGATTCAATAAAGGAAAAAAAGAGGAAATGATGTCAAAATAAAGGGGACTCAAAAAACTGTTTAGCCATCCACAGCCAGTCTAACGGGCCCTTATTGGTCCATAACAATGTTTTAAAAGACTTAATCAAGGCCTGCCTCAAGGCAAGGCATGCCTAAAACGCCTTGAGGCTTAATCTAAAATATCAAATCCCAAAAAGGCTAATGCATTACACACTGAGGCTACACATTTGTACAAAAGACACGCCTTTTGCGCCTTTTTACTTGAGGCTTACGCATTTTGGGTGTGTGATTCTCAAGTAAGATTTGGCTAGAAAATCTCCATGTTTATATAAAAGGAATGTGATAATATGAGTTGATTCCTAAAACTCAACCTTTCCAAAACAATTTAGTTGTATCTTAGATCTTCAAAAATAATTTGATCTTTGTAATGTTAGCTATCTCTTGTCATAATTTACATAATGAATTTAAGTTAGAAATTTTTTTGAAAGGCCAACAAGTTGTTTGCAAATTATATTTGAATTTTTTTTTACATTATATTTGTGATTTTCTTAATTTTCTATTTATTTTTAAAATACATAATATATTTACATATTTTTATCAAAAAATAAAATCTCAAAAGGCTTACGCCCCGATGCCTTAAGGCTTACGCCTCACCTCGTAAGGGTTAGAGCGCCTCGCCTTACGCCTTCGCATTTTAAAACATTGGTCCATAATGGCTATTATGGTATCGTAGCAGACCGTAAGGGTCATTACAGCACCATAACAGACCATAACAGCCACAACATTATGGTTGTTAATTGGAGGAACTCCGAGTAATCACCCCATAGCATCCTCAAAAGCCTCTGTTGCCATTACATAACAGCCGTTACAGCTTAAATATAACAGCCTAACAGCCATTACGCACTAATTTTTTAAAACTATAGTTATCTTGGAAGTAATGTTGAAAATCAACATTGACAATGTCCTGGTCATGGTCTTAAATTTCCAAAAAATTGTTCAAAATTTCATCAAAATTTTCGGTTTCTGTCACCCTCAAAATCAAAATGGCAATCAATTTCAGTCTTACATAATTTCTTTTGAAATCTCAATGAATCGTCCAAAATTTATGAAAATCTCAAAATTTTAGCGAAACTTGTCAAAATTTTAACTATAGAATGAAATTTCCTTGGAATTCAAATGAGAGATTTAGGAGTGAAGTGAAATTTCTCTCTTAATTTATTTATTTTTATTGAATC
Source organism: Malania oleifera (assembly GCF_029873635.1). Lineage (NCBI taxonomy): Eukaryota > Viridiplantae > Streptophyta > Magnoliopsida > Santalales > Ximeniaceae > Malania > Malania oleifera. The sequence continues at coordinate 52,912,662 of NC_080427.1, read as the reverse complement.
AAAAGATTATTACAAGGGCTTTGGAAATTTTATGAAAAAATAAACTTACAATAACATTTTATTTAATCATTCACGTCGAAATTATCATTATTTGTATAATAAATAATCTTTAAACGATTTATGAATTTCATTTGTATTAACTAAATAGTTTAATGCACATTATCTTACAAATATATATATATATATGTTTGATACACATATTATATTAAAAATTTTCCACCTCATACACAACATAGATGTATTTAACTTGTAATATATTATTCTTAAAACTAACATTATTATTTTTATTAACCATTTCTAAAGTTTCATAAAAGAATTCCATGTTTTACTATTGATTTTTGTTATTTTTTTTCAAATTGATATCGAAATCAAAATTTCCATCAAAATTTTGTAATTTTGGAGCTTCAAAATTGTCGAAATCGAAATTTAAGGCCTTGGACACCATATAAGGTATCAGAAGCTTGTCCACCCATAATGGAAATGTGGGAAGTAACACAGTGAAGCCTTTGGTACAATAAACTCTTGGGAAAAAGGGACAAAGTATGAACTCCATTGAGAGAATCGATAACAACCGCCAAGTGGGGTGTATATGGAAAAACTCTCAAAGATAGATTTTGTGAAAGGAATCACGATTAGTATGACATTTAGAGTATCAAGCTTCCTTGTGTTGAACTAGTGTGAGTCTCAAGTGACTTCTTAAGCTAAGGTCAATTTGAAAAAAGGAGTTCGCTTCGATGAATCAGATGATGAGCCTTTTGCGCTACTGCGAGGGAGCTTGGATTTTTAAGCAAGAAGGATGAAAAATATATACATGTCAAGGATGAGTGAGGTGGAGTTTTAGGAGGACTAGTTCGTACCTTTGGAACTTTTCATAATAAAAACCGTTGATGACTAATGAGCTTAAGCAATATTATTGCATGGGACAATTTCATTTACTTCAGAAATGGGGATGAATCAGTGTGTCGAGTAAAGACAAGTTGCAAGAGCTCGATTGTTCCAATAATTCCTACTTGGGATCTATGGGAGTTCCAACAAAAGACAAATGTGTGATTTAATCAATGAGGACATTGATAAGGTGGGTGTGGGTGAAGATGTCATGGTATTACGTTTTTTGTGTCTGTGACAGCTACTAGATGGCTAGTTGGGCCAGTTACGATGTTAATGTTGGATAGGTTATGGAAAAACTCCGATTATCATGGATTCAATGATGGAGATGTCATACAGCGCGTTCTAAATGTCAGTATGACGTCGTGGTGGACCTGTACAATTATCAATAGTGGCATTCTCAATTGTGAAGTATGAGCATTAGACCCACAGATTACTCATACATAAACGAGAATGTGATGGAATGACTTTATTTTAGAGGAAAAACCTCAGGTGAGCAGCTTACCTCTCCTAATGTCCTTTTAAGCACTAACTAAGCACCCTAAGGAGAGCTCAAGGTAGGCTCTTGACATCCTCGAGGTTTCCATGTAAGATTGGGAGCCCCATGGACGACTGAGAATGAAGTCATGAGTCACTCTCGACCCAAAGGTTGAGAAATGTGGTCTGGTTTGGAGGGTCGTAGGGACCATTTAGTAAAGTGAGTGGACGTTAGTAAATCTAAAAAAGGAGTGGGGTTGGGTCTTGTAATTTGGTGTCTAAAAACACCGCACTTTTAGCTAAATGGTGGCGGTGCTTCCCCTCAAAAGATAATTACCTACAGCGTAGAGTTATTTGCAGTAAGTTTGGGTTGGATGAGAATGGTTGGGATATCGATGCTAGCTTGAGATCTTCTTTAGGGAGTCCGTGGAGGTCTGCTTCCCATATTTACTCTATTTCCACTAAATTTGTAGCAGGGAAGGGATTCAGGATATTTCCATTCCTTTTCCTCATCTTTTTAGATTGTGCTCTGAGCTAAACAGAGTTATTTATTTCTTTGTGGATATTGGGAGTGGTTTTCCAATCTCTTGGAATCATTTGACGAGACCTCTAAATGACAAGGAGATAGGGGATTTGTCTTCCTTGTTGTCCATATTGAACAATTGTAAATTATCCTTGGGTAGGGATTTTCATTCTTGGTGTCGGAGGTGTTTTCCTGTAAATCATTCTTTGAGTTCTTTGCCTATTCAAATTGTTGGATCTTCCGCATAAGGGAAACTACCATTCTCAGCAACTCTAAATATAGTGTGCCGAGAATCACAATTAGTGTGTCCTAAATTAGACTTGCCTTGTTAGCTATAATTTCCTAGAATTAATTGTATAGAGTGTGAGTTGATATCTTTCTATTTATAGGCACCTGAATTTATGTATAAAAGCAGCAGTATGTCATGACATTATACACAACATAATAAAAAAAGCCATTCATTAGTTTTTTTTTACTTGGTATCAAAGCCTAAGATTCTTAACACCCTAGCCTCACAGTCCTAAAAAAAACCCTAGCTGCACATCCCATCCCTAGGAAAACCCTAGCCACCATCAGCTTCTTGAGCACACAGACTCAGGCTGAGAAAGAAGTCCAACCACGAGGTTCAGCTGCCACCCTCTCAGGCTAAGAAAGAAATTCAGCCGCCACCCCCTTCTCAAGCAAAACCCAAGCTGCCGCACGTCCCTACCCACCTGCAACCAAAAACCTCACAAATCACCATGTCTGTTGACAGTAAACATCTCGTGTCAGCTATGCAATTCAACAGCTAGCATGATCAATCCAACCTCCCAATGGCGTTTGGGAAGCTGAATTCCACCATTATGTCAATTGGGCACAATCAGTCAAGATGACCATCAGAGGGAAGAGCAAGTTGGGATATCTAGATGGCTCTAAGAAGCAGCCAGAAGAAGATGAAGCTGCAGCAGAGAGATGGGAAGATGAGAACACACAGGTGTTGGCTTGGCTGGTCAACACTATGCAGCCAAACATTGGGCATAACTACCTATTCATGGAGAACACAAGATATCTATGGGCAGCTGTGAAGAGGAATTTTCAAGTGGAGGTAATGATGGATCAATGTATGAGTTGGAGAATCATATCCGAGACACTAAACAAGGTAATTTTGACGTCAACTCCTATTTCAGTACTCTAAAAGGATTATAGATAGAGTTGGATTATTATCAAAATTTAAAACTTGAGAATACTCATGTGCCAATTAGAGTTACTCGCCTTATGGAGAAGGGTTGGACGTTTAATTCTTGGTTGGTTTACGATCTGAATTTGATAATGTGTGCTCCATGGTGATTAGTAGAACTCCTTTTCCTTCCCTTACTGAAGCTTTCTCGATGGTACGAAGTGAAGAGAGCAGAAGAAAGGCCATGACTAAGGATCGGAGTGGAGAATCTGTGGCTATGGCAGTCAACAGAGATCGTTGACCTCCAAATAAGAAGAAGAAAGGGGACGACAAGAACAATATTTGGTGTGATGCCATACATGGAGGCATACTATTGAAACTTGTTGGGAGATGCATGGAAGACGATGAACTAAAAGAGATAAAGGTAAAAAGGTGAATAAAGCACATATAGTTGAAGGTGCTCACCAACAGGAGGAGACTAAGTCAGCTTTTACCAAGCAGCAGCTTGCAGAGCTAATGAAGTTACTAGAAATCCGTGCTGAGACTTCTAACTCCACAGGGGGTAGTAAAACTTCCTATGCTTTCTCTACTACTTCAAATAACTGTAATGCATGGATTGTTGATTCAGATGCTTCAGATCATATGACAGGAAATAGCTCTGTGTTTATCTCATACAAACCTAGCAATGATAACCATAAAGTTGAAATTGCTGAACTAGTTGAAGGAAAAGGAACAATTCATCTTGGAGGGAAACTGACATTACCTAATGTTCTGCATGTGCCTCGACTATCAGTAAACCTAATCTCTGTTCAAAAGTTATGTAGGCAACTAAACTGTTTAGCGTGTTTTTCTGAATCTGGTTGTTTTCTTCAGGATCTGACCTCAATGCAGAAGAGTGGTCTGGGTGAGGAAGAATATGGGTTGTACCTAGTGAAGATGCACAACGGGCACCAACAGCAGATACGATCCACAAGTTTTCATGGAATGCAACGACCTGGTGCTCCTCCTGAAGCTTGGCTGTGGCATATGAGACTTGGTCATCCATCTTTTCTTGTTCTTAGTAAAATGTTTCCTAGTCTAATAAAGCCCTCTGATGTATCCCAATTTCATTTTTCTACTTGTGAATTAGCTAAACAACATAGAGTGCCTTACCCTTCAAGTACTAATAAAGCATCTACTCCATTTTCAGTTATTCATTCATATGTGTGGGGACCTTGTCGCATATCTTCTGTTTTTGGTCATCGTTGGTTTGTAACATTCATAGATGAGCACACTAGACATTTGTGGGTGTATCTGATGCGTGACAAATCTGAGGTCTTTTCAATGTTTGTTATTTTTTAAGACATGATCCAAAATCTCTGACACAAAAATCATAATACTTCAAAGTGACCAAGTTAGAGAATATGTCAATAACGACTTCTAAACATTCTTTACCAAAAAAAGGCATTATTCACCATATGTCGTGTGCACACACCTCTCCTCAGAATGGTATGGCAGTAAAAAAAAAAAAAAACCATCACCTTCTAGACATCAATCACAGCTTACTCTTTAATCATAATGTTCCTATAAATTTTTGGGGTGATGCGCTCTTAACTGCTATGTTTCTTGCTAACAGGATAACTTCAAGATTTTTAGACTTTGAATCTCCACTGGGCAAACTCAAAGCTATTTACCCCACGGTAAAATTCTATTCCGATCTCCCACTACGTTTTTTCAGGTGTGTTGCCTTTGTTCAGAATGTGTCGAGCAATATCAGTAAGTTAGAACCTCGTGCAACAAAGTATATTTTCCTTGGACACTTGATGTTCCACAAAGGGTACAGGTTTTATTGTCCACAAACTCGTAAGCTGTTCATTAGTAGAGAAGTCACCTTCCACGAATTGGTCCCATTTTACCTCCCTACTGCTTGGCAGGGGAAGAATAGGGTCAATCTCAAGCAGTTCTGGAATCCTAATCCAGGTCTAGATCAAGTCTCTATGCCAATTGCTATGCCTACTGACGTGCAGGAATATGAAACTATCACTGAACACCCTGACCTGCGGCCTGAACAGCCTGACCACCTGCAGCCTAAACACCTTGACCTGCACCCTGACCTGCAGCCTGATCTCCTACAACCTGAACATGCACCTGGAGACATCCTACCACCATACACTTTCCAGCCTGAACCTGACCCACAGACAGCCTGCAGCAGACTGACTCTTCTAAATTGCCAAAAACAGCAGAGTTTTTGACATACCAGAGAAGGAGAAAGACACTACCGATACCAGACAAAGAACCAAGCACAACCCACCCATTCATTCCTCACAAGATCCCTTGGATGCAATAGAGGAAAGTATATCTGAAGGTACAAACTCAGCTTTAGATTTACACAGTGAACTTGATATGCCTATTGCTATTAGGAAGGGGGTTCGAACATGCACTAAACACCCACTATCAAATTATGTATTCTATCATAGACTTGGACCAGTGTTTAAAACTTTCACTACCAGCCTAACAAGTCTTTCCATTCCAAAGAATGTCACAGAGGCAATTCAACAGGACAATTGGTGGAAACCAGTACTTGAACAGTTGGGAGTCTTAGAAAAGAATTAGATGTGGAAGTTGTGCACACTACCAAGAGGGAAAAAGGCAGTTAGTTGCAGATGGGTATTTGCAGTAAAGTATAAACCAAATGGAAGTGTTGAAAGGTTCAAAGCACACCTAGTAGCTAAAGGATATACTCAAACTCCAGGTGTTGATTACTTTGAATTTTTCTCCAATGGCTAAGGTTAATACAGTTAGAATCCTACTGTATGTAGCAGCAAGATTGGGAACTGAAACAGTATGATGTTAAGAGTGCATTTCTTCATGGAGAACTTGAGGAAGAGGTCTACATGGAAATTCCACCAAGGCTAACAGGAGAAGATGTAAAAGGGAAAGTATGTCACCTTCAGAAATCCTTTTATGGACTAAAGCAGTCACCTAGAACATGGTTTGGAAGATTTACAAGGTTCATGAGAGGAATGGGTTATAGGCAGAGTCAAGGTGATCATACTTTATTCATCAAACACTCTACAGGTAACAAGATTGTTCTCCTGATTGTGTATGTAGATTATAATATTGTTACAGGGAATGATAAAGAAAAAATGGAGAATCTGAAACTGAGGATGGCCTGAGAATTTGAGATCAAAGACCTCAGAAATCTAAAGTGTTTTCTGGGAATAGAAGTTGCCAGATCTAAACGGGGTACTTTTATCACTCAAAGGAAATATGCTCTTGATCTATTAAAAGAAGTTGGGATGGAAGGAAGTAGACCAGCAGGAACTCCAATTGAAGCAAATGCCAAGCTAAGAGTGAATGAAGGGGGTGAAGCAGTTGATAAGGGAAGATATCAGCGGTTAGTTGGTAGATTAATTTACCTATCACATACAAACCTGATATTGCTTTTGCTGTAAGTTATGTGAGCAGGTTCATGCAGTGTACTGCTAAAGAACATGTGGAAGATGTGAATCGAATCCTAAGGTATTTGAAGTCATGCCCAAGAAAGGGCATCCTATACAAAAAAACATGATACACTGAATGTAGGAGTCCCGACTCAGATTGGGCAGGATGTCTGAATGATAGAAGATCAACTACAGGATACTATACGTATATGGCGGGAAACTTAGTTACATGGAAGAGTAAGAAGCAATATGATGTTGCTAGATCCACTACAGAAGAAGAATTCCAAGCACTAGCTAAAGGATTAGATGAGATACTGTGGATTAAACTAATCCTCAAGGACCTTCGAATGAACATCAATGGAACCATGAAGCTCTATTGTGACAAGAAGTCAGCAATCTCATTAGCTCACAATCTGGTACTACATGAAAGAACTAAACATATTGATATTGATAGACACTTCATTAGAGAGAAAAATGAGTCTAGAGAAGCGTGTATGCCATATATCCCTACAGCTCAACAAGTAGCAGATTCGTTTCTAAAGGGTTAGAAAGGAAGACTTATGAAGCTCTGGTGAACAAGCTTGGAATGATTGACATCTATTTGCCAGCTTGAGGAGGAGTGTTGAAGATCTGCCGCGTATGGAAAGCTACCATTCTCGGCAACTCTAAATATAAAGTGTACCGAAAATCGCAATTAGTGTGTCCTAAATTAGCCTTGCCTTATTAGCTATAATTTCCTAGAATTAATTGTATAGAGTGTGATTTGATTTCTTTCAATTTATAGGCACCTGACTTTAAGTATAAAAGCAGCAGTATGTAATGACATTTTACACAACATAATACAAAAAGTCATTCTTTAGTTTTTTCTACTCAAATTATCCCTTTCCTCTTTATTCAGTAATTTGGAAGGTTAAAGATCCCTGAAAAATTAAAGCATTTATTTGGTTAGTTGTCCTTCACAAAATTCATACCAATAACTTGCTGTAGATTAGGAGACCTTTAAAGGCTCTCTCTCCAGATGTTGGCGTCTTCTGTTATTGGAATTCCAAAAATGCCACTCACCTCTTTTTGCATTGTGATTTTGCATGGAGTATTTGGAATAACTTGTTTGGTTTTATGGAAGAGAGTTGGGCCTGCCCCTATCTAGTGGAAGAATTATTAATCACTTCTTTTGCAAGCTTTGACATAAGAAAGGATACGGCAGTTTTACGGAAGTGTAGCAAGTATGCAGTTTTATGGGGTATTTGCTTGGAACGTAATGCGTGGATTTTTTTCAAGAAGAAGTTGAACTCGCATTTGGTGTTGTAAAAGATTGAATTCTTGATTTCTTTATGCTGTATTGGTTTTGGAATTTTCAGAGGTGCTAGCTTTCAAGATTTAAATAAGGATTGGAAGAATTGGTTGGATTGATTTCTTTTTTTTGGTGCTTTAGTTTTTTGGTTTGTTCCAGATTTTTTTGAGAGATGCCTTTCTCCCCCCTTGTAAATTCTCTTTGTATTAATGAATTCCTTTCAACAACAACAACAAAATCAAGCCGTAGTCCCACTAAGTGGGGTTGGCTAATGAATTCCTTTCACTATCAAAAAAATGATAATTTATATGCTAGACTAGACACAAAAGAAGGGGAAAGAAATATATATAAACTAGTTAGAGTAAGAGAAAGGAAGTGCAAAGATGTAGATAATGTAAAATGTATAAAGGATGAGAATGTTAATGTTTTTGTAAAAGAAGAAGACATAAAAGAGAGGTGGCGAAGATATGTTCATAGGCTGTTAATGAAAACCAAACTGTAAGTTTAAACCTTGAAATGACAAATGAGGAAAAGACTAAAAATACGAGATTTATTTGCAGAATTAGAGTCATTGAAGTTAAGATGGCTTTAAAAAAGAAGAAAAGCGCGAAATTTGTAGGACCAGTCAACCAAATAATATCCCAATTGAAGTTTTGAAATGTCTAAGGGATAAAGGAATCATATAATTAACTAATTTATTTAACACTATCATAAAAACCAAGAAAATGTCAAAGGAATGGAGGATAAACACATTAAATACCTATATACAAAAACAAATGTGATATTCAAAATTGCAATAACTATCACGGAATTAAACTTATGAATCATACGATGAAATTGTGGGAAAGCGTGATTGAACAAAGATTAAGAATAGAAACAAGGATCTAAGAGAATCAATTCGGTTTAATGCCTGAGAGATCGACAACATAAGCTATCTATCTACTAAGAATATTAATGGAATTGTTCAAGGAAACGAAGAGGGACTTGCATATGGTTTTTATTGACCTAGAGAAATCTTATAATAATAAAGCACTTAGAGGAAGTTCTTTGCTGCGTTTTAGAAAAGGGAGCATGCAATATATATTAAGAATATGTATGATAGAATAACGACTAGCATTAGGACTGTAAGAGGAAAGTCTAGAGAATTTCCAATCACAATATGTGGACATCAAGGCTTTACTTTGAGCCCCAATCTGTTTTCTTTAGTGATTGATGAACTCACGAAGAATATCCAAAATGAGATCTCAAGGTGTATGTTGTTTGTTGATTTTGATTGATGAAAATGGGAATGGGGTGGAATCTAAACTAGAACTTTAGAGAACACTGTTAGTGTCTAAAGGTTTTAAGATTAAGTTGAAAAAAGATAAGATATATGAAATATAATTTCAGCAAGGTAAGGAGGAATAGTGAAGATAAGATTAAGCATGATGAACAAGAAATCAATACCACTAATAGTTTTCCGTGTTTGGGTATATTATGAAAGAGAAATTAAAGAGGATGTAGTACACAAAGTCAAAGAAGGTCGGGTAAAATGGATAAGTGCTTCAGGTGTTCTAAGTGATCACAGAATACCACTAAAATTAAAAGGAAAGTTCTATAGGATCGCAATAAGACCAGCCATGTTATATGGATCAAAATATTGTGCAACTAAGAACCAACATATTCAAAAGGTAAAAGCGGTCGAAATGCACATGCTAAGGTGGATGAGTGGTGTAACATTAAAGGACAAAATTAAAGAACGAACATATTCACAATAAGTTAAGCATAGCACCAGTAGAAGATAAGATAAAAGTGGGACAGCTTAGACGGTTTGGGCATTTGAAAAGTAGACCAAGGAAGGCACCAGTGAGGATGTGTGAGCAAATTACTGTTAATGGTACTAGACGAGGGAGGGATAGACCTAAAATAACTTGGAATAAGGTAGTGAGAAAAGATTCAACAGTTATTGACTTAGTTGAAGAAGATGCTCTGAATCGAGTGAATTGGCAGAAAAGAATTCACTTAGCCAAGCCCACTTCGTGGGACTTAAGGCTTGTTATTGCTGCTGTTGTTGTTCTATATATACACACACACACACCCAAACCCCAAGCTATGACCAGTTTTTTCCTACAGGAGCTTACTCAAGAGCCAATAAATAAGCCTAATCACCCTACTCACGAGCCTACTAAGCCAGAACACTTCCAAACAAGCCACCACACGAGTCTGTAAAAACACAGCTTGCAAACTAAGCTTAACCTAGCTCAACCTTTGTTTATTTGTTAAAAAAGCTACCAAAAGACCAAGCCTCTTTTACAGCTCTGAGGCGACTCACAAAAACTTAATTTGCAAGTATGATAAAGTACTGTTTCAAAAGTTAATTATAAAGGATATCATTGTAGAGCAAGTCCGAACCTCATTGGGCCACTTCCCTCTTGGAAGCTCCCATTCGAGGATGTGAAAAAAGCTCCTTCCCAATGAAAATATAATAAACTCCCCTGAATTAACGGATTTGGACTAATTGAACTCAGGAGCTTGAGCTTGACAATCTGAAATGACCAGTTTATGAGAAAAATTTCTTTGGTAAGCAACAAAACATCCCCAAGAGCTTAGCAAATGTCTTTGCATGTTGGTATTATATGCTTGGTGTTCCAAAGGTGCATAATTTAAAGAATATGTGCATGTGCGCACGTGTGTACCCTGGAGCATGTGGTTCTTCTATGGGGAAAAAGTAACCTGATAATCATTTTTGAGGTGGAAACCAATGAAGAGGGTAAATTTTCATTAAACAATAAACACACAGACACACACGCCCCTCCTCTCTCTCCTGCATGTTCAATATCAACATGCAAAGCAGCAGGCTCAGGAAAACAGATAAAGGCTTATAAGAACCCAACAGCCTTCCCCATCCCCCACATATCTCCTTTCTTAGGAAACACTCCAGCTTTTTTAAGTTATTATTTCTCAGCGCATTACTTGGGGGCGATGTAGCTCTTTTTGTCACTATTCCTGAGTGCATGAATAAGTTAACTTAATATCTCAAAACTAAAAGAAATTCCAAAGAGCATAAAGAACTAAGTGAATAAACATGCTTACCTGTGGGCAACAACTGGATCTGCAGAGTAGTTTAGCACATGCTTTGCAATAACATCCCAGGCAGTATAGAAGTCTGGACCCAAAAATAAAATAAAATGAATATATGTTCCAAATTTTGTTTTTATAAACAAAGAGAAATATATATTAGAAGCATCAAGGAGGTGCATGCCAAAGACAAAAGAACTCACAAAGACAATAAATTTACAAAATTGATGACAGATATACAATTTTACCAATTGTTGCCCAGTTTTCAGCCAATTATTCTTCACAGTATTGAGAGAAATATGAACACCTTCAACAGCCCTATGGTTTCTCTCCCTCCACATTAAACATAGGAAAAAAAAGGTAAACGGAATCAAATCAATCATCTTTTTAATCTCTCAATCAGTCAAGATATCCCTCCAAGCCCACAACCCTCTCAAAACAGAGCCTGCTGCTGCCTTCATTATCATTAGTACATACCTCTTTCCTGCAAATCACCAAGTATCAAAAATCTTCTTATTACCACTTTCCAGGCAATGAAAGCAACCTTTGGTGAGCTCTAGTTCCATAAGGTCTTCTACGGTAACAACATGTTTTCAACTGGGAAATAAGTACCTCAATCAATATCTCAGCTCAAAATTACTTCTTTTTTTTTTTCGCGTGAACCCCATCCTTCCCCTGTCCATTAACAGAAGACCTGCACAAACAATAAAAAAAATCTATAGAACATATCAAGCTCCCAATCATAGGCCCTTATAGCGAACAGCACATCCCACGTAGCCAGGTTGTCCAAGGTATCCAAGAGTTCACTATCAAATTTTGTAATTTCAGTGTCCCTACACAGCACTCTAGCAGTCACGCCCATGGCTTTTAATCACAAGCATTACTTAATGATTAGCCGTTTAGGCAGCTATAAATTGGTTTTTTTATTGGCAAACCTGTAGAAAACAATCCAGGGAGAGAATGGAGATTTTACAGCTGCAAAAACTCACAGTTTCTGATCCTCTAATTCTAAACCAAGCCAAGAAAAGTCAGGACCTTTACACCAAGCTGCATCAAGATGAAGTAAGAATCTAGAGCAGGAAGCTAAGGAAAATTGGCTTAAACTGGATGATAGGAATAACAGGTTCTTCTCAGATGCTGTTAAGGAAAAATAAGCCAAAATTCAAATTAAATCTTCAATATAATCTGAAAGCTCTAAGGTTGTCTTGTTTAAAGAAATCATGAACTGGTGTATTTCTATTCTAGCTTGTTGGGGAAAAGAATCAGGAGGCTCTCCCTTGTCAGTCTTCTAATCTGAGAAAGTTACTTAATTTCAGTTGGTCTGAGGACCAAGCTACCCTTTCTAAGCCACTTGGAGAAAGAAAAAATAGAAGCGTGGTCTTCTTCTTCTCTGATGATAAATCTCCAAGTCCAGGTGGATTCTGTTGGCCTAACATGGCTTTCGAATCTTATTTTGATGATAAAAAATCAAGGTAATTTAACATGTTGTGGTTTAAGTGATGATATTTCAGGAAATTAAGCATATGAAGTTCAAAAGTTTAAGTATTATGAGTTCAAGATCACAAGTGTTATTAAAAGCTCATATTCCAACAAGAAGTGATCAAAAGGAAGCTCAAAATGTCAAAAACAGACGAATCCTATGAAAGCTTAAAAAAAATTGAAGCTCGAGACAAGATGGACTTAAAGCAAGATATGAAGACTTCAAGTTTAGAAAAGTTTAAAGTCTTAAGGAAGTCTTGTGTAAGTACTTCAATTAAAATCAATATGAATGCTTTGAAGCTCATTAGGGTTAATCATGGACTTAGAGACCATATTTTGAAAACCTCGGAAAATACTTTCAAAGGTATCAAAACAAGTTGGCAAGAGTTTTTGGAAACAAGTTTTAAAAACAGGATTTTAACTACCCAGGCGATTGACCCTTGACTGGTCAGGCGACTGACATTTTTGCTGAATTAAAATTTGGAAGACAGTATAGGCCCAAGCAACTAACCCTTGTGAATCCATGCCCCTGACCCTATTCTGACCTTGATATTACGCTGAATTTCAAAGTCCAGGCGACTGACCCCGATGAGTCTAGGTGTAGAGACCCAAAGAACTATAACAATTAAATAATAAAAAGAAGAAGAGAAAATTAAATTTTCTTAAGGGATTTCAGCAGGGTCTCGTCGACGAGTGAAGAAATGCTCGTTGATGAGCAAGATTCCTGGGCTCATCGATGAGGACATGCGTCTCGTTGACGAGAACTTACCGAGAGGACTATTTCCAGACTCTGAAGCTCATCGAAGAGGAGAAGGTGTTCGTCAACGAGCTCCCTTCATTAACTCGTCGACGAGGAGTTATGGCTCGTCGATGAGGCCATGTGGACAAGCAATTCTATAAAAGGCTAGGAATCATTTTTTGGCCAGAGAATCATGCAGGAACTGTGTTTCTCTCTCTAACTTCGTCCCCTCCCCCTTCTCTCTAGAAATCTGGCCCCGTTCTTCACCGGTTCGACAATCCGAAGCCGCCACATTACTCCTAGGAAGATTTTCTACAAATCTGCTAGAGTGATTTGTTGGTTAGGCTAACTTGAGCACCATCTCAAAATTTGGGTAAGTTAATTATTTTAATATTTATTAAGGAATTTGGTATTTCTGGACTAAGGAAAGGTATTGGATGGGTTTATACTGAAATTTTGTTGGGAGAAATGTAATTTCAGGATGTTGAGCTGGGGAACATCACGGGTGTAATTTTGGAGTGATTGGTGGGTTCTTTTGTAGGTCAGGTAAGGGGATAAACTAAGTCATAAATTTTCATGAAATTGTTTACCATATTACAGTATTTATTTTCAGAAATAATGTATGTATTAGCATAGTGTTTGGAAATACTACTGATGAACAGGAAAATGAATTTAATGTTATTTATCAGGAAGTATGATTTTAGATCAGGTTTTTATGTTTAAAAACATTATTCGTATTTGTGTGGCATGAGTATAATTTTCATGAAATTGTATTATATTAGAATATTGGGATTTTTCCCAGAATAAGCATTTTTACCTAGTTTTCAGGAAAACCATGAAAACGATACAGGAATTATGTTTAAAGTTTGATATTAAAACTGTATAGGGATTTCAAAGCTATGTATGTTTAAATAAGCCAGCGTATGGGCCATGATTTTGCATGATATACTATGCCGACGTAAGGGTCTTGGTTTCACATGTTATAATATGCCGGCGCAAGGGCCATGTTTTATATGATATGTTATGCAAAATTTATGAAAATATTATTATGACAGATATTATTATGAAACGGTTATGTATCATTATTTGAAACTTACTATATGTTATCAGAACCTACATGGCTTGGTTTAGGCTTTCACGAAGCACGGTACCGTAGCTATATGTTCACGATCATGTATATGTTAGTACTACCACACATCATAAGGGACTATGGGAGAACGGCAGTCGATGTAGTTTTATGATAATGCAGGCGTCCCTCTGGTAGTCCGGACCAAGAGGGGCAGACCCATCGTACTTATAGACTTATGTTGATCTAACATGGTCGGCCAGCCATTGCTAGGTCCCACCTTCGGGCCGCACAACTTAGTCATGTGGGGGTAAGACATGACACCAACCAGCTATCCATCCAGGGTGTTATTTCATGTACAGTTATATAAGATGATTTCATGTATAGAAACTTAGTATGTTATACCATGTTATGATAAATTATGTTTTATCTAGTTATGATACAGATGGTTTTGCCAAATATGATTTATGTACCGTTATATATATAACATGAAAATACTCATGTTGCCACACACTGATGTTAGTTTATTTCCCTTACTGAGAGGTGTCTCACCCCAGCTATATAAACATTTCAGGAGCACCAGATAGAAGAGCAGATAGAGCTTCACAGCGTTAGAGGTCGACTATCCTACCCTGTCAAAAGGGTAAGTCGTTATGTTAGGGTCTGATGGATTTTTGCGTTATGACCCTAGGGCACATTTTTGGTCTTTTCGGGATGTGTATATGTTTTTGACAGGTTTAGTAAAACTCTGGTATTGTATTGGTTGGATGACTTGATATGTATATGATTTTATGTTTTCCGCTGCTTAGGTATCAGAGTTGCATTTCAGGTATATCCCCGGTACCTATGGGTTTAGGTTGATTATGTTTTATCAGCTGAACAGGATAACAGAATTATTATATTAAATGATATTATGAAAAAAAAAAATTACAGTAAAATAGGCAGGTCGTTACACCAGGCGCCTAAACCTTGTAACGGCTATTTTAAAACAGCGTTTAAAAGTTTCCAAATTATGTTGCTTGTGCCCCAAACTTTGTCAAAACTTGGGAAACACTCCAAGTAACTTGGGCAACACGAAAATATGACTTTTTAACTCTATAAATACATGATTTCACAAATCAAATTATACCAAGAATTGAAAACAGCAATCAAGCTTATAATTCTCAAACTCTTCCAAAAGCCTTCTTGCTCACATACTTGTTGGAGTTTTTCTGAGACTTGCTAAGTTGTTTCTCACTGATCTTTGAGCATAAATTCTAAGTTTGATCAATCCAAAGAAAAGATCCCAGTGATATATTCTCTGAGCTTCAATTTTATTCTTCATTGATATTTAAATTGAAGTATTTGTAGTTGTGCTATAACTTGTACTAATCTGCTCTTTTGAGAGTGATTCTTGTACACAAGAAGATTTTCTTGTTTTCTTGACGATTTAGGGCTGCTGAATCATTGTACCGAGGGTGGGGTATCGCTTGGAGAGGAGGGCTCTATCCTATTGAAGGAGTAATGTAAAGGTTTGCTCCGCCCGTAAAGGAGTGGTATAGTGGAATCCTTAGGTGTGTTGCCTAAGGCGAGGATGTAGGCAGGTATAGCCGAACCTCGTAAAAATCTCGGTCTCACTCTCTTCCTTACTCTTTAATTTTCTGCATATATAAATTGTGTGAATGTTTATTTAAGTGCTGAAAATTAATTTGTTATTGAGATTGTGGAAACTTTAATTAAAGGGAGTACGTTGATTGATCTTTTTGTGGAAACCTTAAAGGGAGTACGTTGATTAATCAATTGCGGAAACCTTGATTAAAGTAAGTGCATTGGTTGATAAATATAAAAGCCCATTAACTTACTGATTTGCTTCATACTTAAATTCAAGAAACTTAATTGATTATAAAGTCTGAATCTTGGAAGCACTGCTGCAATTCATACATTGTTTAATAGATTAACTTGCGGATTGAGTTGGCTTATTGATAGGGTGTTAATTTAAAATTGCTGCAAGATCAAATTGATATACTCATTCATAAAGATTTAAAAGTGAATTTGATTCTCAGCAGGTAAACCATCCTTGTGTAATTGCTAAGTATAAAATAAGTTGGGAAAGGATTTATAAAAAAAGTCTTAAAGAAATTTTTAAAATCCAATTCACCCCCCCCCCCCCCACCTTTCTCTTGGGACTACACCTTACTTTTCAGATTCAACGCTGGATTTTTTAAATCTAGCGGGAGCATAATAGAAACAGTTTTCTTGAGGCCAGATCTTCATTTTTTTAATTGTTAAGCTTCTAAAGCAGGTAAATACTATTGTTTAATGGTTTAACCCTGGTCCCAAAGTGTAGCAATCCAACTTCCCCCTCTGATTTCAGATCAGTGGCCAACTGCAATCTCATTTATAAGTGTACCACTAAAATTCTTGCTTGGATTCTTTTATAAGCCCAAAACCAAACAGATTATATGAAGGGAAGGTCTATCCAAGATATAATCAACTTTTAGCTCAAGCTTTTCTTCATAATTATTTTTAAGGCTTGAAATAAATTGTTGGCCCAAAACCCAACAGCTTAAGCTTTTAGGTAAGTAAAAGACACTAACCTCCCCTGAGGTTGAGAGAAAGACAAGTGCCTCCTTGATATTTCAAAAATCAGATGAACCTCCTCTGAGTTTTGGCAAAAAGATGCAAACCTCACCTGAGGTTTCAAAAATTTCACAAACCCTCCTTGGTATTTGATTTTGGGACACTTGTACCCCCTCCCCATGCTTGTCATTCTGCCAAACATAAAGGGAGATAATGTCTTTTTACCAAACCTCAAGAGAGGTTTGTGGGATTTTTGAAACCTTAGGGGAGCGTCTTTTCATGAAACCTCAAGGGAGGTTCGTGGAATATTGACACCACAAGGGAGGTCTGCGTCTATTTGTCAACTCTCAAGGGAGGCAAATGTCTTTTGCCCTTTCGGTAAAGTGGTAATTTGATATGGTATTAAAGCCATGGTTTCCAGGAGTTCTTGGTTTCTACTCTTGTTGCCCAGTTTAATGTGCAATTGATCACCCTTATGTAGTTTATCATCATAATGTTTCTAGTAGGATTCTACCCATTACGTATGTGCATGGTATCGTGATTACTAAGGATGATGATCGAGGTATCCAGCACCTAAAGAATTTTATAAAACCTAAATTTCAAACCAAGGATTTAGGGCCATTGAAATACTTCTTTGGTATAGAAATATCAAGGGAGAGTCTTGTCACAAAGGAAGCACGTTCTAGACCTTTTAGATAAAATTGGGCTGTTGGGATCTAGACCTAGGTACACCCATGGATCCTAATAAATTAGTGCAAAATGTGGATGATTTGTTGACTGATCCTAGAAGATACCGAAGACTTGTTAAACAATTGGACAAACTCATAGTTACACAACCCAATATATCTTTCTTGATTTTTGTTTTTTCAGAAAGAAGATTATAACATTCACACAAAAAACACAAGTTGATCATCCATCATCCGTGTAACTATCAATAATAATAATAACAGTAATTGTCATTACTATAAGAATATTTATTATTATAAAAATTAAACAAAAACAACAACAATAATAATCACAATAACATTAAAATTATTATAACAATAATTATTATTATAAAATAATTTTAAAATAATAACAAAAAATAATTACAATAATTATATATTATTATTTCTCAAAGATGACAACAAAACCCAAATAAAAATATCATTTTTTACTATTATTATAACTTAATAATAATAATAATAATAAAATAATTATAAAAATTATTATTATTACAAAAAAAAAATTAAAATAGCAATAACAAGAACAATAATAATAACTAGGAAAAAAAGTGCCCGCTGCAAATATAGTAGATGGCATGATGTTTGCTTCAACATTTTCAAAGAAATAGAAAACTCAAATTGGAGGAAAGGACAAATTGTCAAATACAAACACAAAATATGGAATAAGCTGGCCCAAAACCACCCAAACCCTCATCCAGATCCACCAAGTGTGGAGCCAACCTTCAACTAACTAAGTTTTAAATAAGTTTCGAAAGACAACAAGAAAATTTCAAAAATATATAATAGTAATAATAATAATAATAATAATATCATTTCCAATCCAAAGAATTATTATTATTATTATAATTATTATTATTATTATTAAAAAATAAAGTAAAAATATTATGATCTAAAAAGGCTGAAATTTTCAATAAAAAACAATGTGGCATTGAAGTCATGTGTTTGAAAGATTAAAAATTAAATTAGTTTGTATTCGGGGCAATTTTGGAATAACTTATTTTTCATTCCATTATAGCCACCATTCAAATACCAAACATTCGAAGGAATCAAAACTACGATTCCTACAACCAGTTTTTGTTACTGAGCGTATTAATCATATTCAAACCGCAATTCTACTCTTGCTTTGATTCCATTATTCTATTCTTGCCTTGATTCCGTTCATACCCAACTCCTTTCCAACTTCAATTCTTCCAAAAACCAATGGGAGGTAAGAATATTGAGGCGGCTCACCTTTTAGCTAAGTTATCTGTTGAAAATCAGCCAATCTTGGATCAAAGAAATTGTGATGCCCAAATGCCCAAACTCTAAAATAAGGGGGGGAAAAAAAAAGCGAACAGGAATATTGCTAAGGATCGAGGAGGTCTTGGATTATCCAACAAATCACAACGCAAGAGTTGCCCTACAACATTAAGAGACTCATTCTCGTATTAGATAAGCCACTTCATATCAGTACTGGTAGAAAAGAGGGGTTATCTGTGCATGTGATAGAAGGGATGAAATTAATGATTTTCTCTCTCACCACAAACATACATCTCTATTATTAATTAAAGGAAAGGGAGGTATTTTTCATCAACATTTTTCCTCCTTGTTATTCCTAAAACACTCTCAACGTTGCAAGTTATCATTTAATTACAATAATTATAAACTGTGAATACATAAGTAATTTAGTAAGACAACTTCAATTTAAGATATTTTTATAACTATCCCATTGATGTAGGACAGCATCAAGGATCTGCAGCCGTGGGGAGAAATTAGAAGAAACTGAAGAGACAAAGGAACCGAAGAGAGAAGAGAGGAAATACAAGAGGGAAATTGCACATTCATTTTCAAATTCAAATTCAACAACCAAGTTCTACATGGCTTTCACGCACTATTTATAAGAAAGCCTCTAATTCATGAAATTGCACATACACCAAAATACACAAACATTACAAACAGGCCCCCAAAATACATAATCCTATAACAAGCGAACTATGTACACATAATAAACAATTAATTACCTAAGCAGATTTGGACTAGGACCCAATAATCCATTGGCCATATTCTTCGACCTAAGCCTCCAAATTGGGTTGAAATGGTCCATCAAAATACTTGCTTTTGTCCTACATCCCCATTGCCTCATTAACTCCATTAACACCCACGTAATATGCATAACTTATACTCTTTCCAAAAAAGAGGATTATGTAATGGATGCCCACAGAGAGTATACACTAAATGAACGAAATTACTGTGGTACCCCCCATTCACAACACTCCCTCTCAAGCCAGAGGTTAACAAGGCAAAAAATCCTCAAACCAGCAGGCCTAGATGAAACAGAGCTACAATCACAAAAGAGAATCTCAATAAGGAACCGAACATCTACACATTAAGGTTCAGAGTCGGAATCCTGGGGGAATGCAAGGTACAGTAGGACAAGACCAAGTGGCAAATTAATAGCAAATAGAATCACTAAGTCGTGAAGTCCAACTGCACAGAATCGTACAAAAATGTGAAGGAATTGATCTTTTCATTAATGAGCTGAGTATGAAAGTATCTACACTCCAAAGCCTACATGTTCTGCCTTGCCAATAGCTTAAATGGCCATAGAGATACCATTCCCCAATGGCATTCCTTTTAACTACCCTGAACCCAAGCAGAACATGAACATGGAAGATGAAACTATAAATAGGAGGCCTAACTGACAATGGTTAAACTTATACTAAAGAATGGGAACAAGCCTCCCTCACCAAAAGGCAGCGCAAGTACAATTTTCTGATCTGCCAAACTACACGTATGATGGATGTCAGGGAAAAAGGACACAATTTTATTCTTCTCCAAGACATATTGCACCATATCACATGTATTAATCCCATAAAATAGAACAGATGAGGTAAAAGACAAAAAACTTAGAATTTTCTCACCAAAAATTTTGAAATGATGACTATAATTGATAGGAAATAAGCAAACGACTTCTATGAGTCTAGCACACGCACTCTCTCATTTGTGAAGATTTAAGCACCCTAACTGCTCATTGCGAGATCTATATTTTCTTCCTCCTCAACATCACTGCAAATCCTTAAAAGATTTTTATTTGAAGGAAATCCATCCACAGAAAACTTTACAAGATCAAGCCTTGAGCACCATGTAAGATGGAAGGAAAATACAAATGAAACAAATAGGGACAGGGTATTTCTGCCGAACCACAATCCCATAAAGAGGCAATGGACAATTTTATATCTGATGGAGGGAGAAATGCTGATGTGACATCAACAAAAAATATTCCAAGGACTAAATAAGCCTTCCAAGAGCACAAGGTAAAGTTCCATCATTCTCATGCAAACCATGTTTACCACAAATTACCTTCTGCTAGGTTCCCTAGGATGTCTCCATACTCATTTAATTAGTATGACGAGGACTCTTTAAGTTAAGATCCAAATTACCAATAACAAGGATGCCAATCACTATGCAACGTCATACAACAAACCTCTTTCCACCAAGCAAGTGGCATGCCTTAAAACCCTCCAAACATAACTAAAAAAATCCCATCGATAATATTTTTTTTAAAATGTTTATTAGGGAAGAAGTGCCAATGTGGTAGAAATGAGAGCATTATGTGGATTAGAATGTTGGAAAACCAAGAAGCTAGCATATCCAGAGGATAAACTAAGCAATGAACACAGCCAAGGTATGTTAGGCACAGAAAGTGTAGAAGATAGGGTCAGTGAAGGGTGCAAAGATGGTTTTGGCACTTGCAATGCAGAGCAAATAATGCTCTAGTGAGAGAGTGAATTAGTTGATCTTAGAGGTCATAAGGAGGAGGGGGACCAGGGATAGACCTAAAATATCTTGGACTGAGGTAGTAAAGAAGGATTTGGGTACTTTCTGAAAATATTGGCCAAGATAGTACACAAAAATGGGAAAGATTCATAAAGCCTATCCCAGCTGATGTTACTTAAGGTTTGGTTCATTGGTTGTTGCTGCTCGATTTAAAAAATATTTTAAAAATTATCAACAAAGAAATATAAAATTTAACTTCCTAAAACAAAGTCAAGAAAGGAACTAATATTCAACATTATATTATTTCAGTATTTTCTGAAGATTGTGCAAGGACTTCAAAAATTAAGCACTACTGGAGTTATATGTGGAAGCAGGAAATAATTTGAGCATACAGCACAATCAAGCGTACCAATTAGATCAGCCTCACAAAGATGCGCAAGACTTTGAAAACCAAGAGCTTGAATAACACAATCATAGTTTTCAATGCAAGCCTGTCGATTCAAAGGAATAACAGACCTTAGAACAGCATGCATCAAATAAAACAAAACCAAAACATTTTTGAACCCATACCGAAACAGACAAGATAAGCTCCACACCCCTATCAGGGTTATTTCTGCAAACATCCCTAATTGACACAGCAATACTAATACAGGTGTTTCTCTTAGACATGAAATCATACCGAAACAGACAAGATAAGGTCCACACCCCTATCAGGGTTATTTCTACAAACATCCCGAATTGAAGCAGCAATACTAATACAGATGTTTCTCTCAGACATGAATTCAGTGAACCATTTTGGAAGCAATACTCCCTACAATCAAAGATGAAAAAAGAAATTTTAAAATTCAGAAATAAAAAACAGGTCAGCAAGAGGAACAGAAGAAAAAACAACTATAAAGCAATAAATGAAGCCATGTTGTAGGTTTCAGTAGTGAATTAATGTTGTATATTGAGAATGCCATTATGGAAAACAAATAAATAGCATGAAAATGCATTTGTACGCCAACAAGTTGACATTGGAACAAAAACCAAGGTCTAGATCATTTAGTATATAAAGACATCAAGGCAACTTTCAACTAGAATGCTGCTCTGACATCAACTTCAGTACATTGTATTATTGAGTAACCCTCCAAGAACTAAAAAATTTCACATAATTGCTTCACTTGCACATATATTACAATAATCTCTAATAATGTGGCAATTTTAGGCAGGTTTAAATTTACATGCCACTTTATATTAGGTTCACAATAGCATCCATCCTACCCTAACAGTAGTATTGTTTTTATAAGAAACAGTAGAATTTTGATTGATCCTCTTAGAATAATGAAATAGTCATTCCTCTTAGAATAATGAAATAGTCATAACAGCAACAAAAAAGTTTACTATATAATGGACTAGACCTGGTGCATATTTTATGTGCCCATATACAATAAAAGAAGAGGCTTGTCATGCCTAGGCGTGTGCATGGAAAATTACAACGCACATACATTTTTCAATTTAAAGTCCAATGGGTCAAATAATTTCACAACAAAAACAACTATGCCACCCAATGCACAAGGAACCCACGTGGCACTCAGAGCATCAGGAGGGCACTGGGGGAAGGCATGATGTATGCATCCTTACCTCTATATTTTGGAGGCGCTGTTTCCAGTTCACAAACATTCAACAAAAAACAAAATTGTGCCCACAGTCAGCGGTGTTTAGTTTTCAAAGCTAACCAGAAAAGGAAATATCAACTCTTAGAAGAAAAATCAATCAAGAATCTGTGCATATGCGCACACTAACGGGCACAAAAAACCAACCAAGAAGCATGTAATGACGCATACGTGCATGCATTTACGTTTACATCCAACTGTGTACATATATTTCTATGTATTCAGTTGTGTTTATATGTATTACTCCCCATCAGTTACTCTTGGGCAAGTAACTATGCCATGAGAAGGAGGAAAAAAAAATAGCTTATTCATGTTTCTTCAGTGTTTTTTTTTTTTTTTTTCCCTCTGGGGTGAGTATAAAACATCTTCATTTGCTACAACTTATTCAGTGCACATTTTATGCAAGCAGATTAACTCTCCTAGAATAAGCACAAGGCAAGAAAAGAAGCACAAGAAAAATCTTACTTGCAAACTCCCAAAGGCACGATCATTTATCTCCCACGTCTTACAAAGCAAGCGAGTGGCTGTCGCATATAACACTCTGAAAATGAAACAAATAAATATCAAATTCTTGCTTAATCAGTTCCTTGAAGCAAAAGAACAGTGTAAATGATAACACAACATCAGAGATAAATGATACAGGGATAGAACCTATTTCTAGCATTGAAGAGCTTTATGTCTTTCAAATTTTCAACCCTTCATTCCAAATTGAGGTTTCCACATTTAAGGTGAATGGCAACTTTTGATGTACCATAAGCTTCTGAAGATCTCATCCCATAGGAAATGAGAGTTTTTTTTCTTTTCTTTTCCACAAGTAGCCAAACAAACTTAGCAAGAACTTCCTTATCAATTTGAGATCCATTTGTACTCATACAGGATAGAGGAGACTTAAAAACTACCATCTGGTGTAGGTTCCAAAAAAAAAAAATCACAAAGAAATAAAGAAGAAAGGAATTTCTTACTACAATCTAGATGCATAATCATGCGACAAAGAAAAATAATAATCTAAAATGTGCACTGTATAATTTTGATATCCAAAATGCCCATATAAACAATAAAATGAAATTCCAAAGATGGGATCAAATGAGTGTGAAATTCAACTCACTAAAAAGACCTCAGACAGGAACCTAGTGATGTACACTACAACAACAACGAAGCATTAAGTCCCACTAAGTGAGGTGAGCTTCATGGATCCTCTTCCACCGTTTTACAGGATCTAGGCAAAAATCCTTTGAACATTCAAGTTCCATCAAATCCTTAATCAATCCAAGTTATTGAGCTTTCAAAGGATGAATCATGTCACACACTAGTCTGAAAGATCGATGGCTTATGGGCTTACCACCCTTACCAAACGGTTTAGTGGATTGGACATGTTAGAAACTTGCTCAATACTTTATGTTTTTAGACACCAAGTGCACAGGTGAGTCTTTTTCTTTCAGCTCTTCTAGTAATGGGGTGGCACCCATTGTGGTGCCTTTCAATGAATTCAATCTTTTTCCATTCAAAAAACCAAAACAAAAAAAAAAAACAAAAAACAAAAACAAAAATTATATATATAAGTCCACTCTCCCTCTCCTACTACATCTAAAAACTAACTCACTCCACCTCAACGGTGCATTATTTTGACCTGCATAGCAAGCTCCATACTGTCTTAACTACCTGTTGTCCTATTTTTTTATGAGTGTTGTACATAGCTTACCACAAGAATTCATTCCTTAATTTATCTTTTAGAGATATACCACTTTTTCATTTTAGCATCCTTAATAGTATTTTTACTTTTTGGATATGTTGCTTCCAACTTGCCCAACATTTTGATCCATATAGCACAGCTGGTCTTAGCTTTCTTATACAACTTTCATTTTAAGTTAACGATATTTTATACTCACACAACACGTACGAAGCACTTCTCCAGTTTACCCAACCTACTTGAACTCTACATATTACATCTTCAATTTCTCCTTTGGCTTATCCAAGGTACCAAAACCTAGAAGTGCTAAGAATTTGTTGACCATCAAGTTTAATATTTTGTCCAATATTCTTCTTAAACATGCATTTGTCTCAAATCAACTAATGCTAAAACTTAAAACCTCTAAATTCTAAAGCTTTTCTACCTAATTATAATTCTAAGTTAGACTCAACTTCAACTCTAGTAACATCAATAAAAACAATCTCATCTGAAAAAATCATATACCATGTAATCTCATTTTGAATATTCAAACGAAGCTCATCCATAAAACAACAACAACAGCCAACCCTTAAATCCCAATAGGTGGGGTTGGCTACACAACCATTTTCCACCAATTTTACATGATCTTGGGCAATATCCTAACAATTTAAGGACTGTTAAATCCTTACCTATCCCATTCCAAGTTATTTTGAGTCTACCTCTACCCTTCAAATGCATTTAAAAAAACTAGCTCGCTCACTCCTCCTAGTGTCTTATTTGGCCTTTGTTGCAAGAGCCCAAACCATCTTAGCCACCCCTCCCTTATCTAATCTTTTGTAGGTGCTATGTGTTAGGGAGTGACAATGTAATGGGGAAAAGGGGGAGAGAGATACTGCTATAATTGTATTCTCTAGGGATTTAAAATGAATATATAATTATCTGTGTTAACGTTTGTATGGTTATTCTCTTGGATTTGAATAATACAAGTAGTCCTTTTCATTATGGTATTTTGTTGCCTTGGATTGTGATATCCCTGATTGTTATAGTCTTACTCTGTGTATGAGAATATATTGCTCGTGTGATATCCTATTGTTCCTTGTTTTTCTTGAGTACTGAGACTCACCTGGTGCTCGTGCTTGCAAGCTTGAACGTGTGAGACTTGGCTGACTTGTCGAGGGAGAGCTCACCACGAGTGCCACACGACCCTTAATTGAGTCCCATTTTTGGGGGTCCGTGACAGTTGGTATCAGAGCACAATGTGTGCGAGCACCATGAGGGGTAATATGAGAAACAAGTCAGGAAAAGTGGAGCGCATTGAGGCACTTGAGACAAAACTTGTAACCCTGGAGACAACGTGCTGTGAACTCCAAGGGTTGGTGGCAACATTGATAAAGGAGAAAGGCATGCCAACAGAGCTTGAGGTCGCTGAAGAAAACCCCAAAGAAAATCTCTATGGGATATCAAAAGTTGTAGAGAGACTTGAGGAACTTGAAATCATTCCACATGTGAAATCACTGGAGAAAAGGCCAAGAGAGCTTGAGGCCTTCCAGAAGAGTATCGAGTAGTTGGAAGCCTTTGAGAATAGGCTGGAACATATTGAGGGCATATTGTCATTTCTTTCGTCCCAACAGGGAAAGCCAATAGAGCTTGAGGCCTCCTTACGGGAGCTAATTGATAATTTTGATTTCCTTGCAGAAAATGTTAAAGAGTCCATTACTACTTTGAAGGAAGATTTGAAGGAGATGGGCAATGTCCAAAGTGTTGTGGACCAGGTTCAGAGGGATTTACAAGAGATGACGGTGAAAGTAAATGCAGTGGCACAAATAGCTCGAAGGCCGGTTGCAGATCCAAGTGAGGGTTTTCGATTAAAGGTACCGGAACCTAAAAATTTTGGAGGTACGCGAGATGCAAAGGAACTGGATAATTTTTTCTTTGATATGGAGCACTACTTCATGTGCTCACGAGTGGATCTAGAAGTGGACCGGGTAAATATGGCAACCGTATACCTAGTTGAGGATGCAAAATTGTGGTAGAGAACTAAATGGAATGATATTTAGCACAATAAGTGTGTCATTAACACGAGGGAGGGGTTGAAACAGACGTTGAAGACCCAATTCTATCCAGAAAATGTGGAGTACATAGCAAGGTGCAAAGTAATGAAATTGTAAAAAACCGGCCCAATAAGGAGCTATGTACGGGAATACCAGGCCTTGATGTTGGACATCATAGACATGACCGAATCAGATAGACTGTTTCATTTTCTCCAGGGTTTAGGGACATCTAAACATGGCCAAAGAATGAACTGCACCGGCAAGATGCTGGTGATCTCTCTTCTGCCCTCGCTGCTACTGAACGGTTGGATGATTTTTCAAACAATTATGGGACGCGAAGTTTCCCTACGTCCGCCAATAATGATTCTAGGCCCAATAAAGTGTATAAGCCCACAAATGGGGGAAGGGACAGGGAGACAGATAGTTCTTGGAAAGATAAAAGAGCGCCCATGAATAGGGAGTGGAGGAGCGGACGAACAAGTGGTGGAGAGCGTCGAGTACCGATCTCATGTTTTCTTTGCATGGGACGGCATCGAGTGGCGGAGTGCCCTGAACGAAAGGTTTTGAATGCTTTAAAGGCCCTTCGAGGGGAAACCAAAACACCGACAACTACCCCAAAAGAACAATAGAATATGGTGGGAGCATTGAGATTTTTGGGGGCATTAAAGCGTCAAGTAGTTACCAACAAGTCTCGGGAGAAGGGATTAATGTACGTTGATCTACTTTTGAATGGAAAGAAAATCAAGGCCATGATTGATATAGGGGCCACCCATAATTTCATTGCTGATTCAGCAGCCCGAGTTACAATTAGATAATGATGTGGGGAAGTTAAAAGCAGTGAATTCTCAAGCGTTAACCACGGTGGGAGTGGCACCTAAAGTAGCCTGCCAAATGGGGTCATGGTCTGGAACAGTTGATTTCACCGTGGCACCCCTTGATGACTTTGATGTGGTATTGGGAATGGATTTTCTTAAAGTGACACGCTCAATGCTGATCCCAGCTACGGATTGTCTTGTGATAATGGGAAATACACTTTGTTCGGTCCCCGCAGCCGACAACAATTTCGATGAGAGGAAGTTGCTTTCAGCCCTTCAATTCAAGAAGGGAGTAAAGAGGGGAGAATCTTCTTTCATGGTTCAACCGGTAGTTTCAGAAGATGAAGAGATAGGGAAATATCTAGTTGAAATTAAGGAAGTTTTAGAAGACTTCAAGGAGGTGATACCAGAACAGCTACCCAGGGTTTTACCACCTCGACGACAGATTGACCATGAAATTGAGCTTTTGCCGGGGGTAAAGCCGCCAACACACGCCCCTTATCGAATGGCGCCGCCTGAGTTAGCTGAACTTAGAAGGCAACTGAATGATCTAATTGCAGCAGAATTCATCCGCCCTTCAAAAGCACCTTTTGGGGCCCTAGTGTTATTCCAAAAGAAACAAGATGGTAGTTTGCGTTTGTGTGTAGATTATTGAGCTCTTAATAAGGTGACGGTTCGCAACAAGTATCCCATTCCACTGATCGCCGATATTTTTGATCAGTTAAGTACAGCTAAATATTTCATTAAACTAGACTTGAGATCGGGATATCATCAAGTGCGCATTGTAGAGGGAGATGAACCGAAGACTCACCCGGTATGGAGCATTTGAATTCCTTGTCATGCCTTTTGGGCTAACAAATGCACATGCTACCTTTTGTTCTTTAATGAATCAGGTTTTTCGGGACTACCTTGATCAATTTGTGGTCGTTTACCTTGATGACATAATAGTTTTCAGCGCATCCTTAGAAGAACATAAAGATCACCTTCGGAAGGTTTTTCAAAAATTTCGGGAAAATTAGCTATATGTAAAAGGGGAGAAGTGTGTTTTCGCTCAAAAGCGTATTAAATTCTTGGGGCATATCATTGAAGAGGGCCAGATACAAATGGATTCAGCTACTACAAACCATCGGTGAATGGTGAGCACCTACATCCGTTAGAGAACTGCGATCTTTTTTGAGCCTAGCCAACTACTATCGAAAGTTTATAGAGGGGTACTCCACAAAAGTTGTATCGTTAACAAATTTACTGAAGAAGGGGGTACCATAGGGGTGGTCAAAAGAGTGTCAATCAGAATTTGTTGAATTAAAGGAAAAGATTGTAGGAGATCCTGTGCTAATCCTTCCTGATGTGACAAAGTCGTTTGAAGTACAAGCAGATGCCTCAGACTTTACATTAGGGGGAGTTCTTTTGCAAGAAGGGCATCCAGTTGCTTTAGAAAGTAGAAAATTAACGGGTGCCGAACGGAACTATACAGCACAGGAAAAGGTACTTCTCGCGGTGGTACACTATCTCCGGGTGTGGAGGCACTATCTCTTGGGGTCCAAATTTGTGATAACAACCGATAATGTGGCAGTTACTCACTTCTTGTCACAACCTGGACTAACATCAAAACAAGCCCATTGGCAAGAGAAGCTAACTGAATTTATTTTTGATTTTGAATATAAAGTAAGGAAAACGAATGAAGTGTTCGATGCTTTACGTAGAAAAACCAAATTGGCAACATTGAAACTCATCAGTCATCTATCAACTAGTAGGGTGGCGTTACCTTTGAAGAATCTTATTAGGGAACATTTAAATACAGACCAGTAGGCGCAGACACTGAGCAAACTAATAACAGAAGGGAAGACACGACAATTCTAGGTCGAAGATGGACTAATAATCACTAAAGGCAGGAAAGTCTATGTACCCAAAGCTGGAAACTTGAGGAAAACCTTACTAAAAGAGTGCCATGACACATTGTGGGCTGGTCATCCAGGATGGCGAATAACTCATGCCTTGATTACACAGGGGTACTATTGGCCGAATATGCAAGATGATGTGATGAGTTATACCAAAACTTGCTTGATCTGTCAACAAGACAAGGTAGAAAGGAAGAAGACCTCAAGTTTATTGGAGCCATTGCTAGTTCCTGCCAAGCCATAGGAGAGTGTCTCCTTGGACTTCATTTCCTCGTTGCCAAAAGTAGAGGAGTATGACACAATTTTGGTGGTGATTGACCGGTTCTCAAAGTATGCAACTTTTGTACCAGTCTCAAAGCCATGTTCAGCAGAGAAGACAGCTCAACTATTCTTCAAGCATGTGGTGAAATATTGGGGTGTTCCAGAAAGCCTAATCAGCGATAGGGATGTCAGATTCACTGGGGGATTTTGGGGTGAACTCTTTCACTTGCTAAGTTCAAACCTTAATCTGTCCACCAGCTACCACCCACAGACAGATGGTCAAACCGAACGTTTTAATGGGATGCTGAAAGAATACTTACGACATTTTGTTAACTCAAATCAGAAGAATTGGGTTACTTTACTGGACACAGCACAATTTTGTTTTAACTCTATGAAATCTTCTGCGACTAATAAAAGCCCTTTTGAGATTGTGACAGGTCAACAACCGACTCTCCCGTACACTCTAGATGGTCCATACAAAGGAAATTGCCTGAAAGCATACCAATTCACGAAAAATTGGTTGCAAAACATCGAAGTTACTCAAGCTCAGTTAGAAAAAGCATCAAAGCGCATGAAGAAATGGGCTGACAAAGGGAGACGACCACAACAATTTGAAATTGGAGATCTGGTTCTTGTAAAAATGCCGCCAGAGACATTTCGATTTCTTCGCGGCAAGGATAAAAGGCTTTTACGTCGTTACGAAGGTCCAATCATAGTGATCGAGAAGGTGGGACATGCATCTTATCGGCTTGAACAACCCGAGTGGATGAAAAGCCACAGACGTCCAGTCCATCTCGCGTTTCATGTAAGCAATTTAAAATCATTCCACATAGATGAAACAAATCCGCACCAACAAAAGGTAAGGAGATCAACAATTTCGAGAAGGCAGCCTGTAAACAAAGATGTCCAGGAGATCATTGCAGACAGAGTCGTCAATGCAGAAGGTCGTCAACAACAACAATATCTGGTTCAGTGGCTAAGGCTGGGGGAAGAAGAGAATAGTTGGGAAAAAGCAGAAAACCTTCAGCATGCCATACAGAAGATTGAAGATTTCAGAAATTCGAAGACAACAACATCAGCTTCAACATTAGCAGAGTGAGAAGGCCTTCTATAACACATTGACGAGGACGTCGATAAAATGAATGGGGGAGGATGTTAGGGAGTGACAATGTAATAGGGAAAAGGGGGAGAGAGACACTGCTATAATTGTATTCTCCAGGGATTTAGAATGACTATATAATTATCTGTGTTAACGTTTGTATGGTTCTTCTCTTGGATTTGAATAATACAAGTAGTCCTTTTCATTATGGTGTTTTGTTGCCTTGGATTGTGATATCCCTGATTGTTATAGTCTTATTCTGTGTATGAGAATATATTGCTCGTGTGATATCCTATTGTTCCTTGTTTTCCTTGAGTACTGAGACTCACCTAGTGCTCGTGCTTGCAGGCTTGAACGTGTGAGACTTGGCTGACTTGTCGAGGGAGAGCTCTCAACGAGTGCCACACGGCCCTTACTTGAGTCCCATTTTTGGGGGTCCGTGACACTATGCCTAATTAACCACAAATATGTTCATTCCTTCGTTTTTTTTTTTTTTCCCTTTTAACGTCATACCACACATCCACTTTAGCATTCTCATTTCAAGTTTCAACAATCTCTAATTTTGTCCGTTATGATTTCTTGTCACCCTCATATTATTGTTTTGCTAATGCTTTATCTTCTACTGCTCTTCCAAAATATATTTCTAAAGCCCCATCCCGTTCTGGGTAGAGGATTGCAATGGTTGAAGAGATGCATGCATTAAGGAACAACGATACTTCGTAAATTCGTACCTCTTCCTCTTGATAAGTCTATGATTGGTTGTTGCTACGTGTATACCATAAAATCCAATCCAGATGGTTCCATGGCTCATTTGAAGGTAAGATTTGTTGCTAGGAATACACTTACAAGTATGGTTTGGATTATTCTATCTCATCCTCCTTGGTTGCAACACTTGCCTCAATTCATTTATTCATCTCCTTAACCATGTGTCATTGATCTTTGCATCAATTAGATGTAAAGAATGCTTTCCAACACAGGTTAGGAGAAGGTCTATATGAAGCAAATCGCCACCAAGGTTAGTCACTTAGGAGAAGTCATGAGACTCACGACTAGTGAATCAACTCAAGAAATCCTTGTATTAATCATATAATGCAGTCCCCAAAGCATGGTTTGATCGATGAGTTTTGTCTTTAGGGGTGTGCAGTAGATCGCTTTGTATTTTATCATCATACTAATTTTGCTAGGATTCTACTAATCGTGTTTGTGGATATTGCAATTATTGGTGATCATAATCGAGTTTTACTTGAATCATTTTCTACAAACTAATCAAAGCAAGGATTTAGGTTGTTGAAATACTTCTTAGGAATAGAAGTATCCAAATCTCAACAATAATTGTCTTGTCATAAAGGAAGTGTGTGCTAAATCTTTTATGAGCCCAAGTTGTTGGGATCCAAATTTCTTGACACACCTACAGATCCTAATAGCAAGTTACTGCCAAATGTGGGTGATTATTGGCTAACCCTGAAAGATACAAAGACCAATTGGAAAGTTAGCTATCTCATAGTCACTCGACTCAATGCATCTTTTGCAACAAGTGTTTTTTTTTTTAATTGCAATTTTGCAACAAGTGTTCTAAGCCAATTCCTCGATCCCTTAAGAGTAAGTCACTAGGATGCAATCATTTGTATCTTGAAATACCTCACCTGGAAGAGGTCTCTTATATAAAAATCAGGGTCACACTTATGTTCAAGGATGTACAGATGCAGATTGGGTTGTTGGCCGTGGTGACCTTCCAACAAAAATCCACAACAGGATATTATGTTTTTGTTGGTTACTTAGTATCAAGGAAAAGTAAGAAACAAACTATGGTGGCCCGATTGAGTGCTAAGTCATATTATCGGGTCATGGCCCACACTAATGTGAGCATATGTGGCCAAAGAACATCTTAGAAGAACTTGGTTTCCCACATTCTTGGCCTATGGAATTTATGTGAGATAATCAAGCTGCTATTCATATTGCCTACAACCCTTATTATATATATATATATGTATATATATTTGATAACAAAATATGTGATTTCATTGGTAAGTGGAGAATTTACAAAAAAGAGAAAAAGACTTCTCCCATCAAAATTCTGGAGAAATCAAAAAAAAAACTAATATAAACAGAAAAATAGGGAAAAAAAAAAAACCACACAGTTCAAAGCAGAAGATTCCTCCAATCTTGCTGAATATCTAAAAAACTAATTCCCTTAAAGTAACCGGGTGATAAACATGCTTGGAATCTTGATTCTTCCAGGAATTTATTGTGCAAAACTTTTTTCTTTCATTTGATCCATGACCCTAAATGTCAGATACTTTGGCCTCATCTCCCTAGTCTATAAAGCTAAAGTTCCTCCAAAGATCAAGGTCGTTTCCCAAACTGCCATGTTATTGAGAGAACCAATATGAACAATCTGCTTCAAAAGCAAAGACCCAACAAGATCCTATCTATCAATATTTTTGTTCTCTGGGGAAAACTGCTCTTACTTGTTTCTACATTGCCCCTTCTCCTCGGGACTTCGAAAAAAATTATTCAGGATATTTGGAAAAAATCATTTTTGAATTACTATGCTTGGGGGCTTTGGTAAGAGAAAGAAGAGGAAAGTTCTATGGAGGTGAGTTGTTCTCGCTATTATTTGGTGCATTTAGATGGAAAGAAATGCCAGATCATTTAAAGGGGTTGCCACTTCCAGTAATTGTGTTCGCCTAATGGATTCTTCTAGCATGTTTCTCTTGAATACATGCAGCAGGATTGGTTGGCTCTACTTTCTTGAATTGCTTTGTTTCTACAGTCTGTATTTGCTTCCTGTTTAGTTGGTTCCTTAGGGTAACAGGTGGACATCTTGTCCCCCTGTTCTTTTCTTTTTTCCTTTGTTTCCTTTTCTGTCTCTTGATTGTAGTCTTTCTTCTTCCTTTAATATAATTCTTTGTTTATCAAAAAAATAAACACCGGGTCCAGACTGAAACAAGTGCTCTAACTTGCCAAAGCCTTGTCAAGTAGATTTTGACAGCCTTAGACTATTGCACAAGGTTGCTTCCATTCAACTTCTTGGTTGTAATCCATGGCAACAAAGAAGGAAACATATCCCAACACACACACACAACCAAGACCACCAACAAACAAGACAAACAACAGGAACAAATCACAAACAGCAACATAACACTGTTTCAGGCACCAATGAAGTTAGCTACCACTGACACCCAGCCTCCAACAGTACCATGCAATCACTATCAACATGTCAAGCATGAACAACAAAAAGTTTGGATCTTTGGACAAAATTTTCCATCACCAAAAACTTGGTAACATGGTTTATAGAGGGATTAACAATATAGTACCAGTTAAGACCAAAACATGGTTGTATGAAGCCTCGTAAACTGATGCATGGAGTCAATGCTGCCAACCTTGGACAGCTCCAACAACAGGATTTCAGGACTTGGCAGACTGGCAGTGTCTGTGGATGGCTATGGTGTTAGTTTTGCAAGACCTCAAGAGGGTTTCTTGGTCCCTGAACATGCAGCATCATCCAGGAAATTTCGGCAACTGCTGTATCTTCTGGCAGCTGCTGAGCTGGTTTTCAGGCCTGCAGTGGTGCTAGAAGCTTTGCTATGGAGGTAGACATGCAGAGGATTGTGGGTTTCAGGGATCTGATTGGCAGTGACCACGGTACTTGGGGTTAAGTCTCAGAAACTGGCCCCAATACCACCTTAACAATTTGTGTAAATTGGAATACCTAATCACAGGCTCAGCAATAGGTCTCCCTCTCTATTTTAAGTATTTATAGCATATGTCAAGTACACCACAATGACCATAACACCCTTACTAAAAGTGACTAACAAAGATAACAATACAAAATAAATAATAACCAATAACACCAACAATTGTAAAGGAAAACTGGAAATAATAACATGCAGCCTTAAATCCCACTAGGAGGGTTGGTTACATGAATCCTTTTCGCCAATTCACCTAATCAAGGTCATTTTCCTCCTCTAGCTTAAGAGCTATTAAGTCTTTCCTCACTACCTCATTCCAAGTTACTTTAGGTCTAACCCTACAACTTTTAATTCCAAAAAGAATAACAAACTCACTCCTCCTCACAGGTGCACTCTTGGCCTACATTTCAAATATGCCTAAACCATCTAAACTGCCCCTCCTTATCTTGTCTTCTACCAATCATTCCTTAATTTATCTTTTACATTGAAAGAAAGATGGACTTTTATTCCGAAATAAACTGGGAAACAAGTATTTTAAATATTGAAAACTAGGATGGCCTAACCTATAAAGCCATAACATGATATCATTATCTTTGAAAACAGAAACAGTATTTAAGCAAGTACTTTGACATTGGCTACTCGAGTTAGGTCCATCGTCAAAATAATAGAGTCCATATTTTTCCTTAGCACTACCAATCATCCTTCCCGTAGTCAATTCCTAAAACTCACAACAAGAAGAGTAGAAATTAGCTTGACAATGATGATCAGAGGTAATTTTACTGATGGACAACAAATTACAAGACAAATTTGGAACATGGAGCACATCATGGAGAGTTAACAACAATGTGAGTTTGATAGTTCCTATCCCGGCAATTACTGAGAGCGAACCATCTGCAATTTTTACCTTTTTATTGCCTGCACACGGACTATAGGATGAGAACAATTTAGAGCAACCAGTCATATGATCAGTTGCGCCAGAATCAATTATCCAAGAATGAACAGAATTATGAATAACACCTAAAAATGCAGTAGCAAGAGAGTTACCCTTCTATACCAAAGAACAAGACGGTGTTAAGGACAGTTTTGGATATTGAAACAATTTGTACAGGTGCTCTAATTGCTCCTTGGTAAAAGGGACTGCATCCGAGTTGGTAGAAGGCCCCTGAGTCTCTTCAGCAGTAGCTTGGTAGGCGTGACTGTCAGGTTTGGATTTTGGCTTCCAATTTGCTGGTTTACCATGAAGCTTCCAACACATCTCCTTCATATGCCACTGTTTTTTGCAAAGCTCGCACCATGGTTTCTTTCGCCCATTGAGTTTTGTAACCGTGAGATAAAGGGCTGAATTCTGGGAATAGTAATCGATAGATACAGACTTGGGAGAAATAGTGTGATTGGGTGGAATGGTTTTGGAAGTACCAAAAGAGCCAGTAGAATTTCTTTGGGCACCGGTCATTGCCGACTTATACAACATCATTAGAAGAAAAGAGCACGAGGCTCTGATACCATGAAGGATTTTTTAGAAGAAGAATAACCATTCTTATTTAATTTCAAGAGACATGATTACAAGATAAATAGTAGAGAAAAGCCACCAAATTAGGAAGGCCACAAAATCAGCAAATCAAATCACCACAAAATCAGCAAATCAAATCAGCAGATCTCTAGGCTAGAAAACAGGAAACTGAAACTTCTAGAAACTGAAATAGTATTTTCAAATTTAAAAAAATAGAATTTTCTAATTTATTCCCTAGAAATCCGACACAAATGTTGGAAACTAGAAAATTAAATTGGATTTTTTATTTTCTTTGGAAAACAAAAAAAAACTATTTTTTACAACTCAACATGCCCTAAAACAGATGATTGTGACTAATTTAGAAATAAAATGAAAAGGCCCCCAAATTTTCTATTTTTTTCAATTTTTCTTTTAAATACTCGAAGATGTGGCTGAAACATCACAGAATGAAAATTGAAATTCAATTTCCTTCCAAACCCTCTCAAAATATTCAAGCAAAATTTTTGAAGTTTAAGACTATGCTCAAGGTAGAGCCAGAGGCTTTTCATTTTATGACACAAAATCTTGCTCATGCACTGAGGCATTTTTTTTTTTTCCTTTTTTTGTATTGGGTAGAAGGCAAATGCATTTCTTTTTCTATTCATAAAATTACATTTCACAATAGAAAATATGTTTTCCCTATAAATCAGTTTATTCTCATCTAAATCTATGTTTCTATTGTTTCTTTTTTGCTATTCATCAATGGAGAGCCACCTTCAATGTAAAAGCTTTTGTGTGGGTCTCCATTCATAATAGGGTTAACACCAACAACATGTTGTAGCTTCAAAGACCCTACATGGCTCTCTCCCCTCATATGTGTCCCATGCATTATGGTAGCAGTGAGGATTATGCATACTTTCTTCTTCATTTTTTGAGGATTGGTGCAAGTAAGCTTTTTTGTTTGATGGGAGAGTTGGATTTGTCTGTCTTTGGAAAGGTTCTTGTTGATTTATTTTGTTGGCATTGGGAGGCAAAAAGAATGTTAAGGTTTGTGGCAATTTGCAATCTCCATATTTATTTAGGTAATTTGGTTAGAGGGGAATGCTCAGATTTTTTATGATATGATTCACCTATATATCTAATTTGGGACATGATAGTTTCTCTGGCCCCTCCGTGAGTGTTCACTTCTAGCTGTTTTGGTAGCATGGCATTCTCTAAGCATGATCGCTTGGCCCTTTTAGCTTAGCATCTGGTTGATATCATTTCTGATTTTTTTCCCATTCTTGTACAATGAAGAAACAGATTATGAAAATGCGTTCCTTTACATCACAAGTTTTTTGTTTCTGTTAGTTCGTTTTCTTGCAATAAAACTAAAAAATAGATTTTATGGTTTTCAGTGATTTTGGTTGCCAAAAACCCACATTTTTTATGGATTAAATCAGGCCCATTTCAAAAAAAAATTTTTTTTTTCTTTTAAAATAATTATAAACTTTGATTCCCTTTTGTTTTTAGTTTTCGTTTTTTGTTTTTTTAATTTTTTTATTAATTTTTTATACTGATACCAAAGGGCCCCTTAGTTTTTTTTTCCTTTTGCTAACTACCTTTTGCATTTTTTTTTTTTTTTCTAAGGATTCCTCTTCCTCTTGTAGTTCATACTTCCTCAA
This sequence comes from Malania oleifera, assembly GCF_029873635.1. NCBI lineage: Eukaryota > Viridiplantae > Streptophyta > Magnoliopsida > Santalales > Ximeniaceae > Malania > Malania oleifera. The sequence continues at coordinate 52,875,237 of NC_080427.1, read as the reverse complement.
GGAATTTCTTTTTTTGTATAAAAAAAATTTCAAAAAGCATTAATTGACTTACGAAAAACAAATGGAGCATTCTCTAATGTGCATAGGATATACTTTGGCTAAAATCATTTAATTTTATTCTATTTGTGCCCAAAAAAAATTGAATTTTTCCCATTTTTAACTTTATTTCTGTGTTATTTACTCCCAGCATTACTTTTCTCCATCTTCTTATCCTCTTTTCTTCCCAGCCCTAATTATTCTATGCAAAACAACAGATGGCTGGCTGCTGTCAGTCATCTGTGTATTTCCTTGTGTGTAGTTGCGTATGCATGTTTCTCTACACCTCAATAAAGATTAGCTTTATGTGTCTATCTTTCCCAAATTACTAATTTGAATTTGACACAATCAAAATTGCACACTGAACTTTTGATGGATGTGTCCCAGTACTAATTCAAGGAAAGAGGATATTACTAAAAAATAAAAAAATAAAACAAAATACCACCTTCTTAGTGGGGGAATTAATAATCTTTTTTTCCTATTTTAATTAAAGATTCTATTGAAGAAAGGAAAAATCCTAGAATAACGAATTTGATGGAATAATAGATCTTTTATTTATATTATTATACTTGGATTCGTCTTCATCACACTTCTTTGTCTTCCAAGACCATTTAACATTGGATGTAAACAGTTCTCCAAAAATATTTTTTCTGTTATATTTTTAAAATAAAATCCAGAACCTAACACACTTACCTACCAGTACCTTACCAAAGAGGGATAGAATGCAATGTGTTATGCTTTTGCCTTTAAAAACACCAACACTATATCCGAACAAAGAAAACTACCCTCGTCTATAGTAAACTCATATTTTTGGGACATTTATTTCTAAAAAAACAATGATAAATACACAAAAGCGAATACCCATATTCTCTGTAAACTCCACTAAGCCCGCAGAGAAGCAATAGGAACACGTTCAGTTAAAGGACATCTCAATGGTTTGACCATGGGGCAACCAGGTTGGAGGTCTCTAGCTTGAAACTTCAGATGAAGAAGGGATTGGCCAGTTGTGTTGGGGGTGATGGGCTATCTCTCATTTTATAAGTAAGGGTTAATGGGCCCAACAGACTGAAAAAAAATAGGAATACTTCAAAATAAAATAAGTGCTAATGCAAAACTATCCAGAAAATGATAATATGCACACTGCTCAGAAAGGGATACGATAGAGATAAACCATTAAACTAATGCTTGACACCCATACTGCTCCCCTACCGCAACACATGCATGTCCACACATAGAAATGAAGAATAGAAAAAAACATACGGTTTTGCATCCTTCTGAAGCATTGGCATGATAGTCTGAACTACAAGTGGAATCATCACAGAATGAGAAGCGAGTGATGGCAGCAATCCCAAAAGTTTTAGCTGCAAAAATTGATGCCATATACTTTACCATGATAACAATGCTAATGACAGAAACCCCAGAGAGAGAGAGAGAGAGAAAACTAACATGCCAGCAGTAACTACATGAGAAATGAGTTGAGAGAACAAAACAGAAAACTTACTGACATATCATGGTACATAATATTCTTATTGGAGAATATATTGTTATAGAACAGAATAGCTAACAACAATGAAACTCCCAGCTTAGGTTCCAGGACACCAATAGCAGCCAAAGAATCTACAACAATAGTCCCCAGTGTATGATGCATGACCAAAACACCAGCAATCGCACCTAGTAAGAATGGCATTTCTACAAGGACAAATGGTGGGGAAGGTGTTGATCATATGCATTTTAATTGAAATTTATTATTAAAACAATTATGCTCAACCATATCAATCATAACGCTAGCATACTACAAAACTCTATCAAATGAATAGCATATAGGCAATTACCAGCTAGAAAAACTTCTTGAGAGCAAGAGATAGGTAGAGAAGATTTTCGTCTTTCAGCAATCCATAGCGAGTATTCCCTCAATTTGTAAACCCATGATTTTGGCCCATTGTACATTTCATTGTTGTCAGTTCTACCCAAAGAAACAAAATTAACAAAGAAATACCTGCATGAGGGAAATTGATCCTGAAAAAAACACAAAAGGAAAAAAATATATTGCAAAATATTAGAGCTGCAAATAACATGATAAAGCAAGTGCAGCTGCACTGTGCAGCTATTCACCAAACAGCAGTTTTAATCATGGAAGATAACTAAGTTGAGTTAATCAGAACATGAATTCGTGTTCCAACTAGTTCTCATCCAGTACACATGCAATGACTAATTAATCACACTATAAACTTGAAGCCAACATCACACCAGTGAAGGTGCATATATTCAGCAGCCCAGAAGGTAGTTTCACACTGAGGCGCCAAATTACCAAGAACTCTAGTCCTTATTCATCCAAATGAAAACAGAGACAATAACCTAGGTAATAAATGAAGGCACAGCTATACCTGATAGCCCTACCTGGGGCTTCTCTCCCTTTTGAGTTTTGATAGACATTAAGTTTCCATATTCCTTAATCTACAGGCCAAACAAAGCAAAGGCACAATCACCAAAGTAACTCTATAAAGCCAGATGAAATCCTCAAATGTTTCGGATTACCAAAGGCATTATTAACTTTCACCCATAAATGGGATTGACAACTGCTAAATGATACAGTATTACGGTACTAACATGGAAATCTCCCAACTGAGTAAGTTTACACCAAAGGCCCTCTAACATCTACCAAAATTCATACAATCAGATTCCATTGATATCTGCAGCTGATAAAAACTGATAAGGTGATACCAAGTCTCCCAGTTCCACAAACTTTTCCTAAATTTTTTCATATTTATTTCATCCCAAATCATAAGGACTTCATCTCAGCAATCCCAAGATCAACAGCTCATGAAAGTCCAAACATTTGGGGAATCAAACCCAAATATCAAACAACAAAATAATGGGCCAATATCATAGTAAAAGATGTGTGCACACACATGTGTGTGCGTATGTGTGAGAGAGGGGGGGGGAGAGCAATCATCTTGTAAAGTCGCTCTAGATGCAACATAAGTTGAATAAAAATGAAACAAGCATGACAAAAATAAAACAGGAGGTAGAACGGACATTTTGGTGAAGACACTCAAGTCAGGCCATGCCCTGGTAAGGTCAAAAGCACACAAATTGGGGCCAATCAATCATAGTCAGGTTGGAAAAGTAAAAATTTTATCCAATATATTGCAGTTTGGGCCAACCAAACAACTTGAACTTCAAAATATTTAGAAGTAAACGATTGTCGAATATTATAAAAGCCAGAAAATAATATTAACGATGTTATTGCAAATATAAATAGAATAATTAAGTGTTAATCAGATATGGAGTAGGGAGCTAAGAAGCCCACACGAAAGTGAGCACATCAGAATTAGATAGACCTAATTATCCTTGTCTCCACAAAGACCAACCAAAAGCAGTTTATTTTGAGCAGGCTTGTGGGTCCCAGTCCTAATGGTGATCACAGCAATGCAGCCTTTCATCAGATTCTCCTCATTAAATGAAGCTCCATTTGTTAAAATTTACATGCACTATCAAGAAAAATAGTGTTGACATGATTATCCAGTTTCAAGATTAGGCCACACAATTTGAGCTTCTTTTTTATACATATTCGCAACAAAAAAAAAAAACTCAGATCAACTTTGTCCACCATTTTTCCACAGGCCCATTGTGTACTGCAGCATACTGTTTCCCGGAAGGTTTTCCCTATATACTATGGAATTGATTTCTATTTGACTAATAAGCCTGAAGTCTTTGGAGTTGATCACAACACCTCTGGCCAGATTTAACAAATGGATGTTGCAGACAATTTTATGGATTACTCCTATGCATCAATAGTCTTCAAGAACATGCAAGATATACATCTTAGCGGTTTCTTCTCTCCATGGAAACACATTGATGGCAGAGTACATTTTTCTAGCTGAGCAAATCAAATCAAAGTTCCTTTTTTATACCTTCCAAACCCTAACCCCTTCTCTACTTCTTGGCTTGCAACCCCATCACAATACAGTAGCAGCTGGTCTTTGCTTAAGATTCTAAACCATACTGCATCCCCTATGATAAATCATATCATTTATGAGTAATGTGTAATCAATGCCTTGGCACAAATCAAACAAAAATTTTAAAAATTAAAAATCCATCACTGTCATTGTTTTCTAGGGACTACATAAGAGCAAAAGTTATCTTTTTAGGAACTATGTTTTTCAGTTAATGCACTCGCCTTTTTTACGCCCTGGACTTTCTGAAAACAGAAGTATAAGCATGAGCTTTGCGACTAATTTTCAGTACAGGGCTACAACATTTATTTACTAAATTTTATCCTCCTTTATTTGGTAGATACTTGAACTCCTCCTGTGTAGCACTAAATGCCTACATGCCCTAAATATCCCTACACACAGCCAATCCCAAGCCCAAATAAAGGAAGAGGGCTGTGTTAGGAAGCTAACAACCAGCATAAAACTTGTCAGATCTTATGATATGAATCCTTGCCAAATGTTCACAAGGGCGTACCCTATGAGCGACAAGCTGCGCCTATACCACCCAACTTTCGAGAAAAATGGAAAGGGTGGGCTAGGTCGGGCCATTCTAGACAGGAGAGGGTCAAGAAGGTAGTATAGATAAATAGGATTAGATTAGCAACTTGGAACATAGGGGCACTTATAAGAAAAAGCATGGAGTCAGTTGATGCAATGAGTAGGAGAAAAATTAATGTAGTCTACCTCCAATGAGGGCAGGGAAGAAAGCTAGAGAAATTAGAAAAATAAGATTTAAACTCTGGTACACTGGAAAAGAAAAACATAAAAATGGGGTGAGAATTATTATAGACAATGACCTAAAAGATAATGTGGTAGACGTTAAAAGAATACGGGATAGGATCATAAAAATCAAGATAACTTAGGGCAAGAGATAATAAATGTCATTAGTGTGTGTGTGCTCCCCAACTAGACTTAACAAAAAACCTTAAAAGACAATTTTGAAAAGATATGGATAGTATTGTACAAGGGATACAAGGATTTGAGAAAACATTCATAGGAGCTAATTTGAATGAATACATTGGAAAGGATAATAAAGGTTATGAAAAGATACATGGAGACCATGGATATGGAGATAAAATGAGCCCAATGATATGAATTTAGATTTTACCATGTCATACGATCATGTTATGATGAATACCTACTTTAAGAAAAGAGAACGCTTAATAACCTTCAAGAGTGAATAAAAAAAAAAGTCAAATATATTTTTTCCTTAACTAGAAGGGGAGATGGCTTATCTTGTAAAGACTGGAAATTTATCTCAGGGGCAAGCTTGACTAGACAACGTAAAGTCATAGTATTAGATATTTGTACAAAGAACTAGAAGAGAAAACAACAAGAAGAAGCCTAAGTCCCACTAGTTGGGGTTGGCTACATGAATCCTTTTCCGCCAATTCACCTGATCGAGAGAATTTTTGTCTACTAGACTAAGAACTATTAAATTCTTACTCACTACCACCTTCCAAGTTATTTTGACTTACCTCTACTCCATTTCATGCCAGAACAATAACTTACTTATTCTCACAAGCGAGCTACTAGGTTTGCGTTCCAAATGCCCAAACCATCAAAGCAGCCCCTCCTCATCTTTCAGAAACTGTAACATTTTGTACCTATTGTTTCTTAGTCGCCCAACATTATGAACCTCCTTATAGACAATTTCTAGAACTTCCCTTCTAATTTTAAGGGTATTCTACGGTTGCAAAAAATGCCTAATGCACTCCATCATTGTATCCAACCCTCTTTATCTACACATTACATCCTCTTCAATTTCCCCTTCCACTTCCATAATTGATCTAAGATATCAAAATCTATAAGTTTTATTAATTTATTGACCATCAAGTTTAATCTTCTCTCCTATACTTGTTTACGTTACTAAAATTACATTTCGTATATTTAGAATTATTCCTACTTATCCTAAAATCTTTAGATTCTAAAGTTGTTCTCCAAAGTTTTAACTTAGATTCCGCTCCCCTCCTACTTTCATCAATCAAGACAATATCAACTACAAACAACATACACCAAAGATCTTGTTCCTGATATTCCTATTTAGTTCAACAATTACTAAAATAAAAGGATAAAGACTCAAAATAGAACCTTGATGTACACTTATTGTGATTGGAAAGTCTCTAGATTCCCCTCCTACAGCCGTAGCACTAGTCTTTACTCTATCATACATATACTTAATGATATCAGTATATCTATTGCATACCCCCTTCTTTTCTAAAACCCACCAAAGAACTTCCTTAGGTACTCTGTCATAGCCATATACAACTATGCAAGTCTGTTTTGTTTTCCCTAAACTTTTCCATTATTCTTCTTGAATATCACATTTGTTTTTGTATAAAGGTATTAGTGTGCTTTTCCTCCATTCCTCCATCATTTTCTTGGTTTTTAGGATAATGAATAGTACTTAACCATATACTTCCTTTATCCCTTAAACAGTTCCAAACTTCAATTGATGTGTTATCTAGTCCTATATATTTCCCACTTTTCATCCTTTTTAAAGCCATCTTAACTTCAATGACTCTAATTGTGAGAATAAATCTCCTATTTTTCGTCTTCTCCTCATTTGTCACTTCCAAGTTCAATCTATCATTTTGATTTTCATTAAACAGCTTATCAAAGTATCTCCGCCACCTCTCTATTATGTCTTGTTTTCTAGTCAAGGCATTAACATTCTCGTCCTTTATACATTTTACATTACTTAAATCAATGCAAGAGGTCTAGGTGGTAGAGTCACAAGGGCAAAAATATAGTAAAATTTGAAGATAAAATTATTAAAGAGGGTGAGTAGACAATAGGGGATAAAGTAGATGCAAAAACTTCGTGGAATAGAAAGGCTAGCTCTGTTAAAAGATTGAAAAATAGGTCTAACGTGAATCCAGGGGAAGATTTTTGGGCAACAAAAAAAATTGGTGGTGAGATTAAGATGTTCAAAAAGCTGTAAAGACAAAAATAATTTGGTATAAATCATGGCAAAATTGTAGAAATATAAAAAACTTTGAAAAGTATAAAGAGGCAAAAAAAAAGACATTACTAAAGCTAAACATAGAGAGTTAGATAACTTATATGGTAGACTAGATACAAAAGAAGGGGAAGGAGGCATATACAAACTAGCTAGAGTTAGAGAGAGTACAAAGATTTAAGTAATGTAAAAAAATACAAAGGATGTGCAAAATAATGTCTTGGCAAAAGAAGAAAACATAAAAAAAAAATTAATAAGTTGTTTAATGAAAACCAAATTGAAAGCTTAAACCTAGAAGTGACAAACGAGGAAAAGACTAAAAATATGAGATTTATTTGCAAAATTAAAGTCTCTAAAGTTAAAATGGCTTTAGAAAATATTAAAATTGAGAAACCTATAGGAACAAATAACATACCAGATGAAGCCCAAAAATGCCTAAGAGATAAAGGAAGTATATGGTTAACTAATCTATTCACAAAAACCAAGAAAATGACTAAGGAATGGAGGAGGAGCACGTTAATATCTACATAAAAAAAGAAAGGTGATATTCAAAATTGCAATATCTATCACGATATTAAATTTATGAGTCATACGAAGAAATTGTAGGAATGGGTAATTGAACAAAGAATAAGAACAGAAATGAGGATCTCAAAGAATCAATTTGGTTTCATGTATGGGAGAGGGTCAATAGAAGCTATGTATCTTACAAGAAGATTAATGGAAAAGTTCAGAGAAAAGAAGAGGGATTTGAATATAGTTTTTATTAACTTGGAGAAGCATATGATAAAGTACCTAGGGAAATTCTATAGTGGGTTTTAGAAAAGAAGGGACTATCTAGTGGATACTTATATCATTAAGGATATGTATGGGAGTAACCAGCATTAGGCCTACAGGAGGAGAGTCTATATAATTTCCACTCACAATAGGTGTTCATCAAGGTTCTACTTTGAGCCTCTATCTATTTACTTCGGTGATGGATGAACTTTCTAAGAACATACAAAACGAGATCCCATGGTGTACACTACTTGCAGATGATATTGTTTTAATTGATGAAAGTAGGAGCAGGATAGAACATAAGTTAGAATTATTGAGAGGTTTTAGGATAAGTATAAATAAGACATAATATAAGAAATGTAATTTCGGCCATGTAAGGAGGACTATTAAAGATAATATTAAGCTTGATAATCAAGAAATCAACAGCAGCAGTAGATTTTGATATCTTGGATCTATAATGCAGGTAGAAGGAGAAATTGAAGAGGATGTAACACAAAGAGTCAATGCAGGTTAGATAAAATGGAGTAATGCTTCCAATGTGTTGTGTGATAGTAGAATACCATTAAAATTAAAAGGAAAGTTCTTTAGGATGGCCATAAAACCAACCATGCTATATGGATTAGAATTCTAGGCAACTGAGAAATAACATATTCATAAAGTAAAAGTTGTAAAAATGGAAATGCTAAGGTGAATGAGTGATATAAAACATTAAAGGATATACTAAGGAATAAACATTTTTGTAATAGACTAGGCATAGCACTGATACAAGATAAGAAAAGGGAGAGGTGGCTTAGATGGTTTGAGCATTTGAAACGCAAGCCAAGTAGTGCACCAATGAGGAGGAGCAAGCTAATTAGTGTTAATGGTGCTAGAATAGGTAGGGGTAGACCTAAAATAACTTGAAATAAGGTAGTAAATAAGGATTTAACAGCTCTTAAAGTTAGTCAAGGGAAATGCCCTCAATTGTGTGAATTGGCAAAGGAATTCATAAAGTCAACCCCACATAGGGGGACTTAAAGCTTGCTGCTGCTGCTGCTATTTGTTGTTATGTGCCAAATGCTAATAATCTATTACAATTAAATGAAGCACTCCACAAGTTCAAAATGCCATTTTACACACTACATTCCTGTGCCAAAAAAGAAAAGGGATGGGGTTGGAGGTGGATAGGGTCAAAGTTGAGCATTACAAGAAAACAAGTTTCCATATTTCACATTTTATGCACTTCAAATCTCGTAAAGAACAACTTCAAGTTGTTCATGGACAACAATCAACATGAACCTTCTTGTTCAACACCATCACTAAAATAATGAGATTATCTATTAATCATGCCAGGAATACAAGATAGCCATGAAAATTTTGAAGGAAAACAATGTTCCTATGAGAGATTATAAAAAATGAACCTGAAACCACAGATGTTGCAAAAGACGAAACACAATTGACTCTGGTCTGCTGATAGCTGACAATCCCCCTTGCAGGGCCATCTCTTTTTTTGGTGTTATCAACAAATTTCTCAAGAGCTTTTCCAATATAAAAAGCAAATCAGTTGCTGCTCCTTTAACACATTTTGAAGGGGATGACATAAGGTTGATAACAGGAAAAATAAGTAAAAACTCTTCATTCAGTTCACATCCATCTCTAACAACATATTCTGCAAAAGGAAATACAAAACTATATATTCTAAGTAGGATAGCACTGAAAGGAAAGAAAATAATATCAAGTAAAAAATTAGTAATCATTCAGATAAGTATGGAAAACAAAGTCTCAATAAAAACAAGCAAGAGGACAAGTAAGATCATTGTCAGTGCACATTTCTATAGAAGCAAATCATTATTAACTTCATAAAAGCGGTTCTTCCATCTCTATCACCAACAACAGCAACAATCAATATTTTAAAAGGCTCAACCAAAACTCTTTGAGGCTCAATCTAAAACACCAAATCCAATAAGGCATATACATGACACAGTAAGACTTACACGGGTACAAAAAGCATGCCTTGTGTGCTTTTTTAGTTGAGGCATATGCATTTTGAGTGTCCAAATCTCAAGTTAGAATTGGCTAGAATATTTGAACCACGTGTTTATATCGAAGTTACCTGAACCTTCCAAAAATAATTAGGAGTTGCTTCTAGACATTGAAAATAATTTGAACTTTGTTATGTCATACCTATCTCTTGCCATAGTTTAATTAATGAATTCAAGTTTTCTTTTTATATATTTTTTGAATGGACAACAAGTAATTTACAAATTACATATATTTTTAACAATTTATTTTAATTTTCTTTATTTTTAAAATATATGTCATTCATTTACATACTTTTATCTACAATATAAAATTCTTAAAAGGCCTATGCCTCAACACCTTAAGGCTTATGGCCCACCTCTTAAGGGTGAAAACACCTTGTCTTACGCCAATGCCTTTCAAAACGTTCATCAGCACTACCGCCAACAACAATGGTGAGTTTAGTGATAATTTATAATTAAAAAAATACACGCATGAGCGCACACAGAACTCAAAATGCACATGTGTTGCATGATAAAACGTTATTGCAAAAGAAATCAACCATAAAAGGGCAATAGAATACAAAATGTTTTCCAAAACTTACAATTACACGTATAATATTCAATTTAGTGAAATCAATACTAATGACTTTCTTGAGAGGAGAAAATCAAATAAGGTACCATCACCGAATGTATATGCCTCCTGTTTTAGGGGAGAAAAGACTTGTTTACATCTGTTCCTGCATTGTCCTTTTTCAAAGAAACATGTGGAATAAATAGTTTGGAGTTTTTGGTGACAATTGGGTTTGCCTTCCTTCTTTGTATAAGCACTGTACAATTTATTTTAGAGGTTTTAGGAAGGTCAAGGATAAGCCACTTTAACACCTATATACAAAAAGGAGATATTCAATATTGTAACAACTATCACAAAATTAAACTTATAAGTCACACAATGAAACTTCGGAAAGTAATTGAACAAAAACTGAGATTAGAAATGAGGGTTTCACAAAATAGGTTTGGTTTTATGCCTACAAGATCGACTAGAGAACATAAATATCTTTTAAGAAGATTGTTAAAGCTTGATATACACTGTTGGCCCACAACCTACCAGCTTAAGCTTTTACATAAAGCGGTAATTTAACATGCTATTAAAGCTGGTTACCAAGGGGTTCTAGTCTTGTTGCCCGAGTTTATTGTGTGGAAATTTTAAAAAATGATTGCATTCCCTGTAATGGGTGTTATCTATCGTATGTTTATCTCTCCACATGTTGTTGGGCTACACGTGCAGAGGAGTGTTAAAGCTTAATATACATTGTTGGCCCACAACCTATCAGCTTAAGCTTTTAGCTAAAGTAGTAATATAACAAAGATTGATGGAAAAGTTTACAAAAAAGAAGATGAACTTGCACATGGTTTTTATCAATTTAGAGAAAGCCTAGGATATGGCATGTGGGGAAGTTCATTGGAGGGTTCTAGAAAAAAAACGAGTACACCTTAGGTATACAGATGTTAGTAAGGATATGTACGATAGAGTAATAACTAACATTCGTAGTAGGTGTACATCAAGGATCTACTTTAAGCCCTTATCTTTTGCATTAGTGATGGATAAATTTACTAGGAGTACCCAATTTGAGGTTTCATGTTGTATGTCATTTGCAGATGAAAAACCACAAAGGGCTCACAAGTCACAACATTGTTTAATCAAGACACCCCCCCCCCCTCTCCTAGCTGTCCAAATAAGTACATTTGCGTTAGGTAATTCTACTATGCCTCTCCCTTCCTCCACAGTTACTCAAAATCCCCCAAGAACCTTCCTACTACTCAATTTCCAGAACCAAGCAAACTTCTCTGAACTAGAAGACACCATTCAGGAATGAGTGCTAGAGGAGGCACAAAGTACATGAGAGTAAACATCAGCAAAAGAGGCAACTCTGCACTACCAAGAATCTTAGGTTGGACTGGTTCAAACTCAGGCTTCAAACCTACTAGGACCTAGAGAATTATCATTTGCTCCCTCTACTTTTGCATCTTGTTACTAGTTACTGTGGTTATTTAGTGCTACTGCTGTGTTACAGCTATGTTAGTAAAGGTGAGTTAGTAAATGTAATACAGTTATGTGCATGGCACATAATATAAAGAAGGGGACAGACACATCATTGTGATTAGGTCTTCCATTTTACCCAGTTCTTCAACATGGTATCAAAGCCAATTCTGACACCTAAACCCTAATTGCAGTCACTGTCAAACCAACCCCTAAAACTCTAAATCCACTACATGTTTACCATCCTAAGAGAATTGCCAGCATCACCATAGGCCTTAAAAACAGCCAGCAGCTTCTGAAAGCCACAGCAACAACAACAATAACAAGCCTTAAGTCCCACTAGGTGGGGTCGGCCACATGAATCCCTTTTTGCCAATTCCCCCGATCAAGAATGTTTTCTTCTATTAGATTAAGGGATATAAAATCCTTCCTCACTACCTTATTTCAAGTTATTTTAGGCCTACCCCTATCCTTTTTCATGCTAGAAACGATAACTAACTCACTCCTCCTCACAAGTGCTCTACTAGGCCTGCATTTCAAATGCCCAAACCATCTAAGCTGCCCCTCTCTTATCTTGTCTTCGGCCAGTGCTATGCCAAAATTATTACGTATATGCTCATTTCTTATTTTATCTTTTAATGTTACACCACTCATCCACCTTAACATTCACATTTCAACAACTTTTAATTTTTGTATATGTTTCTTAGTTGCCCAACATTCTGAACCATAAAGCTTAGCCAGCCTTATAGTCGTGATATAAAACTTTCCTTTTAATTTTAAGGGTATTCTACGATCACACAACACACTTGACGCACTCCTCCATTTTACCCAACTTGTTTTAATTCTATGTACTACATCTTCTTCAACTTCCCCTTTTGTTTGCATAATAGATCCAAGATATCTAAATCTATTAGTGCTATTAATTTCTTGATTATCAAGTATAATCTTTTCTTCATTACTGCTCCTTACATTACTGAAATTACATTTCACATATTATGTCTTTATTCATACTTATCATAAAACCTTTAGACTCTAATGCGCTTTTCCAAAGTTCTAGCTTTAGATTCCACCTCGCTCCTCTCCTACTATCATCAATCAATAAAACATCATTTGCAAACAACATACACCAAGGGATCTCATTTTGGATATTCCTAGTAAGTTCATCAATCACTAAAGTAAAATGATAAGGACCCAAAGTAGAACATTGACATACACCTATTGTGATTGGAGAATACCTAGATCCCCCCCCCCCCCCACAGTCCTAACACTAGTCACTACTTTATCATACATATCCTTAATGACGTCGGTATATCTATTGCATACCCCCTTGACGCAGGGGCAGCATCAAGGTTCTGCAGCCATGGAGAAATTAGAAGGGAGGAAGGAAGGGGAAGGGAGGATAGAGGAGATACCAGGGGGAAAATTCACGTTCAATTCAATTCAAATTCATCAACAACTACCTACATCATGGCTTTCAGACGCTATTTATAAGAAAGCCTCTAAACTCATGAAATTACACACATAACCCTAAAACTACATTGCATTACAATACAAAACAAGCCCCAAATACACATAATACTCTACTAATTAAACTAAACACATAATAAACTACTAACTTAACCCAACAATTCCTTAACCTACTCTTCTTAATTATTATCCAACAAGGATCTTCCCAAGGTCTTGCTTCTTGTCCTACATCAACTCTCCCCTAGAAGGAAAAATTTGGCTTCAAATTTTGAAATTTTGGAGGATCAAAAAGGAGAAGCAAACTTGGACTCTTCAAAAGCTAGTGCTTGAATGAGACAAGAAACCACGTTCCATTGACAGCATCATAGACTTGACTTGAGAATTAGCATCAATGAACTCATCAGGGATTATAAACTCTACAATAGGAATGTTTGAAGGACTTTGGATGTCTTCAAACACATTCATTGTCGTCCTTGTAGTGTCTTGAGTAAAATTGACATGATCAATAATCTCAAATTCTTTGTCCATGTTGGTTGGTAAAGCAGGCTTCAAAATGATTTTCTTTCAATTATAGTGGAAGACATATGTTCTCATGTCCTTAAGTCACATCCGAATCATCCACCAAGGAGAACCAAGGGGTACATGGCAAATCTTCATAAATATGATATCACACCAAACATTAGTCAAATATTCACCTATTTGGATAGGAACCAAACCTCTCTCGCAAATATGTAAAGTTATCAACCCAAGATACCACGTAAGGCTGTGGATAAGATTCCGAATGAAGCCGCATTCAAGTGAGCCCAAAGTCCATTTATGCAAACCGCATTCATTAGACATTTCCATCAATGATGATTTTGCAAACCTCTTCTCCACATTTGAGAAAGGTGTTGAAAATCTTGAAATTGAGCCCAAAGTATAATTTGTCACCATGATGCTGAATTTATACATATACATACTGCAGCTTAATATCACCAACAGCACTTTAACACAATGTGCCCTTAGTTCTCAATCTAATCATGCAAAACCACAAATTTATTGATCAAGAACCTTCTTCTATTCAGATGTAGTATTGATTCTAGTGCTGCATTGAAAAAAAATTCGCTTAAAATTCACAAAATGCAGCAATAAAACCTGAAAAAGCCTCTAAACACATAGAATTACACACATACCCCTAAAACTATATTGTATTACAACCATATCTCTAGAATACATAAATACTACACATAATATTATACTAATTAAACTAAACACATCATAAACTACTAACTTAATCCAACAATTCCTTAACCCTACTCTCTTCTTAATTATTCTCCAACAAAGATCTTTTGAAGGTCTTGCTTCTTGTCCTACATCACCCATTCTTTTCAAAGAACTACCTTAGGTACTCTATCATATGCTTTCTCTAAGTCAATAAAAACCATATGCAGGTCCCTTTTCTTTTCCCTAAAATTTTTCATTAAACTTCTTAAAAGATAAATAGCTTCTGTTGTTGATCCCAAAGGCATAAAACCAAATTAATTTTTTGAAATCCTTGTTTCTAGTCCTATTCTTTGTTCAATTACCCTTTCCCATAATTTTATCATGACTCATAATCTTAATTCCACAATAATTATTACAGTTTTGAATATTGCCTTTATTTTTTGTATAAAGGTATTAACATACTTTTCCTCCAATCTTGTGGCATTTTCTCGGTTTTTATAATAATGTTTAATAGATTAATTAAACAAATATTTCCTTTCTCTCCTAAACATTTCCAAACTTCAATTGGCATTTCATCTAGTCTTATAGATTTCCCACTTTTCATCTTTTTAATGTCATCTTAACTTTAAGGCCTCTAATTTTGCAAATAAATCTCCTATTTTTAGTCTTCTCCTCATTTGTCACTTCCAAGTTTAATTTTCATTTTGGTTTTCATTAAACAACTTATCAAAGTATCTTTGCAACATCTCTTTATGTCTTCTTCTAGTTAAGACATTATCATTCTCATCCTTTATACATTTTACATCACCTAAATCTTTACATTTTCTTTCTCTCAGTCTAGCAAGTTTATAAATGTCTTTTTTGCCTTCTTTTGTATCTAGTCTAGTATAGAAAGTATCATAAGCTCTATGTTCACCAATAGTCTTTTTTGTATTTATTCTAGCCTCTTTATATTTTTCAATATTTTTTATATTTCTACCATTTTTCCATATTTTATACCAATTTCTTTTTGTCTTAACGACTTTTTTGATTTCTTGATCCCATCACTAACTTTCTTTACTACATGAGTATCTATCTTTGGATTCACTTAAAATCTCTTTTGATATCCTTCCAACTGAGTTACCCATTTTATTCCAAACAATATTTGCATCAGCCTTACCCCCTACAGTCCAATCACTCATTGATTATTCTATCTTTGAATTTTACTATATCATCTCCCTTCAAGCTCCACCATCTAGTACTCTTGTGCTGCTTTATGTTACTTTTTCTCTTCTTATTTTTTAGTATGTATATATAAATGAGGACTCTATGTTGTATAGTCAAACTTTCACTTGGGATAACTTTACAATCCTTACAAGATAAATGATCCCCCTTCCTAGTTAAGAAGAAATCTATTTGGCTTTTATCAAACCCACTCTTGAAAATTATTAAGTGTTCTTCTCTTTTTATAAGCAAATATTCAAGATAACCAAATCATAAGACATGGCAAAATCTTAAGATTGTATCATCAGCCTCATTTTAATCTCCATATATTCCATGGCCTCCATGTATCCTCTCATAGCCTATATTATCCTTTCCAATATGTCCATTTAAATCAGCTCCTATGAATGTCTTTTCAGACATTGGTATCCCTTGTAAAATACTATCCATATTTTCCCAAATTTGTCTTTTAAGATTTTCTGCTAAGCTTATTTGGGGATCATATGCACTAATGACATTTACTATGTCCAGGCCTAGAGCTATCCTAATTTTAATGATCTTATCCACTATTATTTCAACATCTACTACATTATCTTTTAGTTCTTTTTCTACAATAAGTCCCACCCTACTTTTATGTTTCTCTTTTCCAGTGTAAGCAGCTACCGAAAATTTCCTGGACAACACTGCCAAGTCAAGGAGATAAACCCCTTTAGGTTTGGCAAAACAACACCATAGCCACCCACAGACATTGCTGATCTTCCCACAACTGAAATCTCATCGCCAGAGCTGCTCTGACATGCAGGTTAAAGGCAAAAGCCAAACCCATGCATCGACACATGAAGCTTCTTACAGGCTTGCTTCTGGCCTGAGTTGCTCCTGCACTGTCTGAACCCTCTATAAGCATGTTATTGAGTTTTTGGTGATAGTTTTTTGTCCAAAAATCTCACCTTTTAATTTGTTGATGTGCAGCACTCGAGGAATTTTTTTTTTATAACAAAAAAATATTCTTCTTTTTTTTTAGATAATAAAAGAAGGTATATTTGATTGAGAAAGAGAAGTTACAACCTAATGGAACAACTGGTCCACCTGAAAAAATAAAAAACAGAAACAAACAAATAATAATAATAATAATAATAATAAAGATGAAAATTAAAAATAAAAAATAAAAATAAAAACCAAAAAAGTACTCTTAAACAAGAAAACACCTTTTCAATTCCTTCCCATCATAACTCACCGAGAACTTCAAATTCACAAGCCCCCTCTAGCCCTTCTTTGCTTTGTACTTACCCCACATCAAAGTTCACTTCAAATCCACCAGCATCGCACTTTTTTAAATACAATTTATCCATTATATATTGGGTTTCTAAGTCCTTCCTAGAAATCACCTCCACTAGCTTAGGCAAAATTCCATCTTTGCACTGCAGCTTATTATCCAACCCATCATTCTCAAAAATAGGAACCACCTCCAATCCTTCCAACGAGACAACATGTACATATTATAGGTCTCCAAGAACATCACAGGAATCAAAAAGAGATCCATATTGTTCCCGAATCTCAACGATCTCATCCAACAGCAAACCACCATCACAGTCAAACTCGTTGATTTCATCACTATCGTTATTTAAAAAATCTCCCCATTTATTAGCCTCCTTTCCTTTGCTAACTCATCACTTACTATATTCTTGATCTTAGCAAGTGTATCTTCCACAATGTTCAACTATCCTTCAGAATCTCTCCTTAAGATCTTTGGCCTTATCTCACCAAACCAGAATGCTCTTTTTTTGCTTCATTTAGTTTCTTCACTTCTGCACCCATCTTTGCAGACTTCCTATGAGCATACACCTTAGGACCCTTAGATGTTTCAGAATTAAATCCTGAAACTTCATTTCTGCACCCATCATTGCAGCCTTCCTGTGAGCATACACCTTGGGACCCTTAGATTTGTCAGAATTAAATCCTGAAACGCCAGCTTTCCCATCCAATCAAGCTTCTTTTTTATTAATCCTGCCAACACCAGCCACTACTCCCCCGGTAAAACCAGAATCAACTGCCAATCTGACACTTCAATTATTATCATCATTTCCCTCACAGACTGATTTCAGAACCAAATTAAAATGATCCAGATTACACTCTGAATGTTGATCCATTCTATGCTTAGTTTGGAGAGCTGGAGAAATATCTTGTGTTTTGTTAACATCTTGCTGAATGCACACATCTCCTGTATGTAAATTTTGGCTAGGAAAATGTGCTTGTTCAGAAAAGGGTAGTGCAAGGGGGACCTGAACATCGGTATCCTTGCCCTGGGCCTTTTTAGATACGAGGCCAATCTATGAAAGCCCCCGTTTATAAGTGACTTCTTTTGAATCCAGAGAAAGGCCCACAGCATTCTTGTCAAAACACTGGGCCTGTTCTATTAAATGGCCCAACTTTGATAAAAAAGAAGCACAACCTTTCTCACAAACCTGGCCCAAATCAAGGATGAGTACCAGGCGAACAGGCTTAGACTTCATAGCCTTATCGGCCCCTTTTGCAGCCCTAGCCATTAAGAGGAGAATTTACAAAAAGAAGTAAAAGACTTCTCCCAGCAAAATTCTGGATTAATCCCAAAAAATAAACTAATAAAACAAAAAACTAGAAAAATAAAAATAATATGCAGAGAAGAAGATTCCTCCATTCTCGCTGAACCTTTGAAAACTAACTCCCTTAATGCAACCAAAACCAACACACCATAAAGATGTTAGGTGAGCGATGTGTAAGCTGGATATGGAGAAGGCTTCTGACCACGTCAACTGGAGTTTTCCGCTGTACATTCTTAGAAGAATGGGTTTTGGGGAATATTGATGCAGATGGATCCAGCAGTGTATCTCAACATCATTTTTTTGGTTCTGTTTAATGGCTGCCCTACTGATTTCTTCAGACCGTCTCTTGGTCCAAGGCAAGGGTGACCCCCTTTCCCCTTCTGTTTACCATGGCCATGGAAGTCTGAGTCTTATGATAACAAATGCAAATGAAGGCGGCCTTCTAAAGGGTCTTAACATTGGAAGGAACAATTTCTGCAGATAACGCTATCATCTTTAGTGAGGATGAACCAGAGCAAATTCTTAATCTTAGATGCATCCTACTTGGTTTCGAAGCAGTTCCAAGCTTAAAAGTGAATGCAAAAATGAAGTCATTCCATTGGGGCCTGGCAATCATGGTCTTTTACTTGCAGGTATTCTTCGTTATAAAGTCGGTGCCTTTCCTATCACCTATCTTGGCCTGCCTTTGGGAGCAAAGTTTAAGGACAAGGGTATTTGGGATCTCATTGTTGACATGTTCGAAAAGAAACTCGTTAGTTGGAAAGGGATTTTTTTGTCAAAAGGTGGCAGACTTGCTGTCATTAAAGGTACTCTGTCCAATCTGCCGGTTTACTTCATGCCTTTTTTCCTTATCCCTAGGTGCAGTGTCCAAGAGATTAGAGGGTCTCCAAAGAAGATTTTTTCTTTGGGGGTACACAGGTGAGGTTTTCAAATATCATCTTGTTAAATGAAGTTTTCAAATATCATCATGTCCCATGGACATACCTCAATATCAAAGGGAACCGCGTTAAATTTCTTGTGTCTCATTTAATTTATTATTTGCATTACACCATTGATATATTTGTGGGAATCATTCATATTTTTTCCCAACAAGTGGTTTCAGAGTCGTGTTCTTTGGACTCATTAGGTTTGTGTAAATCATGGATGGTAATGTTGATCGTATGATTAGCTTCAATGGAAGCAATTGGGTAACTTGGAAAACAAAAATGCAAGATCTTTTATTTTTGCAAAGATTTGGATGGACCTATTGAGGGTGATAGCCGAAAGCCTAAAAACACGAGTGATGATGAGTGGAATAGGCTTAATAGAAAAATCGTTGGTGTCATCCGTCAATGGATTGATGATAGTGTTTTTCATCATGTTTCTACCGAAACTTCGGCACATGAATTGTGAAAAAAATTGGAGGGTCTTTATGATAGAAAATCGGCTACAAATAAAGTTTTTCTTTTTTGAAAATTGGTGAACTTGAAATATAAAGATGGTAGTCTCATTACTGAGCATTTGAATGAGATGAAAAATATTATCAATCAACTTGCTACTATGAAAATAGTTTTTGATGATGAGTTGCGGGCCCTAATGCTTCTTAGCTCTTTGCCGGAAAGTTGAGAGACTTTGGTTGTGACAGTAATTCGGCTCAAATGGAATTGTTACTATCAAAATAATGTTTGTTAAAGTTTGATATACATTGTTGACCCACAACCTAACATAAGCTTTTAGGTAAAGTGGTTGTCTAATATGGTATCAAAACTAATTACCAGGTGATCCTGGGTTCTAGTCCTATTTCCCACATTTATTATGTGGCGTTTAAAAAATTGTTGCACTCCCTATAATGGATATTATTTATCATGTGTCTATCTTCAACGAACTATCAAGTTGTACGTGTGGGGGGTTGTTAAAGCTTGATATACATTGTTGGCCCACAACCTAACAGTTTATGCTTTTGGGTAAAGTGGTTGTCAAACAATGTTCATGTTAACCTGAAAAATCACACAAACGCAGCCACGCTCAACTTAACAAAAGAGAACTAAGACATACAATGTCCATGGTGTCTCCATCCATATGTATGGACTAGAAAAGGATAAATCCACAATATATTTCACATACCCCGCTCTACCTTGTGCAAAAAGGAATAAAAATCAATATTGAATAGTTACTCCTTGATTGACGGTACATAGCAGTCAAAAAAATGGTCATCAATAAAGAAAAAGTTATTGCCCACAAAATAAAAAGGAACAACACCAATACAATTAGATTGGCATTGGTCATTAGAGAAAAGAAGGTCAAACCTAAAAAGAAAGATTGTTGCTTCTAGCAGTCCCGCACATTTCGATGAGCCCTCTGCTTACTTTTGATCACTTTATGGCATAAAGAGTTAACCTCTAATGGAACCTCCACAACCATTTTCCTCTCAAGGTGATGTTCTTGGAAGCCACATTACCTAGCCCCAGCCTCCTTCTCTCTTTGTCCTACTCACTACCTCCCAACTTATTCTCCCTAGAGCCAAACCCAAAGAAAGTCACGCACATTCTCTTAACTCACAAGGGTCCTAGCAACACACATAGGCACTTTTAGAAAGCATAGAAAGTAAATAAAAGCATTGAAAAAGGCTACACTAATGAGCGTTGTATGCCCTCAAAAGGATAAATACATCTCCCCCCCCCCCCCCCCGGCCGCCCCTTCAACTTCCTACCGACCATCTCAATCACAGGATCCCATAATGCTACTAAATTGGGGTTGCAACCCAGTAGGAGACCTTGGTAGGAGATTCTCTCACTCCTAGAAGTTTGTGTCCAAAGTTTCTTATCTTTTCTTCTCCCTTACCTATTTCAAAGTGGGGAATGACAGCAAGATTCGATTCCAGAAGGATGTGTGGGTGAGTAAGCAATCTTTGAAGCTAAACAGGCCACTCTTCAGAATGCATCCATCGATGCTTTTCTCTTTCGAGGAGGGCTTTCTTTCTTGATTCCATTTTCTCAAGAGCCTCAATGAAATAAAGGTTAATGAGCTTTCCAACTTACTTACCTCTTTAGACCACTTTTGTTCCAAATTCTCCGATCAACAAGGGAGATAAAAGGGTTTGGGAGGGTGATTCTTCAAGACTGTTTTCCATTAAACCTTTCTTCCTTCATCTCTTGAAATCTCCTTCACCAAGCCTTTCCCCTTGGAGCCACATCATTTGGCAAGCTAAGTTCCTTTCAAGGTTCAGACTTGCACCTAGCCAATGAGGCTGAATAGGATTAGTTCAGATTTTCACCTAGCCAATGACGTTGAATAGGATTAGCACACACGATTTGTTACAGACAGAAGGACCCTTCACGATCCTCAATCTTGACATATACGCAATGTTTCGTGAATCCAATGAAACAAATGCTCACCCCTCCCTTTGTTGCATGATGGCTTCTCATCTCTAGAACGCTTTGTTTTCTGGGTTTGTTGAAACTTGGGTGTCTTTGCGAGGCGAATGATTTCCTTTTGGAGAGATATTCGGTTCAAGCAAGAGTAGGATGGGATGAGTTCTTTGGCATAACGTGATTTTTGCTATTACGTGGACTATATGACTAGAAAGAAATGCAAGAATCTTCCTCCTGTCAAACTCCTTCTCTTTATTTGTTGTGGGATAGGACGGTGTGCTTTGACTCTTGTTGGGCCCATTCCTTTGTATTTTTTCAAGGATGTCGTTGCCCAACTTGATTAGCAATTGGAAGACAGCATTAACGTAATCTTTCATTTTTGCTTTGTTCTCCTTTCTTTTCTTTTCTCTTTTTTATCATTTTGGGGGACTTCTTTCCCTCCCCTTATTATACCCATTTGGACAGCTGTTAATACATTTTTCTTATCTAAAAAAACTAACAAGAAAGAAACGGGGCTAAATTAAGGGCTTCTTTATGGTAGAAGCACCTTTATCAGCTTAGAACATCTCCCAACCAACAACAGTCACAAGAAAATCTAGATTCTTCACATTGACATATAAAGCAAAACACATAATAGCTCAACTGTTTGCACATTGGGACTGTAGGGATTTAAACTTCAAAATGATGAATTCTACTATACTAAAAAGTATTATTCCAACATAAGCAAGTCAGGAATAGAACCATCAAGAAACATACCAGTTTCGGTTTTCCACTTCAAAAGAAAGATAAGAAGTTTTATGATAGAAAGTTGTTCATGTTCTAACTCAGATTGAATGACAGTAACAAACAAGGACTGTACAGCTGATAACATTTTGGGCAAATATGGCAAGCCAAGATCTTTCTGAGCAACCAATAAGCGTTTTGATAGTTCAACAGCAGCCTCCCTCCCATCAGTCTGCCTGCAAAGATCTGTATATGGCGATAGAATAATCTCCAGCAGTTCCATGCCACATCTTTGAGCCTCCTTAATCAGTTCCTAACACAGATGAAATATTAAATGCAATAAACAACTCCTGGCAACAAAAATCAAACTAATAAAGGGTGTGCATATTTGAAGTATTAATTCCAATAACAGCACTTATGAGATGGCACCAATCAAGCAAAAAGTACTCCTATGGCAAAGGTCAAGGCCCACAGAAGTTTCAAATACTTACCGAAGGTTCATTTACTACCACTTGCCTCAAAACTACAATATATGAGTCCACCATATTTTCCTCCAGATAGATAAAATTCCTAAAAACCTGAAATTTTTTTAAAAGTGAAATAATTAGTTCTGAAGTTGCCCACCCTGAAATGGGTTTTATTTCAGCAACAACAACAATAGTCATGACCATCACATTGCAAAAGCAAAACGAAGTTGATACTCACCTCAGCACTCCTGCATGGATAATATCTTGAGCATCCGATTAATAGCTTGAAGATGGGCATTGCGTCCGAAGTAAGAGAACAGCAAAGCGACGCCATTGACGCTATTAAAGTCCTCACAAAAAAAGAAGATGACGACTCTGAAGAAAATGGTATCCTTAAAATCGAAAAATTCAAAAAAGGCCTCAAATATTCACAAACTTCCGTCATTCCGAACCGCTTATTCTCCGTAATAAACAGCAAAACTTGGTGTACTAGCTCGGACTGAACCTCCGGCCGACACGCAAGAACCTGGCCACTCAAGATTCCACATTGCATGAAAATTTCGAATTCCTCAGTAGAAGAATGAGAATTGCGGAATTGAATTTGAACCCACTCAGAACTGTTACCTTAACGAAAGGATGAGTTTCTGTGGAATTGAACCGAAATGCAGAATTGTTGTTTTGAAAGCCAAAGCGAACGAGAAATCCAAGCGCTTTAACGAAGAGCTGGACAAAGCGCGAGTCGGAGCCTTCGAGAGCAGATTGAAGCTCCAATAACCCGCGGGAGATGTCCATTTTAGAATCCGTCACGAGGCGACAGAGCTCGCGAACTGATTGGTCGACGACGGAAGGAGAGGAGGAGAGAAGGCACTGGGAGATGGCTTCTCCTCCGGGATTAGAGTCGGCGTTGAGGTGGGAAGGAGACGACCTGAGCTTCTCGAAAACTGAAATTACTGCCAGCCTCTGAAGTGACGGTTGAGGAACTCGAAGTCTGTCGAGAAGGGAACTGTAGGAGTCCATTGAAGAGAGAGAGAGAGAGAGAGAGAGAGAACTGACAAAGCTGTGAGGAGGGAAAACTCGCAGGCGAAAGCTAGGAGAAGAAATGGCCTTCGGCGATCACAATTTTGCGTTGCAACATTTTATTTTTTATTACGTTACTTTTTTAGGTTTCATTTTTTTGGCATTTGAGAAAAAATTTTATCGATTATTATGTCATATTTATGCGGGTAAAAGACGAAATAGGTCTGTTTTTTTTTAAATAAAAAAAAATTAGAAAATGAAAGCTCAAAAAATTTGTGAAAATTTAAAATTTTGAAAAATATTTATATATTTTGCTTTTTTAATATTATTTTATTTTTAAAATGTCTTAAAATATAATTATAGGCAAAATTATGTAATTATGCATGACTGTAAATTTATAATTTTAAGTAATATACGTATGGATATATTGTGCTATAAGTTTCCAATGTTTTACAAATTTCCATTTTATTTTTAAAAAATTTTAATTATTAAGTTTTGTGTTTGTGTTGATTCAAGTAGGACATTCAAAATTTCATTGAAATTGAAATCAATATTTTAAAAAAATATAAATAAAGTTTTACAGTTAAAATTTTTTGAGGAAAATGCAATTGAGTAAAGCTCTAGCAACTTGAAATGTAATTTATTATATTTCAATATCTTTTAGATAATTTTAAATAAATTAATAAAATATTCTCATAATTAAATTTTGTGATTTTTTTGTAGTAATGAACTTCATTTAAATTCGAGTAAAACCAACATAAATTTATTCAAATCTTCTCTGATGAAAAAAGAGATCTTCTTTTCTCACGTAAATTTCTTTTTCAAATTATTTTTTCAAAATTTTATTCAATGTAAGATTTAATTTTGTTCAAGATGTTCCGAGAATCATCCTCTCACAAGACTTTTGTTAGATCTTCATGAGTTTATTCAAAAACAATTAAAGGTAATATTTCAACCTACATTTAGTGAAGGTTGTTACACTATACTTTGACTCGAGGTGTAAGCGAGCCAAACTTACTCGCAAACCACTTGATCTCAGCTCGATCCATATAACTTGTCTTGACTCATCTAGGGATTCGAGTTCGAACGAACTTGAATGTTGAGTCCAATTCAAGTCTTTATATGCTCAACTCGTGAGTTCACGAGCTTGATTGAGCCTTTAAATAGATAAAATAATAATATTATATTAATATATTATACATTATATTTTTAACTTAAAGGAAAAAAAAAGGAAATAAAGGTAAAGGAAGGGGTATGGTCGTAACTAAGCTGCTATGCTAGATTGCTAGGGATTTACATTTTTAGAGTTCCAAACTTCCAACTCACAAGTCATGAGCTTTGTTCGCCTTTGCTAAGCCGCCCACCACCCACACCCAGCACCATCAGCCACTCACAACGCTCTGAAACCAATGGCCTCCACTCTCTAGTGACAAAGCTGCCTCCACCGACAACGACTCAAGCAACCTTTCATGATTTGTATTTTTTGAAGTGCAATGGTTCATTGTTCAAGTAATAAACAACTTCTTCATTTTCTTCTTCTTCATAATTTCCATTAATTAAAGCGATGGTACATAACAACATTGGAAATTTTTTTCTTAGGAATAAATCCCAAAATCTCTTACCCTTACAATACCTTGAGATCGCAATGAACAAAATTAGACTTAATTAGTGATGCATCTGTGACCTTGATGCATGGATCCATCCACATTGTCAACACATTACAAGATGCAGAGAATTTTTGTGCAAACTTTGTATTTTGTTGTTTTGTTCAATTGGGGTTTAGGCTTTTTATTCTTTATTTCCAATTTAACTTGCTAGATAGCTTCACTTAGTTTGTAAGTTTGTGCATCCTCTATCGTATCCACCAGATTTCTAGTTCTCTCATGCAAATTCAAATTGGCAGCTTGTCTTCTCCACATGCAGTGAGCAATGTAAGTGTTGTAATTGATTTCTTATAGATAAGTAATACTGCCCAATCATTAAGGTCCCTTAAGTCCCCCTATAACAAAATTTCTTTTTGTTCCAATTTGGTTTTGGAATATAAATGTTTTATTGTTTATTCTCTCAAAGCTCTAGACTCACGACCTATATGAAAGTGACAAGGCTAAGTTGGATGCAATCTTCAATAACTTTGCTACATGTATTTGTAGTAATTCAAGAATCCAAATAAAAGTGAGGGAGGTGAATGTTGTTTCTGTTGTGTTTTTGTGGTTCTTATACTTGGTGGAGTGTATAAACAAAGGAAGAAAAATATACGTGAAGTCATTGGTACAATGCAATAGGTATTTGTCAACGAGTAGACCTCATTCATCAACGAATAGAGATACCGAAAGCAGATAAGATTCAGGCATTTAGAAGTTGTCGATGAATAGGCCTAATTCGCCGACGAATGGACTCTAATTGTCGACGAATTGACCTTATTCGTCGACAAATGGGCTCGAGGCTACGAGATAAGGAAATTGACTCTGCACATGGCACAATATGTCTAACCTTCATGTTATGCACTATTTCCTCTCAACAATGACAACTTCTCACATAAGAGTGTATCTCACATGCATTGGAGCATTTGACATACAATGGAGCTAACCATCCCCTATGCTAGCCTAAACCAATGATAGTTAAATATTGTCAATATTTAAATATTATCAAAGACCAAAACTTCAATTATGTCGACATTTGACTACATCAAACATGTATTCAAGCATCTCAGCTACTATGTGCTTCTTTCTTGGCAACATAATAGGTAGATTATCTAAATATGATAAGACAATCGATAACATGTCATCCCTTACTGCTGCCTTGGCATATGATTTAACGGTGCTTTTGAGCATATCAAATAATCAAGGAGATAATATTAACCTTTTACATTTAATAGACTTATATTAATAAAAGGAGTTCTTTTACCCGACTGAGA
Organism: Malania oleifera; assembly: GCF_029873635.1. Taxonomy (NCBI): domain Eukaryota; kingdom Viridiplantae; phylum Streptophyta; class Magnoliopsida; order Santalales; family Ximeniaceae; genus Malania; species Malania oleifera. The sequence continues at coordinate 52,848,512 of NC_080427.1, read as the reverse complement.
TAAAACTATATAAATGTTGACGATTTTCTTAACACTTCAAAAAATTGTCACAAATTTTCTCCTCACCAAGTCATTTTCCTATTTTCTTTTATTTTTCTTATCATTTCTATTTTCCAGGTCTCTACACTTGAAGAGCTCACTAAAGCTACTAATTATTTAATCATGGAATTTTATATGAAAGATTTAGGAAAGATAAAATATTGTCTTTGCCTACATATTAAACATGTAAATGGCGGTATTAAGGCAATTCTATATGGACAAAGTTCATCATTTGGGATCTCCAATAATGGTGTGATTACTTGATGTTAAAAAGGATCCATTTTAACCTCATAATGAGGGGGAGGAATTACTTGGTCCTGAAGTACCATATTTAAGTGCTATCGACTTTCTAATGTATCTGGCCAATTGTACAAGACCCGACATAAGAAAAGCAAATGATTACAACAACATCATCTAATCATTATGAAATACTAACTATTCATGAAGCTAGTAGAGAATGCGTGTGACTCAGATAATTGATTTCTCATATTCAAGTAAATTGTGATATTCAATCAATCAAGAATATTCTAACAATTTTATATGAAGACAATGTTACATGTATAGCTCAACTGAGAGGAGGATACATAAAGGGTGATAAACAAAAAAATTATTCTATACACATGAACTCCAGAAGAATGGTGATATAGATGTTCAGCAAATCCGATCAAGTGATAATCTAGCAGATTTGTTCGCCAAAGCTTTGCCTACTACAATATTCAAGAAATTAATTTATCTCATCGAAATGATACATCTTAAATATCTTAACAGAAAAAGTTAATATATTGGTGACATCCACAGGGGAGTGTTATGAAAAATGTATATGTCACCCCATCTTTCACCACCTCATCTTCCCCCACTTCGATTTTTCCACCCCAATAAATGTCTTGTTATCCATATTACCCTGTAAAAGGACACCCTACCCCTCACATTTAGAACACACATCTTTGCTTGCTTGTATACACATTGCATGCTTATATACTCTTTTGCATGTTTGAAGTAAGTAGGGTATATAGAAAGAAGATAAGAGATAAAGAGAAGAGAGATATCTTGTACAAGGCCGATTTTGATATTTTGTACAAAGTCGATTCCAAATCACCTTGTAATTTTGCCTATGATAGTGAATTTTTATCCCATCCGCCTATGGAGCAGGCATAGCCAAACCACGTAAACTTTTATCTCATCTCTAGTTAAAACTTGAACTCAGAAAATAAAATAAATAAATAAGAAACGAAGAAAGGAAATTTAAAAAGGGCAAAGCAATAGGGTTTGTCGATGAATCCTTGCTTTCATCGACGAATGTCCTTTTGTGGTTCATTGACGAAGTTCGGGCGTCGTTGACGAAGAGATCCCGAATGACAGGAATTTCAGACTTAAGGTTCGTCGACGAACCTTTCCTTTCGTCGACGAACGTCCTTGTGCAATTCGTCGATGAAGTCACCGTTTCGTCGACAAAGATGACCGGGTCAATGGTCTATAAATAGGTTTGAACTTTACTTTTTTAGTAAGAAACTAAAATTTCTCTCTCTCTCTCTCTACGATATCTCGTCGTTCGTTGCCTGTATCAACGATCGAAAGTTACCACAAGGATCTAGGGGAGTTTCTCTACAAGTCTAGCGGAGTGAATTTTTGAATGGGGTCTTCCAAGCATCACCCCAAAATTGAAGTAATGGTAGAAATGAACTATTTGTCTAGCATTTAATTGATTAAATGGGGTGTATGGGTCTAGGGATGCTTAATAGTTATTATTTTGGAGAAATGTGTTTTTAGGGTTTTGGACTCCATATCGCCATAGGGTGGGCCTTAGGAGCGTTGTAGGAAGTCTCTCAGTAAACAGGTAAGAGGATTAAGTTAAGTCAAGATTTTTATCAAATATGAACTGATTAAACTGTTATATTTATTTATTATGAGTTCAAAGATTATTTTGAAAACCAACCGTCCAACTGGGACTTTACAAATCTAAGATATATGATACAGTATTTTGAATAACATGAACAATGGAAAATCTGATTTATTTTATGTGATTACACGTCAAAGTTGCGTAATTAGGCGTTTAAATTCATGCATTAAATATTATAATTTTAATTAAATGCCTAATTATCTTCAGTATTTTAACATTACGCTCAATTTATAATATTTGGATTTTTATTCAATAATTTATGAATTTTTTGTATTTTATTATTGAAGGGTAATTTATGGACATTAAAGCTGACATTATTTTGTAATCTGGGCATAACTCTCTCATACGAGTTTCGATCGAGATGATTCAAAATGCTGTGGAAAGTCAAGAAATACTCTACAACTTCTGTGTTTTGAGTTTTGAGAGTTACAGGCTGTAGGAAGGTCAAAATCGGACTTGAAAGTGAAGAACTGGTCATGTGTTAGCAAAAGAAAAAAAAACTTAGAGGCCCATGGCTGATGTGACCCGGCCATGTAAGGTGTGTGTGCGGGCAGCCGAAATTTCAAGAAAAAAAAAAAAGGCTTTTGATGGCTTTTGAAAAGTCAACAAAGGGGGCTCTTTAATTTATTATTTCTTTAGGAGAGTAGGCTAGGACTTGCTGGATCTATTTTTATTATTAAAAAGTTAGTTTGATTTTCTTGTTATTTAAATAATGTTAATTAGTTTTAGATTGAATCTTTCTCTCTCTTCTACTCCCTTTCTTTAGTTTATTTGTTGAATAAAAAGTTGTGGTGGAAATTTTATTTTAATTTGAATTATTTAGTTTATATATATATTTTTTTTAAAGTCTCTTGTTGAATCTTTAATATTTGTTTAGGTCATTATTTTGTTTGTTTCTCTTATTTGGAGTCTTTGTTAGCATTTAAATATTTTTTTTGGTATTTTTACATTAAAGTTAGTGTTTTTATTTAGTTAAAGATTTTTTTTATTTGGGTTTATGTTTAAAGTTAGTATTTTTATTTAATAGAATGATTGTAGGGTTTGTTTCTTTCATTATTCTGGTATTGAATCTTCCATTTATTTACTTATTTTTATGCATGATAAATTTTTAGTTAGGATTTACGTTGTTTTAAGTTTCATTGCAAAAATCTCAAAAATTTTAGGAACTGAATTTGAACCGTATTCAGTAATTTGTTTTTTCTTAATTTCTTTTGAAATTACACAAATTTTGGAACTAAACTACATTACTTGAGGAGATGATCTGACCCTTGAACTAATTATTACACGACTGAACTCCTATACTTGGGATAGCAGCCGAGCTGCTCATTTTTCGAGTGAGTCAATTAACTAAAAATACTATGCATCTTTGGTTATCTCTTAGAGTGTATTCAAATACTAGAAATGTGTGATAGGTGAATGATTTTATGGTTTATCGTGAAACCGAATTTGGGAATGATTGTGAAATATATTGGAACTGTTTGTGAAACATACTAGAACTGCTTGTGAATAATTTAGGGATTTGATATGATGGTTGTGAGCCAAGTTTTATATGATGGTCGGGGGCCAGGTTATATTTGACGGCTGTGAGCCGGGTTTTTATTTAATAGCAGTCAGTTTGATATGAAATGATTTGAACTACAACTTTTAATTAGTTAAATTGTATGATATACTTTAGGAACCCTAAGGACCAGTTGTTTTGTAAGCACGGTATTGTTGCTAGTGATTGATTATTAGACCATGTGCGCCCACACTATTCTAGATAGAAGTGTAGAGTGGTCTTAGCCGATAGCCTGCGTGAGGATGAAATAAGGGCATCAGGCCTACAACTTGGTTGTGGATGTGTAGAGACCCAGTGAATTATTAAATAGTAGAAGGAGGAGAGAAAAGGAAATTGAATTTGGAATTTAAACAGGGTCTCGTCGACGAACATAGCACGTTCGTCGACGAACATACTTGCTAAGATCATCGACGGGGACACGTGTCTTGCCGACAAGAAGTTTCCGAGAGACTATTTTCAGCTCTGAATTTCGTCAACGAGGAATAAGCACTCGTCGACGAACTTTCTTCGTAGCCTTATTGACGAAGTGATGTGACTCGTCGACAAATGCTGGTGTATAAATAGCCTAAACTTAATTTTATCTGCAGAAATCACGCGAAAACCTCCCTATCTCTCTCTCTCTCTCTCTCTCTCTCTCTCTCTCTCTCTCTCTCTCTCTCTCTCTCCTGTTCGCCCCCTCTCCCTTCTCTTTAAGATTTTGGGCCAGTTTCTTACTGGTTTGACGATTCGAGGCCGCCACGACACTCCTGGGAAAGTTCTCTTCAAGTCTGCTGGAGTGGATCGTTGGTGGGACTAACTTGAACTCCATCCCAAATTCAGGGTAAGACTTTTTATTTAGTATTTGACTTTCCTACAGTTGTAGGTTCCTACAGTTGTAGGAAATGTAGTACTCGAAGAAATACTGAAGTTTTGTTCAGGGAGATATTGTTTTCAGAGTGTTGAACAGGGAACCCTGCGGGTATAGGACTAGATACTGTAGGGGCTTTTCAGTAGTCAGGTAAGGGAGTAAACTAAAGTAGTAATTTTTCATGAAAATTATTATTATTTAATAGTAGGTTTATGTTCATAAAGCATGTATAATATATAAGCATGTTTGTGAAAATGTATATTTGGGGAAATACTGTTGTCATACAGGAATATGAATTTTTAGTATGAAATGTCACGAAACATGATTTTAGAATAGAATTCATGATTTTATTCAGTATTGTGTGACATGAATATTATTTTACGCATATTGTATTATGTTAAGTCAATTTTACAAAAAAGCATGTTTCAGTTATTTTCGGAAATAACATGACAATACAATAAACTATGATTTCAGAATACATGATAAATAGTTAGTACATTTATTTAGATCAGTATGTATGATATGTTCGGTGCAAGGCCGTGATTGATAGTCGGCGCAAGGCCGCAGTTATGCATGTTTTCGGCGCAAGGTTGTCGTATGAATGTATTCGTAAAGGTCGTAATTATTTATGTTATTATAGAATTTAGAAAATGTTATCAATCTATTATGTTAAAACATTATATTATCAGTTACTATATGTTATCATAACCCGGATGATAGTTTATAACAGTTATGAGGAGCACGGTACCGTAACTATACAATTCAGTTCAGTTCAGTTTAGACTTGTGTTAACTGCCCCTACCAGTAAAGGGGGTGGGAGATGGATAGTCAATGTGGCTTTTAATGTAGAGTTGTAGACGTCCGCTTGGCAGTCCGGACCAGTGTGTGGCGGCCCCATCGTCCCTACAGACATTTTTTACTCAGCAGTGATCGGCCATCCATTGTCGGGTCCCGCCTTCGAGATGCACAACCCATCATAAGGGGTAATACATGACATCAGCTAGCTATTCATCTGGGTAAATTTCAAAATTACTAGTTATATCAGATAATTTAATGAACAGTGAAATATAGTATGTTTCAGTAATACCATGAAATTGTATGTTTACTCAATTATGTTATTGTCAATGTTTTCGAACATGTGACATGTACTGTATATTTATTATAGCACGCAAATATTCATGTTACCACACAATTGTATTTAATTTATTTCCCTTACTGAGAGGTCTCTCACCCCAGCTTAAACCATTTCAAGGACTCCATAAAGATAGGCGGACCGAGCCCGCCGTTGAGGCAGTTTTTACTACCCCGCTAGGAGGGTAAGTTTTGAGCTAGGATCAGCTGGTTTTTGGTATTAGATCCTAGTTCCATCTTTTGGATGATTTGAGGATTGTATATTTATACAATATATGGTGGAATGTAGATAACTATGGTATATTGTGTTTTATGGTTAGGTGAATGAAATTTAAATTTACTGCTCTTTAGGTTTTTGCTATGTCTGACAGGTATGTCCCTGTTACCCACGGGTTCAGGTTGACTTTGTTATGTTTTGAGTTAATGTTAATTAATATGGTTGATTATGTAGTAAATTAGGCAGGTTGTTACAGGACGCCTGTGGACGGACTTGCAAAGGGATATTTTGACTTTGTTTTGAGCTGATCTATAACGCCCCAAAAATAATTATTACAAGAGGATGAAGTGATTTCAATAAATAAATAAATAAAATTTATTTATTTATTAAATTATTATTATTAATTAAATAATATAATATAATAATATATTAATATAATATAATTTCCTTCCTGAAAAATCAGGAAGAAATTGAAACTGAGAAGGGAGCCAGAATGCCCCCCATTCAGCATCTCTCTCTCTTTGTTCTCTCTCCCTCTCTCCTTGATTATCTAGGCCAAACGGGCACCGATCGAAAAATAGAAAATACCACTGGGATTCTATCTTTGCCACCAATATTTTCATCATAGTGGATTTGTCATAGGAACGACGTAGGCACCACTCTTGGGGTAAGGTATACTCACTCTCTTTCCTTAATTTTTCCTTAAACCTCCATCCAAATCGACAATCGAACACCACCACAGGGTCCAGGTTTGATCCACATCATGTTAGCTGGAGCATATTTTTAATTTGGATTTCCTAGGCACCACTCCAAAACTAGGGTAGGATAGTGGAAATAGGTTCGTTAATTATTTTTAAAGATTAATTAGTATTGGAAGTGTGTGGGCTTAAGAAATATTAAAATAATTATTATTCTGGGGAGTTGAATTGATTGGTCTATGACAAATGTGAATTTTAGGGTTTTGAGCGTCGAACGCCACGGGGTGTAGAATTTAGGTATTTTAGCAACATCTCCGTAAGTCAGGTAAGGGAAATAAATTATAGCAATAATTTGTGATTATTGATTGAATAATTATGTGAAAATTGAAGTTATGGTATTTTCCCCTAAAAACTAGTATGCTATGAGTAACTGATGAAATTGTGTGGCATATGACAAATATTGAAATGTATTATATGATGTTGTGTATTTTTTTGAGAAATGATGAAATATGAAAGTATTGGTATGTGTACTAAGAAATGATAAAATGTGATGTATATATATGAGAAGAATGATTTCTATGAAAACGGAAAAGTATGAATACTGATTTGATCATGTTGAGAAGTACTGAAAAACGTGAAATGAGTTATATGCTAGCATGAGAATGAAATGAATGTTGAAATGAGAACAATGAAAGGGGAATACTGAACAATGAGTTCTGAATTGTGAATACGGAAATGGGAAATATTGCAATGTAAAATTTTGCAATATGAATATTGAATTGTGAGAATTGAAATGTGAAATTCTAAAATTTGTATATTGAAATATTAATATTGAAATGTGATTGATGAAATACCAATACTACATAATGATTGCAGGTATGTGGTAATGATAACCCTGATAGATGCTTATGGAAACCCTAATGATGAGTTGCAATATTGAGCACGATACCGTTGCTAGTGGTGATAGTGCAACCACACAAACTCTTGGAGTGCGTGGCGTGGCAGTCGACTTAGCTGTTTAGTAGACTTGTTGATCCCCCTAAGTTTGGATCAGGGCTATAGGTCGGCCAATCGTACTACAGACGTGTGATTTGTGATATGATATTTTGATCTAACTAGGTCAGCCAATCGCAGTTAGATCCAGCCTTCGGGTTGCACAACCCTGACCATAGGGGAAAGCATGGTGTGGAAAATAGAACCTCAGGGTAGCCATGAGTTACAAACGCGATATTGGTACTGGGTACTATTGGCCCGGATAAGCATCAAAATGGGGGGTGAATAGATGTTTTTCGCGGATATGCAAATTTTCTACAAACACAAAAAATCTTGCCAAGAACAAGAGTATTATATCACAGTATAAAAATAAAACAAATGGCAATGGATGAGCAACACAAAACAGAAAAGAGAAGAGAAGCTTAACACAGCGATGTTGACATGGTTCGGCACCCCGCCTATGTCCACGCCTTGAGACCAACTCAAGGATTCCCTAAATCCACTATACAATCCTCCTTTCAGCAGAGAAGCCTATACAAACAGCTGCTCACAAAGAGCTTTTACAATGATACTCTCCTAGAGGCACCTTACAATAGCTCACAAAGAGCCTCACAATACAAGTAGTTGAAGAGAGGTAGATAGAATCTTGAATGCTTCTCTTGATCTGAATATCACAATGTAATCCTCACACTATATCCTCTTTTTCAATGGAGTATAAACAAAAGCAAGAGCAAGTGGGCAAGTGGTTGCATAATGAAACCCTAAAGTAAATGCACAATGAATGATTTCAACCACTAATGAATGCAAAAGACCTATTTTAAACACCAAAGGGGCAAGTTGAGCGCTGGAAAGCCGTTGGGCATTTATTGACATGAGACAAGGTGAGAACTAGTCGTTCTGGCACATTAAATGAGGTCTACAGCCCGACATTTGTAGACGAGGCGCCTTTGTCGACGAGCTTTTCAGTTAATTCGTCGATGAAGTTCTGTGTTCGTCAACGAATTACTGGTTCTGAATTTAGGTAGGTTTTGGTTTCTTTTCGTCGACGAATACCCTGTGTACGTCGACGAAATATGCACAAACTTCGTCACTAAATTTGTGATGACCCGAAAAATAATAGTATTTAAATAATAAGAGGGAGAGAAATGGAATCAATAACAGAAGGAGGCAGCCGACTTCGTCGACGACATTGCATTTAGGAGGTAAAATTTTCAAGAAATTTCCCTAGGCCTCATCGACGAGGTTCCGTCTTCATCGACAAGAAAATACCGAGAGATGTTTTGGGGCAACCTAAAATTCATCGACGAGGGAGGAAGTTCGTCGGTGAAATCCTTAAAGACTCATCGACGAGATGACGTGTCTCATCGATGAACCCAGGGCTATAAATTGTCAAAACCTGGATTTTGATGGAAAACTCAGCACAGAACTCTCCTTTCTCTCTCTCTCTTACGACTCCCTCCCCTACTTTCTTTGATTTCGGGCCCGTTTTATGTCGAATCGATGATCTGAAGCCACCACGATGCTCCTGGCAAAGTTCTCTGCAAGTCTACTGGAGCTGATTGTTGGTGGAGTTGGCTTAGATCTCGTCCCAATCTCAGGGTAAGGTCTTTTATTCAGTATTTGTCTTTCCCTCAGTTATAAGAAATACAATACATGAAGAAATACTGATGTTTTGTTCTGAGGGATTTAATTTTCAGGGTGTTGAGTAGAGAACTCTGCGGGTATAAAGCTAGAATTTTGTAGGGGCTTTTCAGAATAAGGTAAGGGAAATATGCTATGTTAGGAGTTTTAATAATGTTAACAGAGATTTCATAGACACATATTTATACTAGTTTATTATACAGTTTTTATAGAATATGAGTTTAAATGCTTGTGTGGCCTGAGTAGATTTTCATGTGATGAAGAATTTATACAGCTTTTATCATATATCATACTATACTGAATACACAGATAAAGACAGTATATACAGTTTATATAGTTTTTCCCAGTATATGGAGTTATACAGAATATACAGACATAAATATATATTTATAGAGATTATACAGAGAAATATACATATATATACAGCTTTTATACGAATAGTTTCATAAAACAGATACATATATATATAGTTTTATTCAGATTAGTATATATATATATATATATATATATTACAGCTTTATACAGAACAGTATGTATAATGTTATAGCATGCCATGTTTCCTATTACCATACCATACAGAGCATACAGACAAAGTATATAGACAGAGTATACAAACAGATATACAGAGGTAGCATCAAGATGCTACAGATACAGTATACAGAGATTACAGAATTTACAGTACAGAAAGATAGAGTTGTGGTAATTTTGGAAACATGATGAAAACAGTAAAATAGTATATCTGTATATATATAGTATCAGATCCCTGTGGAAAGATTACAGACAGATACAATACAGGTATAGATTACAGAGCACGGTACCGTTGCTATATACAGATAAAATGCAACCACATATCTCAGATAGTGTGTGGGTACCGTCAGCCGTGCTCAGAGAGTTTGCAGCTCCCTAGTTCACTGGGTGGAGGGGACTGATTTGACAAGGTAGTTGCCAGTCCCGAGCCTAGGAGTGGATGCAGTTTGGTTGGGCTAAGGTAGTGTAGAGTATATTGACTTATCTGGAGGACCGACCAGATGAAGTCCCGCCTACGGGCCGCACAACCCTGTTATGAGGGGTCAAATCAATACAGAGTCCCAAGGATAAGCACAGTTATGTATATGCATATAGTTTTATGGTATATGATGAGTATAGTATGATATTAGCAGTATGAAAAGTAGAAAATACAAATGATACAGTTATATTTTAAATTTTGAAAAGAAAGATATGTTTTACAGATTATTTATTACATTATAGTTCAATTGCTATTTTTAAGTATTCTTAACTTAGTTGCTACACACTAGTAATAGCATATTTCCACTTACTGAGCGTCGACTCACCCCATTACTTTAACATTTTTGAGATGAGCCAGTTAGGCGAGCAGATCAGGCTCGCGGATAGAGAGTATTTTGATTACCTGGGTTACAGGGTGAGTTTTTGATAGAGTTATGTATATTTTTGGGTAGAAGATGCTGAAGGGGTTAGTTTTGTATGCCTATGGTTAATATACACTGGTTTCTAGCATTATATAGTATTTACATGTATATATGGTCATTTGATTTGTGTTCCGCTGCTTAGGTATGGATATGGATATATAAAAAAAAATGATAAGGATTTTTGAGGATGTTATAGAATCCCCTGTATTCGTCGATGAAGGTGCTCTAAACTTTTTAGGTACTCTCGGTATATTCTCGTCGATGAGTACCCTATGTACATCGATGAGGGGCTGTGTTGTTCTTGTCGACGAAGCCCTGTGTTCATCGACGAGGCCCCTTTCACTATTTTAGAAAATATACTTTAACTAGGTTTATGTTTGAAGTAAAAAGGTCCTTATTTTGAGAAGTGATCTCTGATCTACTTTAAGATGTCTTAGGTTAAACAAAACATGTTTGAGGGTTTTTAGACATCTTATGCAATTTTATTTGACTAGTTGTATGTGTGTGGGACTATGCCTGTGTTCTAGTGATATGTATATGATATGCCTCTTTCTTGCTTGTTATTTTGAGTCACACCATACACAAAGGATTACAGAAACATTCTCTCTAACTCTCACACTCAACTTAGAACATGTGCTTTCTATGTAGAGCCTATGAGTGCTTTGGGTGGAGTGGCCGAGTTCTGGTCATGTCACATGTTGCTTTTGGCGGGTTTGAAACTTGCTTGCTTTAGAGCCATTCTGGGCAACTGAGTTGGACTAGAGAAAAAGGTTAGTAACCTTAAAGAACTGCTAATGGGTTGTTGTTATCAAATTTCAGTTTAAATGAAAGACCCTTAACCACTTGGTCTAACATTCTCCCCTTTTTTTATGATGACAATCCATTAGTGTTCTTTTTGAAAATATGCTCTCCCTTACTATATGTAAATGTTTGCAATTTTAACATTTCCTCCCCCTTAATGTATGCATTATTTGAATGGATATTTTATTTAAATTTTCGGTAGCATGCCGTCTATAAATAAGACATTTTCCATGTTTTTTCAATCCTGCATGAAACTTATTCTTAACAGTTCAGTATATTAACATTTCAGTATTCAAGCATATCAATACTTTGCAGTCAACATCAGTTCATTCATGTTCCTCAATCATGTTCATCAATCAAAATACATGCAAAGTAATCAGTACATTAATCGCAAGTACATGCAGAGTTATCACTAGGACTACTATTATCTTATAGATAAACTACTACATCTGAAACTATAACATTTGAAGGCCTATATCTAACAGTACTGTTATACAAAAAAAATTCAAACCAATTACATCTGAAGGCCTATATCTATATCTATCTATTTCTCCCCCTTTGCCATTATCAAAATTGGGGGGAAAAAAGCTATGGTGAATTACTCCCGCGGGCAACCGAGTCTGTCGAAAAGAGCAGATAAGGAAGCGTCAAGAGAGTCGAAGCGAGCACGATTATTATTTTCCTGAAGTGCAAGTGCTGCATCGATAAAGTCAAAGCGAGCACGTTTACGCATATCATTCTGCGTCATAGCATGTTGGATGCCGTCGAGGCACTCCACTATATGGTTAGTGGAGGGATCCTCAGCGTCTTCATCCTCCTCCATGGTGGCCTCGACTTCATCAACTGGGGCCTGACCTTGCTCGGGGGCTTTGACCCACGTGTTGGTGTCATCGTCCTTCTCAAAATGCATGTGACGAAGGGTGGCTTTGGTGTACGCGTCCTAAGGCATAGGTCAAATGCAGGGCATCCCTGCATGGATAAGCTCGAAATGATAAAAAAAGGTCGTGAGGAGATGACCATAGGGAAGGCAACCCCACTGCCGTTTTAGGCTTTCTTCCATGTTTTGAACTATCATAGAGGGAAAGAATATACCATGCCCAACCCAGAGACAGTACATATTGAAGATGTCACCCAGAGTCACCCAATCCCGTCCACCAGTCCGAGGGCAAAGATTATAAGTAATCATATGGTGGAGGACCCGAAATTCAACCGTGAGGTCCTTGGATTTAGCGCGGGCGATGGAAGGGATACGAGGGTTACCAATGATCAACTTGAGCGCCGTGTGAGAGTTGAACCACTCGAAGCACATGGGCCAAGAGGCCTTGGATCAGATAGAGGCTGCATCCGAGCACCGCAGAGAAGGTATCCTTGGAGAGACAAATGATGGGGCCATGGACCGTGGAGTAGGCGGCAATGCCGCGATGCGATGGAGCAAAGTTGGCATAGAATTCTCGAACAAGGTCCTCATATACAAGCTCTCCTAGGTCGAAGAGAGCATCCCACCTGACTGCCTTGATCTTAGAGAGCAATGTGGGAAAATGGAGCTAGAAAAAGTCGGATGGCATAATCATCCTGTGAACAATGTGCCGTTTTATGATATCGTTGTGATATCGATAAGAAGCTTCTGCGGAGACGAAGTAGGGATCAGAGTCGGTGGGGGTCGGCTGAGGTGGAGCAGTGGTAGGACGATGAGACGATCCCTCGTCGGCCTCAATTTGAAGGATCCGTCGCTTAGGTCGAGGAGCCATTAATGGTTGGAGGCAAGCGTGTGAGTGGGAAGGTAGAGAGGAGATGGGGGGTTGGCGATTGCAGTCGCAGCCACCAGCAGAGGGGCAAGCTTCAGGAGCTTGGAGGGTGCGTGCGGTTGGGAGAGAGGGAAGGAAGCTTGGAGGATGTTCGGGTAGGATGAGGAAAGGAAGCTTGGAGGATGTTCGGGTAAGATGAGGGAAGGAAGCTTGGAGGGTGAAAGGGTTTTGAGGTGCACAAGAGAATGTGGGACAAGGGAAGTAGGTAAGATAGCTTCAGAGGGTGGAGAGGAAGGAGAGGAGTCGAGGTGTGAGGGTTAGGATTTGAAAATGAGCGAGGTGTGTGAGCGAGAATATGAGGTATCCCGACAGATTTCATTGATGAGGACCCTGTGTTCGTCAATGAAATTAAGGAAAATTTGGTGACGAAGCCCCTGTGTTCATCGACGAATATGATGGATTCCTCGGCGATAGATATCCTATGTTCGTTGACGAGGGCAAGAAGAAAAACAGAGTTTTACTTGTGTTCAGCTTTAGAATGAAGGAGGAGACAATAAGAAGATTCTAAGATAGATCTAAGGGAGTACACATGCCCAGGGCATGCCGAATCTTATTAAATCTTTCTTCATTGAGAGGCTTAGTCAAGATGCCAGCTAGTTGATTTTCAATAGGAACGTAAACTAACTCAACATCTCATTTTTTGACATGATCTCGAATAAAATGATGCCTTATCTCAATATATTTGGTTCTAGAGTGTAGGCACATGTTTTTTGAGATGTTGATGGTACTAGTATTGTAACAATGAATTGGAGTACCTTTAACTAAGATTTTGAAATCCTCAAGCTGTTGTTTCATGTATAAGGCTTGAGCACAGCAACTACCGGCTGCAATGTATTTAGCCTTGGTGGTTGAGAGAGCTACGGAGGTTTGCTTTTTGTAAAACTATGACACAAGTGAGTGTCCTAGGAAGTGGCATGTTCTACTAGTGCTTTTTCTATCAGTTTTGCAACCTCTATAGTCGGCGTCTGAGTAGTAGGTGAGATCAAAGGGAGCATTCTCAGGGTAAAAAAGTCTTAAGTCATATGTTTCTGCTAAGTACCTAAAAATTCTTTTGACGGCATGAAGATGAGATTTTTGGGACATGATTGAAATCTAACACATAAACAAACACTGAACATGATGTCAGGTATGCTAAAAGTGAGATATAAAAAACTACCAATGTAATGACCCTAAATTCCTTTAACATAAAATGTAACATAGTAAATGGAAAAGTCAACCCAAACCCGTGGATAACAGGGACACCTGTCAATCACAGCAGAGCCTAAACAGCAGTAGACATAAAACTAAATCATCCATCCATAAAAAGTAATACCAGAGTTTACTACAATATCATATAACTGTATTTATATACATCCCCATAAACATCAAAATAACTCTAGGATCACACACAAAATACTCCTGATCCTAGAACAAAATCTTATCCTCCCAACAGGGTAATATTGCTGACTTAACGGCGGCCACAACCCATTGGTCACTCAGGGTCTCCTAAAAAATTAATTAATGTTGGGGGTGAGACACATCTCAGTAAGGGAAAATAAACTAAATACAATTGTGTGGCTACATGAACATTTAATGAAATTATATATATACAGTACATTTCATATTTTCGTAAATGTTCGTCATATCATACTGAATAATCACATGCTTTCATATTTTCTAATAAGTCATATCATACATAAAACATATGTTATAACTGATAATACTGAAAACATACCCAAGATGAATAGCTAGCTAGTGTCATGTATTACCCCCCATGACGGGTTGTGCAGCCCGAAGGCGAGACCTGATAATGGCTGGCCGACCACTGTCAAATCAAATATGTCTGTAAGTACGATGAGCCCGCCACACCCTGGTCCGGACTACCAGGTGGACGTCCACACTCTACTGAAAGTCACATCGACTATCCATCTTCCACCCCCTCGTGGGGTGGTTAGCACTAATCTGAACATAGATATCTAATCTATACATAGTTAGGGTACCGAGCTCACGAACTAAACTAAACTAATATCCGGGTTCTGATAACATATAGTACATGATAATATAACATCTTTCATAATTACGGCTTCATGCCGAACATTTCAGAATTACGGCCTCGTGCCAAACATTTCATAATTATGGCCTCGTGCCGAACATATCATAATTACAACCTCGTACCGAACATTTCATACATATATATACAACCTCGCGCTGAAATCATACATACATACATCATTATGAAAATAATCATTTTATCATACAGTTATCAAAATCATAATGTACTGTGTACTTTCATAACTTCTCAAATCATACTGCATTTACATCATTATCATATCATAATATTTTTCCATGTAAAATAATATTCATGCCACATATTTGCTGTATAAAACTAGACATTGTATTCTGAAAAACATGATTTCTGGCGTCTCATACATATATACGTGTTTCAACATAATAATAGTATTTTTCTCAAACATGCATTAATTCCATAATATTCAAACATCATACATATTTTCAGGAAATCAGTTTTCTCATAAATAATAGTAATTTGCATGAAAAATAACTGCTTTAGTTTATTACCTTACTTGATTACTGAGAAAGCCCCTAAAATATCCTAGTCTAACCCCCATAAGATTTCCTGATCAATACCCTGAAATTGAAAACTTCCAGTATTAAACTTCAGTATTTCTACGTGTATATCATTTCCTATAACTGTCGTAAGACCAAATTTGACTTAAAAAGCCTTACCTCAACTCAGAGATGATTTCCAACTTACTTTCACCAACGATCCACTCTGGCAGATTTGGAGAAAACTTCCCCAGGAGCATCGTGGTGACTTCGGATTGTCGATCCGGCGTAAATCTGGCCCAAAAATGATGAGAGAGAGAGAGGAGAGGGTTTTCTTAAGGGTGAAGTTAAAAATTCATATTTTTGTTATTTATAGAACTGAATTCGTCGACGAATCCTTCAATAATTTCGTCGACGAATCCCCTGTTACTATTTCCATTTTTATTCGGGTTGTCACAACCAATCATTCCACGTAAAGCTTTTTGTCTACTTTTGTAACAACCTACTTAACTTCCACGTTTTTTTTTTATACTATGATATTCTATATGCTCTGATACCATATTGGGGGGTAAACCCAATCATTAGCCTAAGCAGCGAGAAACAAAAATCAAATAGACATAACCATATGTAAATATATATACAATACCAAAGTACTTACATGTTTCCCAAAATATACACATATATCTGTTTCCCAAAATACCCTCAACTACGCTGGGATATACAAAAATTCTCCACAAACATACTCACTATCCACATTCGTAGCAGCCTCTGCATCACCTGGCATCAGAGTGTATACTCATGCTGGGGCCACATTCCTCTGCTGGCCACCACGAAGCGCCTGATATCCTCCCTGAGCTGCCTGATGTCCTCCCTGATAGGGCTTGGGAGCTGGGACCTGATCCTGCTGGCCTAGGCATTCACATACCACGTGACCGGGTCTCCCAAAACCATAACATACACCTCTATCTACCCAGCACTCCCCCAAATGATGTCTCCCGCACGTCTGACACACTGGGTATGTGATGTCCTGCTTAATTTCCACATTTTTTTTATATATAATAAAATCAATAGCATAAATCCCAGCAGATCATAATCCACCAGAACCCGTAGGTACCAGGGATATATCAAAACATATAGCAAAAGCCTAAGCAGCAGGAAATATACAATCCTATACATCTCGTTATACCATACATCACAATATACCAGAGTTACTACAATCACTGTATTCATATATACACATCACTCAACCCAAAAAGAATATGTCTTAGCGCCATTTCCATAAAATACCTCTGACCCTATAAAAATACTCACCATTCTGGAAGGGCAGATCTATCGTACTAAATCAGCGGGGCTTTACCCGCTCTCCTATCCTATCAGGGGCTCCTCAAAAGTTTATAAAATTTAGGGGTGAGACACCTCTCAGTAAGGGAAATAAACTAATACCAGTGTGTGGCAACATGAGTATTTCGTGTTCTACATATACCATGCATAATATATTCATTAACTGTTTCATCAAATTTGGGAAAACATATATATATATATCAAATCATGGTAGAACATACTGCATTTTCATAAACAAATCTCATCTCATATAATAATAATAATATAAAACATTTCTGGTAGGTTAGCTGGTTGTTGTCATGTATTACCCTCATATGATTGGGTTGTGTGGCCCGAATGCGGGACCTAACAGTGGTTGGCCGACCATTACCAAGTCAGAAGTACAGTCTGTAAGTCCGATGGGTCTGCCTGACCTGGTCCGTACACCAGGGGCGCTCACATACTTCTTAAAAACCACATCGACCATCCAATCTCACACCACTCCGTACAGCAGCGTTAACACAAATATCATGATCACGAAGACCACAGACACATAGCAACAGTACTGTGAAAGTGCTAGCCTAGACCAAGCCAACCAGGTTCTGATACCATATAATATATACTGAAACTGTGATACATGGATATTTCATATCATTAATTACCAAATCAATCATTTCATTTAGCATATATATATATATACGTATGTCATGAAAATCATCGGCCCGTACACAACCTATACACTGGCAAATCATTTCCATAGCTCGGCCCATACGCTGGCAAAAAAATCCATAGCTCAACCCGTACGCTGGCAAAACATACACATAGCTCGGCCCGTATGCCGACAAATCATAGCACAGCCCGTACGCTGGCAGATCATACACATAGCACGGCCTGTACGCCGGCAAATATATAAAAATCTTGGCCCGTACGTTGGTTTTCCATTATAAAAATCTGTATCATAACCACATTTCCAGAAAACGGTATTTCATAACATTTATACTCATGCCACACTAACAGGTTTTTCACATATTCAACGTATCATCATTTTAAAAGTGTTTTCCCAAATATAAATCATATATATAAATATGTTTACTTTCCAGAAATCAAATGCTATATATATACATACATTTCCTCAAAAGAACTAGCTTAGTTTATCCCCTTACCTGATTCTTGAAACGCTCATAAGAATATCTATCCCGCACTCGTAGGGTTCCTAACTCAACACCCTAGAAACAACATTTCCCATAACTAAAGTTCAGTTTCAACACGTATAACACTTTCCTCAACTGCCAAAAACCCAAATATTAAGTAGAAAGTCTTACCCTGGATTTGGGATGAAATCTAACTTCGTTTCCCCGACGATCCGCTCTAGAAGACTTGTAAAGAACTTCGCTAGGAGCGTCATGGTAGCCTCAAATCTTTGATTCGGCGAGAAACAAACTCGAAAACGAAGAGAGAAGTGAGAGAGAGACGTAGAGAGAGAGAGAGAGGAGCGTTAAAATGTGTTAAAAATTGGATTTTTAGCTATTTATAGGACCAGATTCGTCGACGAGATACGTCACCTCGTTGACAAATCCTTCATTAAATTCGTCGACGAAACCTTGTATTCGTCGATGAAATTCAGAGCAACCAAAAACCTCGCTCGGTATTTTCTCTTCGATGAATCCTTGTATTCGTTGATGAATTTTCTGATGCACTCGTCGACGAATTCACTTTTGTCGACGAAATCGACAGCCTCCTTCTGTTCCTGTTTCCATTTTCTCTCCCTCTTATTGTTATAATACTATTATTTTTCGGGTCACTATAGGGTAAGTTGGTGTACCCTGGTTCCCACGAGGTCCTACCATCTGCCTCTGGTCCCCCCTATCGCGACCTCCTCTCCATGGACCCCTACGGGTGCCAGCCTGAAAACCCTGAGACGCAGGCCTCTCTGACTTTGAGCTGCTACACCCCTCTGAATGCCACTCTCGATAATTGCAGCTCTATCTACAACCTCTGTGAATGTCTAAGCCCTGAAACCAATCATCTGCTCAAACAAGTTCTGCCTTAATCCCTCTTCAAACTTTCTTCCCTTTTTCTCTTCATCAAATGCTAGATATGGAGCAAAACGCGACAACTCAATAAACCAAGTCGTGTACTGGGATACAGTCATCTGCCCCTATACCAAATGCCAAAACTCTACTGCCTTTGTGCTTCGAACGATAGCAGGGAAATACTGCTCGAAGAATAGTTCCTTGAATCAATCCCAAGTCACTAAAACTGAAACCAGCCTCAGCTCCTCTATCAGACGCGCTGATCTCCACCAACGCTTCGCCTCCCCTGTCAACTTAAATGCTGCAAATACTACTTTCTACTCATCCGCACAAGGAAGCATAGCCAGTGTCTCTTCGATGTCTTGGACCCAATTCTTAGCTACAATCAGGTCATCACCTCCAGCAAAAGATGGGAGCTTCACCCACATAAACTGCTCGATCGAACAGCCACGCTCCCTAGAGCTCCTGGCCATCTCAGCCATCACCTGCTGAGTGACACTGCGCGGTACAATATCTGTATCTCCTCCACCTATGCTGGAAGGTCCTGACCTATCATCCCCAACATTCGTGCCACTACTTCTTGGGTCCATCTTAAAAAAAAAAAAACACACTTAAGTACCTCATCTCCTACACTAACCTATCCTGTACCAACCTAAAATTAATTACCTTCCTTGACCTTAACTCAATATCCAGTTCCGTCACCTAGACACACGACCCGACAATAGTTTACTATGGTTTTTCTGAAATCGTTACCCCAGGAAAAACACAGAAACCACCATGGAAATCTTGCATCTAGATAACTAAACAAACCCCAAATCCTTTTTCCTATACTCTGGTATTGCTTCTGCTGCACTCTAAAGTCTACATAACCTAGCAACCTAGGCTCTGATACCAAACTGTAACGACCTACTTAATTTTCATGTTTTTTTATTTTTATTTTTATTTTTTTATACTATGATATTCTACATGCTTTGATACCATAATTTGGGGGGGGGGGTAAACCCAATCATTAGCCTAAGCAACGAGAAACAAAAATCAAATAGACATAACCATATGTAAATATATATACAATACTAGAGTACTAACATGTTTCCCAAAATATACACATATATTTGTTTCCCAAAATACCCTCAACTATACTGGGATATACAAAAAATTCTCCACAAACATACTCACTATCTACTGACAGGGCAGTACTATGGCCCCTTTATCTGCGAGCCTGTTCTGCTCGCCTACCTGGATCAGCTGAAAAATGAATCAACACTGGGATGAGCCAACACTCAGTAAGACGAAATATGCTATTACTAGTGTGTGGCAAATGAGCTAGAATATTATAAAAATCTATTTTCATATAATCATGTATAACTGAATATGTAAATATAGTACAAGTAATAAAATCCACCACCCTTTCCATGTTGCTTAACATAACAATATTGTAGGTTACTATTCAAAATACTTCTAGTGTACATAAGTATGTTCACTGTTTCTGTAAATCTGTATATACATAATAGTAACTGAAAACTTTCCCTATGGATAACTATGTGTCACGATTTAACCCCTTATGATAGGGTTGTGCGGCCCGTAGGCGGGATCTACACTAGTTGGCTAATCAGGGTAAATCACTATACTCCATCGGTCTGATCTGCCCACCTCAACCCATATCTGATGGGGAGCCCATCCACGTCAAGGGCCTAGGTGATCGACCTACTACCACGTATTATTTAAATAGGTGGTTGCACTCATAACATAAATCTCTGTAGCAACGGTACCGTGCTCTGTAACTGTATGGTCCAACAGGGTCTGATACTATATAATACATATATATATATATAACTATCTGATTTACCATGATTATGAAATAACTGTATAATAACCATGATACTGAATAAACTGTAACTGTAATCCATACATCATAGTACTGAGAACTGTATAATCATATCACTGAAAATTGCATAATCATAGTACTGAAATTCGTATAATCATGGCACTGAAATTCGTAAAATATATATTCATATTCTCAAGCCACACCATACTTTAATACATAATATTCATAATTTAATAAATTGTATAATATTTTAAAATTTCTTAGCATAATATATCTCTCTTACCTAACTACTGGAAAACCCCTATGGTATACTGGCCTAACACTCGTAGGGCCACCTACACAACACCCTAAAAACAACATTTTTCAGAAGAAAATATCAGTATTTCTTTACCTATATCATTTTCTATAACTGTCAAAAGGCCAAAAATTGACTAAAAAACCTTACCCTGAATTTGGGATGAAATCCAACTTCGTTTCACCAACGATCCGCTCTAGCAGACTTGCAGAGAACTTTGTTAGGAGTGTCATGGTGGCTTCGGATCGTTGATTCAGTGACTGGCGGGGCCGAAATAGAAGAGAGAAGGGAGAGAGACCGTAGGAGAGAGAGAGGAGAGAGAAAGAAGTGCTGCAATTGAATAAAAATCCGATTTTTCCCTATTTATAGAGTCAGATTCGTCGACGAAACTTACCCTTCATCGACGAAATTCAGAGTAGCCCAATCTTACACTTGGTATTTTCTCGTTGACGAAATGAAACCTCATCGATGAGATCCTGAAGACCTTCATCGACGAATCCCTGTATTCGTCGACGAAGCTTGGCGATTTCCTGAAATTATTATTATTATCTCTAAAGTGCGATGTCGTCGACGAACGTGGAGCGTTCATCGACGAAGTCTACAGCTTCCTTCTATTCATGTTTTCATTTTCCTTTCCCTCTTTATTATTAAAATACTATTTTTCTTCGGGTCACTACAACATTCTTCCCTTTTTCATCAGTGTCAAGTTTTGTTGTAATGCTCATAAGGGTTACTTTAGATTTTCCCATTTCAAGACCAAACTTCTTAAGCATGTCCTTACATATTTGGCTTGATTTATAAAGATTTCGTGTTTCATTTGTTTTATTTGTAACCCTAGGACGAAGTTTAATTCACCCATCATACTCATCTCAAAAGTTTTCTGCATGGTTTGGGCAAATTCTTGACACAAAGTCTCATTTGTAGCGCCAAAGATGATATCATCTACATAAATTTGTATAACTAGCATATCTTTTTCTTTATGTTTTAAGAATAATGTAGTGTCAAACTTACCTCTTGTGAACCCATCATCTAGGAGAATTTTGCTTAAACGTTCATGCCATGCTCTTAGTGCTTGCTTAAGTTTGTAAAGAGCTTTTGAGAGTTTGTATACATATTCGGAATATGTGTGGCTCTCGAATCCTAGAGGTTGCTTGACATAGACTTATTCATTTATGTATCCATTTAAAAATGCACTTTTACATCCATTTGAAATAATATAAAGTTTTTGTAGCAAGCAAAAGCAAGTAGCATCCTAATAGCTTCTAGTCTTGCTACATGGGCATAAGTTTCATCATAGTCAATACCCTCTTGTTGGTCATACCCTTGAGCCACTAATCTAACTTTGTTTCTAACAATATTGTCATCTTCATCTTCTTAGTCCTAAACACCCATTTTGTGCCTATTATTGTAGTATTTTTGGGTTTAGGAACTAAGTCTCATACTTTGTTTCTTTCAAATTGGTCTAGTTCTTCTTGCATGTCATTTATCCAGTTTTCATCATTTTCAACTTCCTCAAAGTTCTTTAGTTCTAGATGGGATATGAAATCTATATGATTACATCCACTTCTTAGATGAGATCTAGTGCTAACTCCTTGGGATGGACTACCTATGATAAGATCAATTGAGTGATTGTTGACAAATTTCCAACCTCTAGGTAGTCCATAATTTTCTTCTTTTGGTTTACTAGACTTTTGAGGAGATGATTCTTGATGATCAATTGTTGTGTCTTGACAGTTTCTACCTTGATCATTATTTATCTTAAGTTGCTCAAGTTCTCTTTCAATTCTAAAGGTAGTGACTTGATTATCTTCTTCCATGTCAACAGTTGTTTTGGATGTGTGAGGATCAGTTTCATCAAACACTACATGGGTTGATTCTTGAACAGTTTGAGTTCTTTTGTTGAACACCCTATACACTTTGCTATTTATGGCATATCCTATAAAGATTCCCTCATTAGATTTTGAATCAATTTTTTCCAAATGATCTCTATCATTTAATATGAAACATTTGCATCCAAAAACCTTAAAATGTGAAATGTTAGGTTTCCTACCCTTCCATATCTTGTATGGGGTTTTTCCTAACTTGGATCTAATTATGACACGATTACTAACATAGCAAGTTGTGCTAACGGCTTCGGCCCATAAATATTTTGGCAAATTATGTTCGTTGAGCATTGTCCTAGCCATTTCTTGGAGTGTTCGATTTTTTATTTCAACTACTCCGCTTTGTTGTGGAGTTTTTGGTGCGGAGAAGTTGTGTGAATAGCCATTTTTGTTACAAAAGTCTTTTAGTTTTTTGTTTCTAAATTCTCTTACTCTATCACTCCTAATGTGAACAATTGACATTCCCTTTTCATTTTGAATTTTTCCACAAAAATGGATGAAGGCATTACAAGTGTCACTTTTGTTTGCAAGAAAAATTACCCATGAGAAACTAGAGAAGTCATCAACTATAACAAAGGCATATAGTTTTTCACTAATACTAGCGATATCATTAGGACCAAACAAATCAAGATGGATTAACTCTAAGGGTCTTGAGGTGGATATCATTTTCTTGGTTTTGAAAGAAGATTTAACTTGTTTTCCATATTGACATGCATCACAAACTTTGTCTTTTACATAATTATCCTTTGGTAGGCCATTTACTAGTTCTTTAAATGATAGCCTATGTAGTAAATCCATGCTAGCATGACCTAATCTTCTATGCCATAACCAACAATTTTCATTAGTAGCTACTAAACATCTAATGTCACAAGTTTTAATGTCATCAAACTCAATTGTGTAGATGTTGAATTCACGTTTTCCTACAAGTATTTTTCCATTTAAATCATTTATCAAACATTGGGTGGATTGGAATGTAATGTTTAACCCTTTATCATATAACTGACTGACACTTAACAGGTTATGTTTAAGAGTATCTACAAGAGCAACATTTTCAATAGCCAAAGATGAATTACCTATTTTACATTTACCAATGATTCTTCCATTGGCATTGTCTCCAAAAGTCTCAAATCCTTCTTTTTTGTAGGTGAAAGAGAGGAATTTGCTTGCATCTCCCGTCATGTGTCTTGAGCATCCACTATCAAGAAACCATTTATTTCTTGTGGAGTTGGTCTTTAAGCATGCTTGCACACAACATTAAGTGATTTGTTTTGGTACCCACATTGTCTTGGGTCCTATGGGGTTAGTGTTCTTAATCACCCATTTGTATTTCATGTTTTTTTCTCTATTTCCCCTGAAGGGGCAAGTAAAGCGTATGTGACCTTTTCTTTCACAATATAAGCAAATTTTATTGAAATGTGAGGGATTTGGTTTAGGTGCAGGGATTTTCTTTGACACAGAGCTTCTTTTAGCACAAAGATTTGCAAAGCCTATTGATTCGGTTGACGATAAGTCGTATCCTAATCCTTCTTTGAAAATTCCAAATCTTTGGACTCCAAGTAGCCTATCAAAATTTTCAGTACCATTTGTAAATTTGTAAATTGTATTATTTTGATCTTCCACTTTCCTTTTGAAAAGACTCCATGTAATTTTTACATTCCTTAGTAAGCTTTTCATTTTCTAAACTAAGAGATGCATTTTTTTTCTTTTAAAGTATCATATGAGCAGATTTGTTTTTGCTTGCATATTGCATGAGTTTCTTCTAAAAGTTTGTTTTTCTTTTTAGCAGCTATCAATTCAATGTAGAGTTTCCTACAGTTTCCTTC